>NC_133507.1:50244078-50550921 GCF_049354715.1 Callithrix jacchus
TTCTTTCAGGAGCTCTTGTAAGGCAGGTCTTGTGGTGATGAAATCTCTGAGCAATTGCTTGTTCATAAAGGATTTTATTTCTCCTTCACTTATGAAGTTTAGTTTGGCTGGATATGACATTCTAGGCTGAAAGTTCTTTTATTTAAGGATGTTGAATATTGGCCCCCATTCTATTCTGGCTTGCAGGGTTTCTGCTGAGAGATCTGCTGTGAGTCTGATGGGCTTCCTTTTGTGGGTAACCCAACTTTTCTCTCTGGCTGCCCTTGGCATTTTTCTTCATTTCAACCCTGGTGAATCTGACAATTATGTGCCTTGGGGTTGCTCTTCTTGAGGAATATCTTTGTGGTGGTCTCTGTATTTCCTGGACTTGAATATTGGTATGCCTTCCTAGGTTGGGGAAGTTCTCCTGGATAGTATCCTGAAGAGTGTTTTCCAGCTTGGATTCATTCTGTCACATTCAGGTACACCTATAAAAGGTAGATAGTTCTTTTCACATAATCCTGTATTTCTTGGAGTCTTTGTTCATTTCTTTTTACTCTTTTTTCTCTGAGCTTGCCTTCTCATTTTATTTCATTGAGTTGATCTTCAATCTCTGATATCCTTTCTTCTGCTTGGTTGATTCGACTACTGAAACTTGTGTATGCTTCGTGAAGTTCTTGTGTTGTGTTTTTTAGCTCCATCAATTCACTTATATTTTTCCTCTAAGCTGTTTATTCTCGTTAGCATTTCATCAAACCTTTTTTCAAGGTTCTTAGTTTCTTTGCATTGGGATAGAATATGTTCTTTTAGCTCTGACAAGTTTATTAGTCTCCACTTTCTGAAGCCTGTGTCAATTCATCACACTCATTCTCCATCCAGTCTTGTTCCCTTGCTGGTGAGGAGTTGTCATCCCTTGGAGGAGGAGAGGCATTCTGGTTTTGTGTGTTTTCATCCTTTTTGCACTGGTTTCTTCCCATCTTTGTGGATTTATCTACCTGTGGTCTTTGTAGTTGGTGACTTTTGGATGGAGTCTCTGTGTGGATGTCCTTTTTGTTGATGGTGAAGTTATTTCTTTCTGTTAATTAGTTTTCCTTCTAACAGGCTCCTCTGCTGTAGGACTGCTGAGGTCCACTCCAGGCCCTGCTTGCCTGGGGATCACCTGCAGCAGCTGAAGAGCAGTAAGGGTTGCTGCCCGCTTCTTCGGTTATCTTTGTCCTAGAAGGATACCCGCCAGATGTCAACCTGAGATCTCCTTTATGAGGTGTCTCTTTGGATATACGGGGTTGGGGAGCTGCTTGAGGAGACAGTCTATCCCTTATAGGAGCTCAAGTGTGGAGCTGTGAGCTCTGTTGTTACGTTCAGAGCTGCTGGGCAGGTACATTTAAGTCTGTTGCAGCGGAACTCATAACCCCCTTTTTTTCCCTGGTGCTCTGCTCTGGGAAGGTGTGGCTTTATTTATAAGTTACTGACGTGCTGCTGCCTTTTTCAGAGATGCCCTGCCCAGCAAGGAGGTAGTCTAGTCACAGTCTGCCAGCAGAGGGGTTGCTGAGCTGCCATGGGCTCTGCCCAGCTCCTGTGTGAACTTTAGAAATTCCAGGTTAATCTCTATTTTTTAGGTCAGAAATGTAGAGCCTAGGAAGTTAAATGAAGTAAGCAAGGTCACACAGGGAAAAACCAGAATTTGACACTAGGTCTTTGCGCAGTGAATCCAGAGAGATAATCAATCTCTTTTATTTTACCAGGCGATGGTGTAAAAGACAAATCTGTATAGCCTGCCAAACAAACTTTACATGACACAGATTACCAACATATTAGCAATTATGGAGAACATTATACACAACTTTGCATAATATTTAATTTGGGAAAATTAAATATTAATTTAGCAAAATGTATATCTCTAAAAGAGATATACATAAATTTTAATATGAATATAAAATGAAATAAAACGGCAATTCCAAAATATTAAAGGTGGGTATTTGTGAACTTAGAATATACAGTACTATCATTCTTTTATCTTGAAAAGATGAGGAAATGACCCATGGGCTGTTTGTGAAACACAGACGAGAAGCTGAAGCAAGCATACCAGGGAGAGGTGATCCTAGACTGACATGGGTAGAAGAGAAGACTCTGTGACAACTGGCTGTGAAATGTTGGAATCAGGGAGGGTAAGGGATCCCGAAATGGAACTATAAGAAGCATGCCTATAATTTTGTTACTAGTTGAATTTTGGCTCCTTTATTGGAGATGTATAATATGACTTTAGGTGACTGTAGGCTACTTCTGATTGTACAAGTATAGGCATGGCTTGAGATTACATAAATATAGACTATGAATAATATTCTTTCAAGGGAATAAAATGCCATCTTTTCAATATCAATCCCAAATAATCACTGCAAGATCATGGCACAGTATTAGCAGTGCTTATTATGAGTCAGATCTGTTTTAAGTACTGTCTATTTATTTAGCTCAGGTAATTCCCCCACCCACATAACCTTAGGAGGTACGAGTGTTACATTGCTGTTTTTAGATGAGGGAGTTGAGGCACAAAGAGGTTAAGTGGCTTGCCCAAGGTGTTACAGTGAGTAACTGGTGGAGCTGAGAGCACTGGCTCCAGAGTCCACAGATGCACTCATCACACTATTCCACAATGTTAAGGATACTTATATTTTTATTTAATGGTTTGGTTACTCTATTATTTGAATTAAATATCCTCTGGATTATCTCTAAATTATTTTCACTAAGAATCAGGTCTAAATCACCAAGGATAAAGCTCCTCCTGATTTTTTTCCTGGTCCATTTATTTTGCATCAGATTATTTCATATTTTTTTAATTGACTATTATTTGAAATGGAAAGATATAAGAAACCATCTTTCCATTTCAAATAATAATCAATTAAAAAAATATGAAGGACCCCATCCCTTCACACATGAAGAAGTTAGAATGCTATATAGCTCAGTGCAAAGAGAATGGGTTTGGAGCCAGACAGACCTGAGATTGTATCCTTACTCTATCACTTAGAAGCTGTGAAATTCTGAGAGCCTTACTTAATCTCTCTGGGCCTCAGTTTCTTCATTTGTAAATCAGGAATAATCATACTGGTCTGGTCCTCTTTGGTCAAAACTAATGAAGGTGAAGTCTTTCACTGGTACTTGGCATATAATATGAACTCATTAAACATTAGTCCCTTGTCCCCTCTTCCTTTTCCTGAATGAAGCCCCAAATCACACTACTCCCTACCATTATAGCCAAGGCTAGAACCCAGTGTTTTAATCAAGTCAATGATCATTCTACAACAAGCTTTCAAGAAGCAACACATCTGATGTCAGCAAGTACCATCACTGTGGCTAAGAGCTGTGTGGATTTCTTTTCATTTTTAAACTAATTTATTGTAGGAGTTAAAAATGTGGACCAAACCTAATTTACTTAGCTTTTTAAAGAACAGATTTCCTCTTTTAATGATTTCACTTTAAGACCACACCAATAAAAAATAAAATTATAAGAACATGCTCCATACCCATCAGGATAAACTACAGGAACAGTTAATCTATCCAAAAGTGATTTCCCAACTGCTTCAATTTCATCAAATTGCTCCTCATCATTAATAGCTTCAGGCTCTTCTGGACAGTCCTGCAAAATCTGCAACAAATAAAAGAGCAATATCAATCAAGAGATACAGAAAGATCTGCAGTTTCAGAGAATCTGAAGGAAAAAAAAGGACACAGAAATGGAATCAAGCTCACATAAAGGCATTTTTTTGTTTTTAACATCTTCAAGTACGCAATATAAGATCGATCTATTATTGCTAAATGCTCAAGAAATCAAAACAACAAAATGAAATAACATAATTCCTACTAACAATATGGTGATTTCCAAGAAAGAAAATACTAGACTACTATTTTAAAAATAAGTTCACTTTATGTTTATTTAGAAGCCTGGAAGGTGAAGGAGGTACAGACTCTGTTCTCAAAGAACATAAAGACATTACAAGTGAAAAAATATTATAAATAAAAAACAACAGAGTACAAACATGTAACTGATGTGACAACTTAGCTAGATGATAATATTTAACAACTGATCTGCTGGCTTCAGTTAACTGATGTAAATGATTAGGTTATAATTCAAATATGAGAATCTCTGTATTCCTTGATGAGATACTGTTCTTTATTTTCCATTATCATTTAAATTAAACTACAAGAAAGAATTGCTAAATTTGAGAGAGAAGAAAAAGAAGTATTCATTACACAACTTTTTTTCATTATACTTTATGTCATCCAATCATGTTTACTTTAGCATTACTCATGAACAATTTTGTATTTTAAAACTCAAGATTTAGATATTTTTCTAATCATTATACAATTTGCTGACAGTTGTGGTTATTTATATTTATGCTTAATTTATTTTATTTATGCTTGATTTACTTATCTTTGCACAACCTAAGTGAACCACATTTAAATCAAATTTATTATAACCAAAGTCTAGGTAACAGAAAAAAAGGAAACAAATTTCTATTAAAAAACCCTCTCAACTATTCGTTCTTATATGACTCATAAAAAGGTAGTTAAAAGTAGTATTCTAGGAGACGGATCCAAGATGGCTGATTAGGAGCAGCTCAGGATTGGAGCTCCCAGAGAGAGTGGAGGGTGAGTAGATGCCGCATTTACAGATGGATTTTTATTGCCCACATACCAGGCAGGCAGAGGAGCCCCACAGGTCACCAGCATGGCTGGTGTCTGCTCAAAATACACGGGTTGAGGCGCCATTTTAGCTCCCGGGAGACAGAGTCGTCCATTCCACTAATAAAAAAGGGGACTGAAACAGGGAGCCAGGCCAGGAGATTCCTGGGCAAAAAAGCACCACAAATCTCAGCATGGTGTGTGGGTCACTGCATGGGAAATCACACAGATCCTGGCACCTTTTCAACAGGCAACTGGAACAGCTGGGAGTCACTCACTCAACTGAAAGAAAAAAAGGGGTCTGAGGCAGGGAGCCAGGTGATCAGGCTCAGCCGGTCCCACCCCAACAAAAAAACAGCAATCTGAAACGCTCTGAATTGAGTTTCACAGCAAGCACAGCTGAACATGGGATGGTCCAGCTCTGTGGGGAAGGGGTGTTTGCCATTACCGAGGCCATCCACCACTACTGAGGTAGTCCACCATTGCTGGGGCAGCCCACCATTGCCGAGGCAGCCCGCCATTACAGAGAGAGTCCACCTTTACAGAGGTGGGCCGCCACTGCTGAGGTAGTTCTAACTATACCCATATAAACAAGACTGCAGGGAGGTTCACATGGCAGCTGGGTGGAGCCCACAGCAGCTCAGCAAAGCCTCTGCAGGCAGACTGGGACTAGGCTGCTTCCTCGCTGGGCAGGGCAGCCTTCAAAAAAGGCAGCAGTATGACAGAAACTTATAAATACAGCCCTAACTCCCTGAAACAGAGCACCTGGGGAACAAAAAAAGGCATTTATGAGTTCTGCTGTAGCAGACTTAAACGTACCTCCCAGCAGCTCTGAATGAACAACAAAGCTCACAACTCAGCACTTGAGCTCCTATAAAGGACAGTCTGTCTCCTCAAGCAGCTCCCTGACCCCTGTATATCCAAACAGTCACCTCATAAAGGAGAGCTCAGACTGACATCTGGCAGGTATCCTGGGACAAAGCAGGAAAAGCAGCTGGCAGCAATGCTCGCTGTTGTGCAGCTGCTGCAGGTGATCCCCAGGCAAGCAGGGCCTGGAGTGGACCTCAGCAGTCCTACAGCAGAGGGACCTGTTAGAAGGAAAACTAAAAAACAGAAAGAAATAACTTCCTCATCAACAAACTGGATGTCCACTCTGAAACCCAATCTGAAAGTCAACAACTACAAAGACGACAGGTGGATAAATCCACAAAGATGGGAAGAAACCAGCAAAAAAGGGATGAAAACACCCAAAACCAGAACGCCTCTCCTCCTCCAAGGGATCACAACTCCTCACCAGCAAGGGAACAAGGCTGGATGGAGAATGAGTATGATGAATTGACAGAAACAGGCCTCAGAAAGTGGGTAGTAAGAAACTTCTCTGAGCTAAAAGAACATGTTCCAATGCAATGCAAAGAAACTAAGAACCTTGAAAAAACATATGACAAAATGCTAACAAGAATAAACAGCTTAGAGAGGACTATAAGTGAATTGATGGAGCTGAAAAACAGTACACGAGCACTTCATGAAGCATATACAAGTTTCAACAGCCGAATTGACCAAGCAGAAGAAAGGATATCAGAGGTCAAAGATCAACTCAAAGAAATAAAACAAGAAGGCAAGATTAGAGGAAAAAAGCGTAAAAAGGAATAAATAAAGTCTCCAAGAAATATGGGACTGTGTGAAAAGACCTAATCTACGTTTGAAAGGTGTACCTGAATGTGACAGAGAGAATAAATCCAAGCTGGAAAATACTCTTCAGGATATTATCCAGGAAAACTTCCTCAACCTTGCAAGGCAGGCCAATATTCAAGTCCAAGAAATACAGAGAACACCACAAAGATATTCCGCACGAAGAGCAACCCCAAGGCACATAATCATCAGATTCACCAGGGTTGAAATGAAGGTGAAAATACTAAGGGCAGCCAGAGAGAAAGGTCAGGTTACCCACAAAGTGTAGCCCATCAGACTCACAGCAGATCTCTCAGCAGAAACCCTACAAGCCAGAAGAGAGTGGGGGCCAATATTCAACATCCTTAAAGAAAAGAATTTGCAACCCAGAATTTCATAACCACCCAAACTAAGCTTCATTAAGTGAAGGAGAAATAAAATCCTTTATGAACAAGCAAATACTCAGAGATTTCGTCACTACCAGGCCTGCTTTACAAGGGCTCCTGAAAGCACTAAAAATAGAAAGGAACAACCAGTACCAGCCACTCCAAAAACATACCAAATAGTAAAGAGCACTGACATAATGAAGAAACTGCATCAATTAACGAGCAAAACAGCCAACTAGCATCAAAATGGCAGGATCAAATTTACACATAACAATATTAACCCCAAATGTAAATGGGCCAAACACCCCAATCAAAAGACATAGACTGACAAATTGGATAAAAAATCAAAACCCATCAGTGTGCTGTTTCCAGGAAAACCATCTCACATGCAGGGATACACAAAGGTTCAAAATAAAGGGATGGAAGAAGATTTACCAAGCAAATGGTGAGCAAAAAAAAAGCATGAGTTGCAATTCTCATCTCTGATAAAATACACTTTAAACCAACAATAATCAAAAGAGTCAAAGAAGGACATTACATAATGGTAAAAGGATCCATGCTACAAGAAGAGCTAACGATCCTAAATATATATGACCCAATACAGAAGCACCCAGATACATAAAGCAAGTTCTTAATGACTTACAAAGAGACTTAGACTCCCACACAATAATAGTGGGAGACTTAAACACCCCATTGTCAATATTAGACAGATCAATGAGACAGAAAATTAACAAGGATATCCAGGACTTGAACTCATACCTGAACCAAGCAAACCTAATAGACATTTACAGAACTCTCCACCACAAATCCACAGAATATACATTCTTCTCAGCACCACATCATACCTACTCTAAAATTGACCACATAATTGGAAGTAAATCACTCCTCAGCAAATGCAAAATAATGGAAATCATAACAAACATTCACTCAGACCACAATGCAATCAAGTTAGAACTCAGAATTCAGAAAATAACTCAGAACCACACAGCTTCATGGAAACTGAACAACTGGCTCTTGAATGTTGACTGGATAAACAATGAAATGAAGGCAGAAATAAAGATGTTCTTCGAAACCAACGAGAATGAAGACACAACATACCAGAATCTCTGGGACACATTTAAAGCAGTGTCTAGCGGAAAAATATACAGCCATAAATGCCCATATGAGAAGCAAGGAAAGATCTAAAATTGACACACTATAGTCAAAATTGAAAGAGCTAGAGGAGCAAGATCAAAAAAACTCAAAACCTAGCAGAAGACAAGAAATGACTAAGATCAGAGCAGAACTGAAGGAGATAGAGACACAAAAAACCCTTCAAAAAAATCAATAAATCTAGGAGCTGGTCTTCTGAAAACATCAACAAAATAGACTGCTAGCCAGATTACTAAAAAAGAAAAGAGAGAATAATCAAATAGATGCAATAAAAAACGATAAAGGGGAGATCACCACAGATTCCACAGAAATAAAAACCATCATCAGAGATAATTACAGAAAACTCTATGCACATAAACTAGTAAACCTGGAAGAAATGGATAAATTCCTGGACACTTGGATCCTCCCAAGCCTAAACCAGGAAGAAGTCGAAACCCTCAACAGACCAATAACAAGGGCTGAAGTTAAGGCAGCAATTAAGAGCCTACCACACAAAAAAAGCCCAGGTCCAGATGGGTTCACAGCCAAATTCTATCAGACATACAAAGAGGAGCTGGTACCATTCCTTCTGAAACGATTCCAAACAATCCAAAAAGAGGGAATCCGTCCCATTTTATGAGACCAACATCATCGCCACCAACAGAGACTCAGCAAGAAAAGAAAACTTCAGGTCAATATCCATGATGAACATAGATGCAAAAATCTTCAATAAAATACTGGCAAACTGATTGCAAGAGCACATCAAAAGCTTATCCACCACGATCAAGTAGGCTTCATTCCAGGGATGCAAGGCTGGTTCAACATACACAAATCTATAAACATAATTCACGATATAAACAGAACCAAAGACAAAAACCATATGATTATCTCAATTGATGCAGAGAAGGCCTTTGACAAAATTCAACAGCCCTTTATGCTAAAAACTCTCCATAAACTAGGTATTGATGGAATGTATCTCAAAATAATAAAAGCTATTTACGACAAACCAACACCCAGTATCATACTGAATGGGCAAAAATTGGAAGCATTCCCTCTGAAATCTGGCACTAGACAAGGATGCCCTCTCTCACCACTCCTATTCAATATAGTACTGGAAGTTCTAGCCAGAGCAATCAGGCAAGAAAAAGAAATAAAGAGTATTCAAATAGGAAAGGAAGAAGTCAAGCTGTCTCTATTTTCAGACGACATGATTGTATATTTAGAAGACCCCATCGTCTTAGCCCAAAAACTCCTGAAACTGATAAGCAACTTCAGCAAAGTCTCAGGATACAAAATCGGTGTGCAAAAATCACAAGCATTCCTATACACCAATAACAGAGTTAAAGAGAGCCAAATCAAGAACAAACTGCCATTCACAATTGCTCAAAGAGAATAAAATACCTAGGAATACAACAAACGGGGAACATAAAGGACCTCTTCAAGGAAAACTACAAACCAGTGCTCAAGGAAATAAGAGAGGACACAAACAGATGAAGAAACATTCCATGGTCATGGTTAGGAAGAATCAATATTGTGAAAATGAACATACTGCCCAAAGTAATTTACAGATTTAACACTATCCCCATCAAGCTACCAATGACCTTCTTCACAGAACTGGAGAAAACCGCCTTAAACTTCATATGGAACCAAAACAGAGCCTGAATAGCCAAGTCAATTCTAAGCAAAAATAACAAAGCTGGAGGCACCACACGACTGGACTTCAAACTATACTACAAGGCTACAGTAATCAAAACAGCATGGTACTGGTACCAAAACAGAGATATAGACCCATGGAACAGAACAGAGGCCTCGGAGGCAACACCACACATCTACAACCATCTGATCTTTGACAAACCTGACAAAAACAAGCAATGGGGAAATGATTCCCTGTTTAATAAATGGTGTTGGGAAAACTGGCTAGCCATGTGCAGAAAGCAGCAACTGGACCCCTTCCTGACACCTTACCCTAAAATTAACTCCAGATGGACTAAAGACTTAAACATAAGACATAACACCATAAAAATCCTAGAAAAAAATCTAGGTAAAACCATTCAGGACATAGGCATAGGCAAGGACTTCATGACCAAAACACCACAAGCCAAAATTATACTATAAGGGCACATGCACATGAATGTTCACTGCAGCACTGTTTATAATAGCAAAGACCTGGAACCAACCCAAATGCCCATTGATGATAGACTGGACAGGGAAAATGTGGCACATATACACCATGGAATACTAAAATTAACTCCAGATGGACTAAAGACTTAAACATAAGAAACAATGAGTTTCATGTCCTTTGTAGGGACATGGATGAACCTGGAAACCATCATTCTCAGCAAACTGACACAAGAACAGAAAATCAAACACCACATGTTCTCACTCATAGGTGGGTGTTGAACAATGAGACCACATGGACACAGGGAGGGGAGCATTACACACTGGGGTCTGATGGGGGGAAACGGGAGGGACAGTGGGGGGTGGGGAGTTGGGGAGAGACAGCAAGGGGAGAAATGCCAGATATAGGTGATGGGGAGGAAGGCAGCAAATCACACTGCCATGTGTGTACCTATGCAACAATCTTGCATGTTCTTCACATGTAACCCAAAACCTAAAAGGCAATTAAAAAAAGAAAGTAATATTCTAAAAAGTTATCAGTGGTGCTATACATTGGGCCAGTGGTCACTGTTTGATGGTGGGGGAAGCAGTACTGTGACTATAAGTGGGGGGGAGCTTCTGGGTGATGGTAAGGTTCTGTTTCTTTGAACAGTACACTGATTACACAGGTGTGTTCACTTTGTGAAATCTCACTGCACAGAATACTTGTAGTCTTATGTTTTCTATATTAATAGTATACTTCATAATAAAAAAATTCTCATTGTAACAATCAATGGATAAACAAGTTATAGCATTTTGTATACTTTTATTTATCTTAATTAGGCCTATGTTAATCAAACGTTGATCTATGGAGTTCAATGACCAGTTGACAATGAGACTATGACACTTCCCAACAGATGTACTTCATAATTCAGAAAGAAACTGTTTAATTCCTGAGGTTCCTTCCAACATCTGTTCTACATATCAATCATGAGATTGAACTCATAAAACTTCAAATAACAGAGGGCATATTCTGGACACCAGGCTTGGTCAGGAGAGAAGCAGTATAAAGAGAAGACTACCAAGAACGATCCAAGATGGCTGATCGCTTTCATCCCCGTGAAAGTGTAGAGAACAAGAGGATGCCACACTTTCAGACAAACTTTTGTCGTTCACAGACCAGAAGATTCCCAGTGGAGGAGCCCCATGGGTCGCCAGCAAGACTCTTGTGGCTGGCGGTTTAGCTGGCACCTTGGCACGGCAGCTCTTGGTGCAGAGTAAACAGTACTGGTTCCCCTTCTGACCGAGGTTTGGAGCTCTGGGAAGGTAGAGTCGCCTATTACGGACTCAAGAAGAAAGCCAGACCAGAGATGCCCGGGCAGAAAAGCACCATCAGTCTTAACGCCACTGTTTTGGCCGGCGCAGTGGGTTGCTCACATTTCGGCCCTGGGAATTAACAACTTGGACGTCCACTCAGAGACCTAATTTGAAAGTTGGTAATTACAAAGACGACAGCTGGATAAATTTACAATGATGGGAAGAAACCAGCGTCAAAAGGTTGAGAATATTCAAAATCAGAATGCCTCTCCCTCTAAAGAGGATCACAGTTCCTCATCAACAAGGGAACAAGGCTTGATGGAGAACGAGCGCATTCCGTTAACAGAATCAGGCTTCAGAAGATGGATAATAAGAAACTTCTGTGAGTTAAAAGAACATGTTGTAGCCCAGTGTAAAGAAACTAAGAACTTTGAAAAAAGGTTTGATGAAATCCTAATGAGAAGACAATTTAGAGAGGAATGTAAGTGAATTAATGGAACTGAAGAATACAATATGGGAACTTCTAGAAGCAAGCACAGGTTTAAACACTCAAATTGATCAAGCAGAAGAAAGGCCAGAGGTCGAAGACCAACTTAATGAAATAAAACAAGAAGACAAGAATAGAGAAAAAAGGATTAAAAAGGAATGAGCAAAGTCTCCAAGAAATATGGGACTATGTGAAAAGACCTAATTTACATTTGATAGGTGTATCTGAATGCGATGAAGAGAATGAATCCAAGCTGGAAAATATTCTTCAGGATATTATTCAGGAAAACTTTCCCAACCTAGCAAAGCAGGACAATATTCAACCCCAGGTAATACAGAGAACACCACAAAGATATTCCTCAAGAAGAGCAACCCCAAGGCACATAATCGTTAGATTCACCAGGGTTGAAACAAAGGAGAAAATACTAAGAGCAGCCAGAGAGAAAGGTCAGGTTACCCACAAAGGGGAGCCTATCAGACTTACAGCAGATCTCTCAGCAGAAACCCTACAAGCCAGAAGAGAGTGGGGGCCAATATTCAATATCCTTAAAGAACAGAACTTTCAGCCCAGAATTTCATATCCAGCCAAACTAAGCTTCACAACTGAAGGAAAAATAAAATCTTTTATGAACAAGCAAGTACTTAGAGATTTTATTACCACCAGGCCTGCTTTACAAGAGCTTCTGAAAGAAGCATTACACATAGAAAGAAACAACCAGTATTAGCCTTTCTAAAAATATACCAAAAAGTAAAGAGCATCAACATAAAGAAGAATTTATATCAATGAATGGATAAAACAGCCAGTTAACATCAAATGGCAGTGATCCTAAATTTAAATTGACTAAATCCCCCAATCAAAAGATACAGCCAAAACCCAATGGTATGCTACATCCAGACCCATTTCACATGCAAGGATACACAAAGACTCAAAGAGATGGAGAAAGATTTACCAACCAAATGGAGAGCAAAAATAAATAAATAAATAAATAAATAAATAAATAAATAAATAGCAGGAGTTGCAATTCTCGCATCTGATAAAATAGATTTTTAAAGCAACAAAGATATTGTTGCATTGATCCTTTTACCACTATAAGAGCTAACGATCCTAACACCCAGATACATAAGACCTATAAAGAGACTTAGACTCAATGAAACAGAAAATTAGGATATCCAGGACCTGAACCCAGATCTGGAACAAGTAAACTTAATAAATATTTATAGAGCTCTCCACTTTAAATATACAAAATATACATTCTTGTCAATACCACATCACATCTACTCATAGGTTTAAATGAAATATTGATCGGCCATTATTAATACCCATTTTTTAAAAATAAAGCAACATTTCCGTTCTCTCTCCCTCTTTTTCTTCCTCTTTCTTCCTCTCCTTCACTCATCTTTTTTCTTTCCTTAAAAAAAAAAAAAAAAAAAAAGAAGACTACCACAAGGTTCTAGATTTCTCCAATCATGGCTCTCCAGCACTGGTAAGGATTAAGAAAATTTCATTTGAACTCTCTAAGGCAATATGTTATAACTAAACAAACTGTAACAATTGAACTAACATAAATATTGAAAAATAGATTAGTTGTATAATTATATTACTAAAATTAACATTTTTAAACACATATAATAAATACCACTGAGAATACATTTTAAAAAAAAAGCAAACCTTTTCAGCATTTGAGTGAAATGCAATAGCCATTTCCAACCTATGTACTCTCTCTTCAGATGCTATTGTAAATTGTTTCCATACTCTGTTCAACCGAGGAAGTGTATCCCCAGATGATCGAGAAGTGCAGCGCAGAGATTGGCATAACACAACTGTAGCCTGTAGCAACTGCCTGCCGTAGTCATAAGTGCTCTAAAAAAGAAAAGTAAACATGAAATTATAATAAAAGAATTCTTAAGAGGACAGGGTAAGTGTGCAGGAAGACTGTCGTTGCAATTAAGTGACACTATTAGAAATCGATACTGAATAAATCTAGTGGTACTTATTACTACAAATTAGCTGTGTATAAATAATAAAGGGGAAGCAATATTTTTAGTTGGTTTATAGTAAGTTTCCTGGCAAGGCACAATGGCTCATGCCTGTAATCCCAGCACTTTGGGAGGCTGAGGAGGGAGAATCGCTTGAAGCTAGAAGTTCAATACCAGCCTAGCCGACATAGCAAGATCCTATCTCTAAAAAAATGAAAAAAAATTAGTTGAGTGTGGCCACACTTGCCTGTAGTCCCAGCTACTTTGGAGGCTGAGGCAGAAGGATCACTTGAGCCCAGGAGTTTGAGGATAGAGTGAGCTACAACTGTGCTACCACATTATATCCTGGGTGACAGAGCAAGGCCTTATCTTGAAAAAAATTTAATTTTCAATTAGAAAGTTTCTTTTTGTTAGGTTTCCCTTCTTTATTCTGTTTCCCCCATCTCAGTCTGCTAAATTTCACTGGCTAGAAAGAATGTCTGCTTATGAATTAAACTACTTACAAAAGTAGGTGAAATTAGGCACTTCATATTCCATATAGGAAACTACACCTGTTACAATGTAAACTCATTATTAGGAAAAATAAATTAAGATACTTTTCAGCCAGGTGCGGTGGCTCACCTCTGTAATACTAGCACTTAGGGAGGCCAAGGTGGGTGGACCACTTGAGGTCAGGAGTTCGAGACCAACCTGACCAACATGGTGAAACCCCAGCTCTACTAAAAATACAAAACAGACTGGTGTGAATGGCAGGTGCCTGTAATCCTAGCTACTCAGAGGGGAGGATGAAGCACGAGAATTGCTTGAAGCTCGGAGGCGGAGGTTGCAGTGAGCCGAGATCGTACCACTACACTGCAGCCTGGGCGACAGAGTAAGACTCTGTCTCAAAAAAAAAAAAAGATACTTTTACTTTTCATCACAAAAAAGTTCTGTATTATTATGCTAACACTAGTAAGATGCAGCAAGTGAGGTTTCTTATTTACTGATATTAACATCCATTTCATATTCTATTAATATCAGTAAATTCATTTTGTTAATATGAGTAAATAAGTTCATTCTGTTAATATGAATGAACAGTTGGATTGCCTTAAAAATGCCATAATATATAACATAATTCAGAGGGACCATGCAGAACCTGTATTCAGGGAAACATAAACCCTCTCAAGTTTATGCAGGCTAGTTTTGATGCACCAGCTGACATTTTCTTAATTCTGTGATACTTCTGGAATAACAAAACTAACCTTCGTGGACTTGGAGGGTAAAGTTACATTATAATCATGCAGAAAGCTATTCAAACACTGAGCTTGTGGAAAAGGAAGATAACCAGTTTTGCACCTGTGCAACATCAACAAATTTTCTATGCTTTTCCAGCAAAACTTTCGTTTCTTGAGCATCATCACCCAATCTGATGTGGGTCTTAAGTAGAGCATCCAGGAGTTCACTTAGCCATTCTACTGCCTAAACAAAAAGACATAACAACGAAGCTGGATTCAGAACTCTTTACTTACTGTACCAAAATATCATATTTATATAGAGATTACTATCATGTGATTAATGTATCTGTTAATTATAACTTAGTCTTAAAAGCTTTTTTCATTCAGTGATAAACTACATGAATTAATGACCTCTCCTCCTCAAAATTCTTTAAATCTGAAGGCAAGACATACTAAAGAAGAGCATTCTTTTAAAATTAATGTCACATAATAAGATAATGTATTTCTGTATATAGATCCATCAGGATTGCATTACAGATTTGTGTTACTACATAAAATCATAAATTTTCTCTAAATCAAACTGAAATGATATTCTCTGATAATGACAAAAGATATCAAATTGTATATATGGTACTGAAAATTCTCTTGCAGGCTAAAATGCAATGAGCTCCACCAGATTTTATCCTGGATGTAACTGACAACCTAATCAACAATAATAAATAATAAATGATCCCAATCTCTAGCTCAGTAGAGGATTTCATTGAGAAGATTAAGATAAATGAGATCAATAAACTAGATGGGAATACCAAAGTTTATTCTTCAATAGGATAAACTAGAATCTGACTTCAAGAATTTACTTTTTTAGAACCATGAAAAGTTCACTTTTGTTGTAATTAAATGAAATCAATCTTCTAAGAAAAGTTAACTATATAATATAGCTGACTGGTCCTTACCTGGGCAGCGTCTTCTTCACATTTAAACAACTGCACCATCTGAAGCATCTTTAACCTTCGCACATCTACCATGTCTTCACATCTAATGAACCCAGACATAAATTTAACTCATCATTTCTGTTTTGTTGATTACTGTAACATCATCATTTGGCAGGTGTTTTATAGTACACTAAAATACTTAGTCCTACACAATGGAGAATGCAAATATTTTGTATTGATTTGTAAGAATGTTAGGGATATCTCTGTCAATGTTACATCAGAACCTCAAAATACCTGAATGATACTCAATAAAAAACCCTTCTTAAGGACAGCATGGATTCTGCAAAACGTTAAAGCAAAATGTCATTACAATAGGATACTAACCACCCCCCCCCAAAATCTCCATTGACTTTTAGCATTAAACAAGCTTCAAGGATAAAAGTATAATGTTTCTCAAATACAGGAAGATTTTTTTTTGAGGCAAGGTCTCACTCAGTCACCTAGGCTGGAGTGCAGAGGCACCATCATAGCTTACTATAACCTCAAACTCCTGGGCTTAACTGATCCTTACACCCCAGCTTCCCAAGTAGCTGAGACTACAGGTGTGCACCACTATGCCCAGCTAAAGAAATTTTGAAAAATTAATGCTTTTCATTATATTATATAAAATAATATTTAATTCTGATTTTTTTTTTAAATCCTCCATTTACACTCTTAAAAACTAATGGAGGACTTAAAGAAACAAAAACCTCTACTGGCCTCTGGGTGTAGAGAAGCACAATTCAGATTATTTTTTAATCTCACTGTGGTCTGCCTCGATAACATACCAGTTAAAGTTTAAAGGCAACTTAACCTAACTTAACTCTGGTCCATTTCCTTCATTTCCATGCAATTCTGTGTACTGCAGGTGGGATGGGAGACTCTCACTACTGTCTCAAATATCAGTAACAAGTTATCCGACACTGGGCTTTACTATACTTGATGTCCTTAAAGATAGCTTAATAACAATAAAGAATTAAGCATCACAAGGCTTTTTAAAAAAAAATAAAGTTGCTCTCGATAAAAGTTGTAATGTTAAAATTCAACTTAGCATAATTCTACAATGGACTGAAGGGGAAGATGATAATTATTATTATTATTATTTTTTTTTTTTTTGAGATGGAGTTTCACTCTTGTTACCCAGGCTGGAGTGCAATGGTGTGATCTCGGCTCACTGCAACCTCCGCCTCCTGGGTTCAGGCAATTCTCCTGCCTCAGCCTCCTGAGTAGCTGGGATTACAGTCATGCGCCACCATGCCCAGCTAATTTTTTGTATTTTTAGTAGAGACGGGGTTTCACCATGTTGACCAGGATGGTCTCGATCTCTTGACCTTGTGATCCACCCGCCTCAGCCTCCCAAAGTGCTGGGATTACAGGCTTGAGCCACCGCGCCCGGCCGATAATTATTTTTTAAATCTGAAACTAAAAAACAATGTAAACCACTTTAATATATATTCAGGTACTAGATAATGTGTGCTGGAGAAAATACAAGATATGGTCTCTACTATCAAGCTGTTGACATTTGCAGAGTTGTAATAAGTACTATTATAAAGCTATTTAAAATGTTTTATGGGAGTAGTGAGGAGCAAGTGACTAACATGTCTTAGAAGTCCAAAAAGGCTTCCTAAAGTATTCCTGAGTCTTGAAGAATATGTAGGAATTCACTGAGCAGAAAATGAGGAAAGAAGTGTTCTTAGTCATGGATATATGAAACAGCATGATGCTTTCAGGAAGATAAAAACAACTGTGTGATTTTATGAGAATGTTACAGAAGAAAAAATTATGCAAGATTGGATTATAAAGGGTCTCCTACATTATTCCAAGATGACAAACTCCATCTGAGAAAACAGGAAGTCACTGATGGAAGTTTTATACAATTGTTGTATTTTATGAAGATTACTCTTGCATACAAAAAGCTGGAGAGTAGCCAGGTTAGAGGCAGGTAAGAATTTAAGATATTGAACAGAAATGTTTGAGATTCAGAGACAGCAGAACCTGGACATCTGAATAAGCTATAAGGGATGAGAAAGATGAAGGATTTTATGATAAATCTCAAGTTTGGTAGCCGATGGTAACTTTAACCTAGGTAGGAAGTTTAAAAAGGAGAGCAAGTTTTAGGGGAAAACAGTTCCAGTCTGAACATATTAGGTGATATGGTTTGGATTTGGGTTTTGGATTTGTGTCCCCACCCAAAATAACACCAAAGTGTAACCCCAATATTAGAGGAGGGGCCTGGTGGGACATGATTAGATCATGGGGGCAGATTCCCCCCTTGCTGTTCTTGTAAAAGTGAGTGAGATCTCACAAGAACTGGTTGGTTAAAAGTATGTGACACTGCCTCCCTTGACTCTCTTCCTCCTCCAGCCATGTAAGACATGCCTGCTTCCCCTCTGTCTCTTGCCATGATTGAAAGTTTCCTGAGGCCTCCCCAGTCGTGCTTCCTGTACAGCTCACAGAACCTTGGGTCAATTAAATCTATTTTCTTCATAAATTACCCAGACCTCAGTTAGTACTTTATAGCAATGTGAGAGCAGACTAATACAGAAAACTGGTACTAAGAGTGGGGCACTGTTATAAAGATACCTGAAAATGTGGAACTGGGCAATGTGCAGAGGTTAGCAGAGTTTGGAGGGTTCACAAGAAGACAGGAAGATGAGGGAAAGTTTGGAACTTCCTAGAGACTTGTTAAATTGTTGTGACCAAAATGCTAATAGTGATATGGACAGTGAGGTCCAGGCTGAGAGGGTCTGAAAGAGATGAGGAACTTACTGGGAACTGGGGCAAAGGTCACTCTCCATATGCAGCAGCAAAGAGAATGGCAGCATTGTACCCCTGCTCTAGAAATATGTGGAACTTTGAACTTGAGAGAGGTGATTTATGGTATCTAGTGGGAGAAATTTCTAAGCAGCAAAACACTCAAGACTTCACCTGGCTGCTTCCAGCAGACTATGCATATATTTGTGAGCAAAAAGATGATCTGAGACTGGAACTTATAGTTAAAAGGAAAGCAGAGCATAAAAGTTTGGAAAATTTGCAGCCTAGCCGCATGGTAGAAAAGAAAAACCCATTTCTGGGGGAGAAATTCGAGCTGGCTGCAGAAATTTGCATAAGTAAAGAGAAGCTGAATGTTCATAGCCAACACGATGGAGAAAATGCCTGGAAGGCATTTCAGAAGACTTTGTGGTAACCCCTCCCACCACAAGCCTGGATGCCTGAGGGAAGAATCATTTTGCAGCTAGGCCCAGGGCCTCACTGACCTGCACAACCTTGGGACACTGTTCCTTGTATACCAGCTGTTCCAGCTCTAGCATGGCTAAAAGGACCCCAAATACAGCTCAGGCCACTGCTCCAGAGAGGGTGCAAGCCATAAGACTTTGCGGCTTCCATGTGGTGTTAAGCCTATGAGTGCACAAAGGGCAAGAGTTGAGGCCTGGGAGCTTCTGCCTAGATTTCAGAGAACGTATAGAAATGCCTGGATGTCCAGGTGGAAGTCTGCTGCCTCATGGAGAACCTCTACTAGGGCAGTGTGGAGGGGAAATGTGGGGTTGGACTCCCAAAGACAGAGTTCTCCTGGGGCACTGTTGAGTGGAGTTGTAAGAAGATGGCCAACATCCTTCAGACCCCAGAATGGCAAATCCACTGACAGCTTGCACCATGGACCTGGAAAAGCTGTAGGCACTCTATGTCAGCCTGTGAAAGCAGACGAGAGGGCTGTACCCTGCAGAGACACAGAGATGGAGATGCTCAAGGCCTTGGGAGCTCACCTCTTGCATCAGTGAGGCCTGAATATGAGACATGGGGTCAGTGGAGATTATTCTAGGGCTTTAAGATTTAATGACTGCCCTGCTGGGTTTCAGACTTACATGGGGCCTGTAGCTCCTTTGTTTTGGCCAAATTCTCCCTTTTGTAATGCGTGTATTTACTCAATGTCTATACCTCAATTGTATCTTGGAAGTAACTAACTTGTGTTTGATTTTGCAGGCTCATAGGTGGACAGGACTTGCCGTTTTTCAGATGAAACTACGAACTGTAGACATTCAAGTTAATGTTGAAATGCATTAAGACTTGGGGGACTGGTTGAGAAGGGATGATTACATTTTGATATGTGAGAATAACATCAGATTTGGGAGAGACCAGGGGTGGAATAATAGGGTTTGGATTTGTGTCCCCACTCAAATCTCATGTTGAACTGTAATCCCCAATGCTGGAAGAGGGATGATATGGTTTGTCTGTGCCCCGACCCAAATCTTATCTTGAGTTGTAGTTCCCATAATCTCCACACGTCATGGGAGGGACCCGGTGGGGGTTAACTGAATCACAGCAGCAGTTACCTCCATGCTGTTCTCATGATGGTGAGTTCTCTTAAGATCAACTTGTTTTATAAGGTGTTTTCCCCTTTCCCTCTGTACTTCTTGCTGCTGCCATATGAAGAAGGATGTGTTTGTTTCCCCTTCCACCGTGATTCTGTTTCTTGAGGCTCCCCAGCCCTACAAAGCTGTGAGGTGAGTCAGTTAAACTTCTTTCTATTATAAATTACCCAGTCTTGGGTATATCCTTATAGCAGTGTGAAAATGGACTAATACAAGGGGCCTTGTAGAAGGTGATTGGATCATGGGGGCATATGTCCCTGTTGTTATTTTCATGTCAGTGAGTTCTCATGAGATCTGGTTGTTTAAAAGTGTGCAGCACCTCCTCCTTCCCTATCTTTCTCCAGCCAAGTAAGATGTGTCTGCTTCTTCCCCTTTGCCTTCTGCCATGATTGGAAGTTTCCTGAGGTCTTTTCAGCCATGCTTCCTGTTCAGCCTATGGAAATGTAAGTCCAATAAGCCTCTTTTCTTTAAAAATTACCTAGTCTCAGGTAGTTCTTTATAGCAATGCAAGAATGGACTAATACACCAGGTTTCAGCAGTACATGGGGGCATCCAGCAGGCAACACTAAGGAGGCAACTGGATTTTTGGGTCTACAGCATGCAAGAGAGTCTTGGTAAGAGCTGTAACTAACTACTAAACCATGATCTATTAAAGAAAAGTCATTCAAGTAGTCAGAATGTCCAGGGAGACCATATAAAGCTTGGCCTCAGAACAAACGTTGGAGGCAGTAAATTTAGCTAGTGGCCAAGAAACTAGTAACAAAAACCAAGAAGAAACAGAGAAGGATAATGTTTGTTTTCAAGAAAGACAAGGTTATCAGGAAGTTTCAAAATGAAAGAAAAGTCCGTGATGCCTAACACTAATCACAGTTGAGCAAGTCAAGACTAAAAGTATTCCCGGGATTCCAAGTAAGATCCAGCATTTATTACATTGATAATGCCAGTAAGAGCAACACTGAGTGAAATAGTGAGGGTAGAAGCAAGACTGAAAAGGGTTGAAAATAAATTGGAGGGAGTGGGGAAGTAGTATGAATGTACAATAAACCTATCCAAATGACTGAGCTGTGAGGAAGAAGAGCTCTAATGCTAAAAGACAAAGAACTGAAGATGAAGACACATCCGTGTG
The DNA here is from genome assembly GCF_049354715.1 of Callithrix jacchus. Taxonomy (NCBI): domain Eukaryota; kingdom Metazoa; phylum Chordata; class Mammalia; order Primates; family Cebidae; genus Callithrix; species Callithrix jacchus. The sequence goes on from NC_133507.1 coordinate 50,265,475, forward strand.
TGTGAAGATTATTTTTAAAATAGGAGAAATTTAAGCATTTAAGTGAAGAGCAGGAATCACAGTAGACAATGGGAGTTGATGGAGTTAGAAGTCAGGAGAGTGATTAGAATCAGAGCCTAAATGGAAGATCAGCTTTGGTAACAGGAGAGCTCTATCATCCTCTGTGGAGAGAGAATCATGAGAAGTTTGTCGATATGAGGGAAGAAATTTCTGCCTCATGACTGTTTTCTCTGTGATATAGAAGCAGCTTTCTGTAAAGTTTTGTTGATGATCTCAAAATTTTCAAGTGTGAAAAATGTCATACAACCATGCTAGATTGTGTATACTGCATAGATAATTTTAACCCGTTTCTTTGCAATACTTTATAGTTGCTTTCGCAAAGTGAGTTTTCAAATAATCTTTTAAATTCCTAGTTTTATAGCAAATGAAACAACATCACTAGTCCACTGTTAAATCCTCCTATAGCAAATATGAGAACAATTAATGTGTGACATTTTCTAAGTTTAGATGAAGAAATAGATCAATGTATATGACAAGTTTAACAGCAACTCTAAACTAAATGAAATTTAAAAAGCAAAATTCTTCAGAAAGTTTTTTTTAAAGGAGAACAGAGCCACAGACTACATTGAGGATATAGAATATGAAGTACTTGAGTATAACTGAAATTTTTACAACCCAGTAAAAAATGGAAAAGGTACGTAATAATTGAATAAATTATTACTCTTTGTTAGTAAAATTATAACAATAATTACATTCACCAAAAACCTACTGTATGTCTACTATAGAACAGTTAAGAACTTTTTGTCTGCATATAAAATAAATAATTTATATAACTTTTCATTTTAATTAATATTGTTATTTTGGTAAAAATTAACAGTCAAACTTTGCCTTTGTTTTCTAAGCTGCATATCTTCCATCACTCCTTGTATGTGGTCCACATTTTCTTTATTTTCAATGGTTACATCCTTTCCATAGGCCCAGGATGCCTGATTGGAGATCTGATCCAGGAGACCTTGACCTTTTTCACGCAAACCTTGCAATCCCACATCTAAAACAAAAGTTACTAGATTTAATCTCTTACACAACTAAGGTGCTTTCCCTCCCTCAAACAAATCATCTCGTCAAATATTGTATTTGGATCCCAAGTACAGGAGAGCTTTGTACATTAAGCCATCTTGGGATGGAATCCAAAGACTCCATCCTATGAATGTCTCAAGCAATAGGACCCTTTAAATGTGACTCAAATGGGTGCTCTCTCTCATGTTAAATTCTCCCTAAAGGGAATTTTGAAAACATGGGTTTCCATAGATAATAATTACTTTAAAAAAATGAAAGCAGAAGAAAAGTATAAAAATTTCTATTTCTAATAGAAAAAAATTTTCTATTTTTTCTTCTTGCTTTTATGCTAACTTTTAGAAGAACAAGGCAAATATGTTGTTTAAAAAAGCGCTTAACCCTTGCAAGATTTTAAGACACTCCAGCAATGTATTATCAGGGTCAAATGATGTTGAACATTGTGACTAAAGGTACAGTCTAACTTTTATACCATAGGAAGCAACAATTAGGGTATATTTACAATTCTCTAAATTAGATGTATAAAGGAACTTTTTGTTTAAGATTGTGGCTGAAGAGAACTTCTAATATTTTAAAATAAAATTCATTTGTCATATCAAATACTAAATATGCATTATGCATATCATCTGTTAAAATAACAAAGGTTGGCGGGGTACGGTGGCTCATGCCTGTAATCTCAGCACTTTGGGAGGCCCAGGTGGGGAGATCACCTGAGATCAGGAGCTTGAGACCAGCCTGGCCAACATAGTGAAACCCCATCATCTCTACTAAAACTACCAATACAAAAATTAGTAGGGGTGTGGTGGCAGACACCTGTGATCCCAGTTACTTGGGAAGCTGAGGTAGAAAATTGTTTGAACCAAGGAGGCAGAGGCTGCAGTGAGCCAATATTGCATCACTACACTCCAGCCTGGGCAAGAGAACAAGACTCCATCTCAAAAAATAAATAAAATCAAAATAACAAAGGCTATAAGCAAGGAGAATGTCAGTACAAGCATGATTTTTCAAACCAATTCCCTAAAGCAGTTTTCAATAATTAATTAATTTGGTTTAGTCTTGTGTAACCACTTTCTACTAGTTCTCTGCCTTAAGTTCCTGTTTCCTCTCTTCCATCGCCATTTCCCTATTTGTTCCCCTTTTGACCCCCTTGATACGATTCCCCACCTTTCCATTTTCACATCCTGACCTTTTAGGAAAGCTCACTGTGTTTCCTGCTATAGAAAAATTTTAAAGGCCTTGATGTCAAATGACAGACCTAGCTTAATATAACTAGACACCTTAATGTAACTGGACCCCACTTCTTAGAGAGTGGGTAATCTGGCAATATTCTCAGTTTAGAGAGACAAGAACCAAAAAACCAAACCAACTATTCTTTTCACAAGATTAGGATAAAGCAACAACAAAAATCATTGCATAAACACAATTTTGGGCATACAGGGTTTACCACAGAACACTTCACAGCTAATTACAGTTTATGCATGCACTACAAATAACTGTTCATAGTATATGCAAGACACAGCACCTGTAGATATAGCTGGGTAAACAGGCCAGGGTAAAGGCCCAGTGAACAATAAAAAATAAAATTTTCAGCATAAATTATAACCCCTCAAGGGAATAAAACCTTTTTATACGATTTTCTGTGTTTCCTGAAAATAGTAATGATTAGTTCAGTATAAGTTGACTTAATTGTCTAACCATGGTAATGATATTAAAAAAAAAAACCTTATGTTTCAGCATTTTTAAAATCTGCTTACCAACACTTTTCAGCTTCTCTTCAAGCAGTTTTAAAGTTTGCTGAATCGATGCTCCATCAGCTGGTGCTACATCTACGCACAACATCCCTAATAAGCCATCCAACTGCTGAGACAACTAAAGCAGAGGGACACCAAAGAGATAACCCTGATGTAATCAGCATCTAAAGTGTTTAATGATTAATGAGGTTTATATCTAATGAGGTTATCACAATTACACTTGAAAAGACTACACTGTTACAAGACAAGGACAAATCATTAGAATACGAGTTATCTGGAAGATAGAACACACGGATGCATGCACCAGAAAGACAAAGAAGTACATCTGGGTCAGCAGAATGCAAAAAAGTATTGAGACTTCCATTTCCATCTATGTTATAAAGCATAAACATTGAGAAGCAGTCAAAATAAAATATTCTACTAGATTGGAACACTCTAGTTAGACAGTAAAAGGTTGAATTGCATGCAGAATGACTTAAAAATAATACTTGTTTAAAGAAAAAAATCGAAGAATTTTATCTCATTACCCCCACCAGTAAATCATTCTATTGGTTCAGAAAAATAATTAGGAGGCATGCAAACCTGAAAAAAATTATGCATAGATAAGCATTCAGATAATTTAAAGAAAAAAAAAAAGAATCAGAGTAGACACTTACATCTTGGGCAACACCATGAAATTCAAGAGCTGCCTGTAAGAGGTTTTGCCTAAATTCCAGCTGACTGGCCTGTCGATAACAAACATCACTGAGTTGTTGCTGCAGTGACTTCAGTTCCACAAGATCTTCCTCATCGCCAGCATTCAAGAGTGCTGCAATTTGCTGATTAAGTTCCACATACACTGCAAACCATTCCTGTAATCAACATGTTACAAAGTAAATTAAGGCTCAAATTAGTTCCTGGAAGAGATTACATTTTGTAATTTCTCCAGATAAGTAATACGTGAAAATTTTTTTCTAAGGCAAAATTATTAAAAATTGAGGGTGGAAAGTTCCTTATCCTCAAATCCTTTCACTGCAATTTCTGGAACTTAATCCCTGACACTAACAAAATTTAATCTTCATCCTGACCTCTAAATGTTCCCTTCTCTTCCTTTCTCTCCCTTCTCTTCCTTGCTCTAAGTGAAACATGTTCGCCCTCAGAGAAAAGTTACCCCTGCAGTCTTCTCAACTGAGTACTGTTTTTGTTTCCACATCTGACATACTTCAAGCCTGAAAGTGGGTTTGATGGCTGCCTCACTCGTCACTACTGCCTCTTTAAGGGACCATTTCTTCTCCCTCTTTAAAAAAGACCACATCCCCTTTGAAGTGCATGCTGTTAGATTACATCCTTTCAGCTTTCTCTGTTACTTCTCATTTACAGAAGGATTTAGCAAAGGTCACTGCCATCCTCTCAGCACCAGCCTTCCTAGTGACTTCTACCACATAGGCACCCACCACCATCCTGAACCCTCAGTTCCTTGAATCTTTCCCTCACCTCCAACTATCTTGTCCTCACCTCAACTCAGCTACTTCCTCCACTGGCCATAAAAACTTGTCATCATGTATTACTATGCAGCTCCAAAAGTCTCAATTTCATGATATCCATTTTCTGACCACCAGGTACTAACTCTGCCATTCACCTCTGTTCATAGCCTCACACCTACAACCCCATGGAGTCTACCAATCTATTGACCTTTCTACATCCAGCACATGAGAACCTCTGTCTTCACCTCCATTCTTGATTGAAGGATATAACCACCTCCTAGCATATAACCCATGCCCATGCCTGGCTTGCTTTCCTTCCATCAGAACCACCTGTTGAAGCCTCAAATCTGTTTTCTTTGCCTAATGCGTGCTTGTACCAGAGTAGCTGAACATGGGTAGATTAGAAACAACTAGGTGGAGAGCTCTCTCTCTCTCTCTCTTTTCCCCTCACATCAGAAGGGTAATAATGCTATGTTGTTACAAGGTTTAGAGGAAGACACATCTCACAGGAGCGTGAACACCCATCATCATACTTATAAACTACAAAAGGATTGACAGGTCTCTCCTTTTTTTTTTTTTGAGACGAAGTTTTGCTCTTGTTACCCAGGCTGGAGTGCAATGGCGCATCTCGGCTCACCGCAACCTCCACCTCCTGGGTTCAGGCAATTCTCCTGCCTCAGCCTCCTGAGTAGCTGGGATTACAGGCATGCGCCACCATACCCAGCTAATTTTTTGTATTTTTAGTAGAGACGGGGTTTCACCATGTTGACCAGGATGGTCTCGATATCTTGACCTTGTGATCCACCTGCCTCGGCCTCCCAAAGTGCTGGGATTACAGGTGTGAGCCACCGTGCCTGGCCGTCAGGTCTCTTTTTAAAGTTATGACTAAATCTCAAATAGTCTTTTGCAATGCTTTTATGTTTCTCTAGTAAATTCACTTTCTTATTCTCATGATCATTTATGTTTTTTTTTTAATCAATCTCTAATTCCCTTCTCACCTTTTCATTCTCAGCCAAATATCTTAATTCACTGGGAAGTTATCAGAAAACTCATCTTCCCACCAACAAATCCCCGACCCTCCATTCTTCTGCAGCACTATGCTCTGCCCTCAGTGCTGTAATAATAAGCAGCCTGTCTCTTCTTCTAAGGCCAACCACTGCACTTGCATGACAGCCTATCTCTGTTGCCTACACAAAGCTTTGCTCTCACAGTTATCTATCTTCTCTCTCTCAGTTCTTCTGTCTCAACTGGATTATTTCCACCAGCATTAAAAAAGCTGTGATATATTAAACAATAAAAGACACACAGGATTTCTGCATTTTACTATGCTGAAATTAAACTTCAATCAAAACAAAACACCCTGCCTTAAAGGAGTTCACTATACTCACTCTTCTCATTTTTCATTCTTTTTTAATCCATTCCAATCAATATTTTGTTCTTCCCAACCTTCTGAAACCAATTTTGTCAAATTCATCAAAAATTTCCATCTTGCCAAATCCAATGGTCAATTCTCGATCTTTATTTTATTGAGCCTCTCAACAAACAGCTGCATTTGGCACAAATAAGCACTTCCTCCTCCTTGAAATGGCCTTTTCTATTGTTTTCAGAGACACACAGCTCCTTTTTGCCTTCTTTGCTGGCTCTCCTCCTTCTTCTTTGCACTTTTAAGTTTAGGTTAACCGAAGGCTCAGTTTTCCAGAGGCTCTCTTTTCTTCCCACTGGGTTTGGATGACTTCACCTAGTCCCATGCCTTTAAATAGATCTATAGGCTAAGAATTACCAAATTAATATAGGCCCTAAATATGTCTGTAAGCTAAGAATTACCAAATTAATCATCAACCTTGACCTCTTCCACGAACCCCAGATACTGATACCCAGCTGCCCACGAGCCACTTCACTTGGATAACTATTAGATATCTAAAATCTAACCTGCTGCCAAAGACACTGATTCTCTATCCTCCCAACCTGTTCCTCTTGCAGTCTTCCCTGCCTTAGTAGCTACTAAGGCCAAAAGACCGATTCTCTCATCAGCAAGTCTTGCTGGCTCAACCTCATCAACTTCTGTCAATTGTCATTACTTCTACTGCCTCCATCTATCAGCCTCCTGCCTTCCATTTTCATAGCTAGTCGCTGTCCCCTATTTTCCACACAATAGCCAGTGATTTGCTTAAAATATAAATTAATTATCTGTTCAAACGTCTCAAATAATTTCACGTAACATTTAAAATAAATTTCAAGTTTCTTCTCATGGGCTAAAACGACATTACATGTTTTGACCCGACTCCCTCTAAAACTTTATTTTCTTTGACTCTCCTTTGCCCCCTGTACTCCAACCATATCAACATTCTTGCTGTTCCTCAATCATCTTCCTACTGCTGTGTCCTCTATCTGAATTGCCCTTTTCTTGGATTACTTCTTGACATCATTTCAAGGTATGTGATTAAATGTCATTTCCTCAGAGAGGACTTTCCTAAAATCTATACATATATTGCTCTCCACTCCCCAACTGGAATGTAAATTCCATGTAGTAAGACAGGACTACATTGCAAAAGCCTAGAACAACACATGACACATAATATGTGCTCAATTAACATACACTGATTGAATGTATAAAACATATTAAACATTGTAGATTTACTGACATTAGTTAACAGAGGCTGATTTTGTCACCCTCTGTGACAAATATCACAGGGAACATGTGGCAGTGTCTGGAAACATTTTGGGTTATCACAACTGAGGAGGGGGATGCTACTACACCTAGTAAGTAGAGGCCAGTGATGCTATGAAATACCCTACAATGTGCAGGGGAGCCTTATGACAGGGATTTACCTGGCCCAAAGTGTCAAGAGTGTGCTGAGGATGAGGAATCCTTCTCTACGCAACGGTGATGATAATATCTTTCTTACCTAGTTTATCAGTTATTGTTTGGATTTAACTCAATAATATATGTAGAATATTTTATAACTACATAGTTTATAATGGTTAATGGAGACTATTTTAAAGTAGAAGATATTACCTGAGAAAATTATCACTGTCATGCTCTAAAATATAAATGGATTTGAACACCTTATTCATAGTACTTACATATCACTAAATGCTCTAAATAGGCTTAATTCTTTGAGGAAGTAACAGCAATGATTCCGAGAAATGTAGTAAAGGATTAGGGTCCTAGAATAGCACTTCTCAGAACTACCAGCATTAGACCACTTGGGGTGTTTATTAAAAATGCCTAAGCTTCACCCTTGACTTACTAAATCAATCTCTGGGAGTTGGGCCCTGGAATATACATTTTAACAAGCATCTCTGACTCTTATGCCCACTAAGATTTAAGAACCATCATTGTGGAGCTAATTATTTCCTGGTTTGAATTTGTATAATATAGCCTCCAGCAACCTGACCAGGGATATAAATACATTGTTAAGGACTGGTATGTCTCAAGAAATTAACACCTGAAATTAGAGACACTATTACTGATTGAGGTTGCCATAAAGAAATAATTAGTCTCTCTGGGATATGGAGAGCAAAAAATCTGGCTTATACATTTAAATATATTTGAAATTCATTCAAATGTTTCTTGCTAAAAAAACAGGGGAATGTAGGCCAGACACGGTGGCTCAAGCCTGTAATCCCAGCACTTTGGGAGGCTGAGGCAGGCGGATCACTTGAGGTTAGGAGTTTGAAACCAGCCTGGTCAACATGGTGAAACCCTGTCTCTACCCAAAACACAAAAATTAGCAAGGCGTGGTGGCAGACTCCTGTAATCCCAGCTACTCAGAAGGCTGAGGCAGTAGAATCGCTTGAACCTGGTTGATAGAGGTTGCAGTGAGCTGAGAGCACGCCACTGTACTCCAGCCTGGGTGACAGAGTGAGATTCCATCTCAAAAACAAACAACAAAAAACCGGAATGTATGCTGGGTGCAGTGACTCATGCCTGTATATCCAGCACTTTGGGAAGCCAAGGTGGTTCAGATCACAAGGCCAGGAGATTGAGACCATCTTCGCCAACGTGGTGAATGAAACCCCATCTCTACTAAAAATACAAAAATTAGGTGGGCATGGCAGGCGTGCCTGTACTTTCAGCTACTCAGGAGGCTGAGGCAGGAGAATTACTTGAACCTGGGAGGCAGAGGTTGCAGTGAGCCAAGATTGAGCCATCGCACTCCAGCCTGGCAACAGAGCTAGACTCTCTCAAAAACCAACAGGGGAATGCAGACTGCCTAGAACCTTAGGTAAACAGGGTGTATTTTGTTCACTTACAGCCATTCTCTGGTCTGTCTTTAATGTATATTTAACTGTGTAGAAAATAATTATTTTATACCAAAATTAAAAACCAACACCAATATTTGGGATTTGGAATGAGACGGTAAGAAAAGAGCCTGAAGGTTCACATTTAGGACACAAGCAGTCAGGACTGACACTGCAATCATATCAGCAGTGATACATACTTGGTGAAATGGTGGGTTTTTTATACTTTATACCATGAAATGGGAATCCATTCGTAGGAGGAAACAAACCTTGTCCACTCGGGTTAAAAAGGTGATTATACTCCGACTATACATTAGGAGAAATGGGTCTTGATTCACAATGAAGACCTGTTGTGCTGCTTACTATTATGCATAATGCACCAGAGAAAGTAGTTTCTTTGTAGACCAGAAGTCAGCACTATGAGATGGTGGGATACTGACAAAACTCTGAAGTAGTTTCACATATTTATGCTCCTGCATGTTCCTATCACACACACTTTTCCTTCAACCCAAAACATAAAAATAGATTATTAAACTAAACTACTTTTAAATTTATTGTCAGCTACTATAACTCTTTTGTGTACCTTTTTTTGTTGTATTAAAAAATCAAGTTAACCTCTAATTCCCAATCCTTGAACTAGAACTACATGTTGGCAGAAATTTCATTTTTCTATGTATTAAAACAACATCCTAACAAATCCGAGGTTTTTAGCTTTATTTCTGCATTGTGCTTTTATATGTACTCTAAATCTTAATACATGACATTAAGCTGGTAATACAAAATCATATGTTAAAAGTTTTCTCAAATTCTATCTTTATTAGCTGTCATTGCCAGAAATTAGTTATAATTTCACAAGATTATAATTTAATGTTAACTTAGTTACAAAGAAAAAGAAAGCTTTTAATAAAATATTAGAATATCTTAAACATCATAAGTAAAAATATTCATCCAGTACCAACCAACCTATTCTCAAGGTGACAATGCAGTGCCATCTATTGACTAAAACAGTACAATCTTCTTTTTAAAAATATTTCAAAAGTGGAAAGAATGGTATAATGAATTCCTTCACATCCAGCTTCAACAATGATCAATTTATGACTAACTCTGTTTCACATACACTCTCATCCAACAGTCTGTCCCTACCTCCCAATTCTGAAACAAATCCTAAATATCACCCATGATTTAAGGAAATAAAATCTATGATAGCCATCAATGTTTCTTTTCTTTAGGATGTGTCTATAAATGCAGATGTCAATGTATATGTAAATTCCTCAAGTATTAAAAGTACAAGAATGAAAAACTGTAGCTTAGGCATATGTGTGAAATTTAGTAGCTTTGTCTAAGAGGGAGCCAGAGAAAGGATTTCCCCTGGGTATTAAGAGATCTGTGTTTTAACCATAGTCCAGCTATTCATTGATCAATAAATGTAGCTTGCCAGTTTCTTCATCTATAAAATAAGATGAAGATATCAGAATAATCTATAAGGTATTTTGCAATTCAAAAGTTTTTTTCTTCTAAAATTGTATTTGGGCTCTGGGGTACATGTGCACATACTGCATCCTGCAGGATTGTTGCATGAGTACATACATGCCATGGTGGTTTGCTGTATCCATCCCCCCTGAACCCTTGCCTACATCAGGCATTTCTCCTGATATTATCCCTCCCTCTCCTTCCCCCGGCTGTCCACCCTCCCCTCCCCTCCACTCACTCACCTAGCCCTGTGAGTGTTGTTCCCGTCCGTGTGCCCAAGTGTTCTCATTGTTCATCACCCGCCTGTGAGTGAAAACATGTGGTGTCTGGTTTTCTGTTCTTGTGTCAGTTTGCTGAGAATGATGGTTTCTAGGTTCATCCATATCTCTACAAAGGACACAAACTCATCGTTTTTTATCACTGCATAGTATTCCATGGTGTATATGTGTCACATTTTTTTGTCCAGTCTATCATTGATGGGCATTTAGGTTGGTTCCAGGTCTTTGCTATCGTAAACAGTGCCACAGTTAACATATGTGTGCATGTGTCTTTATAACAGAATGATTTATAAACCTTTGGGTATATATTTATAAACCTTTGGGTATATATTTATAATCCTTTGGGTATATATTTGTATGCATATATATATATATATATATATATATATATACACACACACACACACACACACACACACACACACACACACATAAATATATATAAATCCCAGTAATGGGACTGCTGGGTCAAATGGAATTTCTATTTCTAGATCCTTGAGGAATCACCACACTGTCTTCCGCAATGGTTGAACTAATTTACACTCCCACCAACAGAGTAAAAGTCTTCCTTTTTCTCCACATCCTCTCCAGCATCTGTTGTCTCCAGATTTTTTAATGATGGCCATTCTAACTGGCGTGAGATAGTATCTCAATATGGTTTTGATTTGCATTTCTCTAATAGCCAGTAATAATCAGCATTTTTTCATATGCTTTTTGGCCACATATTTGTCTTCTTTTGAAAAGTGTCTGTTCATACCCTCCTCCCACTTTTGAATGGGTTTGTTTATTTCCTGTAAATCTGCTTTAGTTCTTTGTAGATTCTGGGTATTAGCCTTTTGTTTGATAGGCAGATTGCGAAATTTTTTTCCCATTCTGTTGGTTGCCGGTTTACTCTAATGATAGTTTCTTTTGCTGTGCAGAAGCTCTGGAGTTTAATTAGATCCCATTTGCCTATTTTGGCTTTTGTTGCCGTTGCTTTTGGTGTTTTAGTCATGAAGTCCTTGCCTGTGCCTATGTCCTGAATGGTTTTGCCTAGGTTTTCTTCTAGGATTTTTATGGTGTTAGTTCTCATGTTTAAATCTTAGTTAGTTTAAATCTTTAATCCATCTGGAGTTAATTTTTGTATAAGGTGTAAGGAAGGGGTCCAGCTTCAGTTTCCTGCATATGGCTAGCCAGTTTTCCAGACACCATTTATTAAACAGGGAATCCTTTCCCCATTGTTTGTTTTTGTCTGGTTTGTCAAAGATCAGATGATTACAGATGTGTGGCATTGCTTCCAAGGCCTCTGTTCTGTTCCATTAATCTATATCTCTGTTTTGGTACCAGTACCATCCTGTTTTGATTACTGTAGCCTTGTTGTATAGTTTGAAGTCAGGTAGCGTGATGCTTCCAGCTTTGTTCTTTTTCCTTAGGATTGTCTTGGCTATGTGGGCTCTCTTTTGGTTCCACATGAAGTTTAAAGTGGTTTTTTCCAGTTCTGTGAAGAGGGTCATAGGTAGCCTGATGGCGATAGCACTGAATCTATAAATTACTTTGGGCAGTATGGCCATTTTCACAATATTGATTCTTCCTAACAGTGAACATCGAATGTTTTTCCATCTTTTGCATCCTCTCTTATTTCCTTGATCAGTGGTTTGTAGTTCTCCTTGAAGAGATCTTTTACCTCCTTTGTTAGTTCTATTCCTAGGTATTTTATTCTCTTTGTAGCAATCGTAAATGGGAGTTTGCTCATGATTTGGCTCTGTGTTTGTAATTGGTGTATAGGAATGCTTGTGATTTCTGCACACTGATTTGTATCTTGAGACTTTGCTGAAGTTGTTTATCAGTTTCAGGAGGTTTTGGTCTGAGACGATATTATCTTCTAAATATACGATCATGTCATCTGCAAATAGGGACAATCTGACTTCTTCTTTTCCTAACTGAATGCCCTTTATTTCTTTTTCTTTCCTAATTGCTCTGGCTAGAACTTCCAATAGTATATTGAATAGGAGTGGTGAGAGAGGGCATCCTTGTCTAATGCTAGTTTTTAAAGGGAATGCTTCTAATTTTTGCCCATTCAGTATGATATTGGCTGTGGGTTTCTCATAAATAGCTTTTATTGTTTTGAGATATGTTCCATCGATACCTAGTTTATGGAGAGTTTTTATCATAAAGGGCAGTTGAATTTTGTCAAAGGCCTTCTCTGCATCTATTGAGATAAACATGTGGTTTCTGTCTTTGGTTCTATTTATGTGGTGAATTACGTTTATAGATTTGCATATGTTGAACCAGCCTTGCATCCCCAGTATCGTGGTGGATAAGCTTTTTGATATGCTGTTGCAATCAGTTTGCTAGTATTTTATTGAAGATTTTTGCATCAATGTTCATCATGGATATTGGCCTGTAGTTTTCTTTTTTAGTTGTCTCCTTGTGAGATTTTGGTATCAGGATGATGTTGGTCTCACAGAAAGAGTTAGGGAGGATACCCTCTTTTTGTATGGTTTGGAATAGTTTCAACAGGAATGGTACCAGCTCCTCTTTGTACGTCTGGTAGAATTCAGCTGTGAACCTGTCTGGACCTGGACTTTTTATGGTTGGTAGCCTATTAATTGCTGCCTCAACTTCAGACCTTGTTATTGGTCTATTCAGGGTTTCAACTTCTTCTTGGCTTAGTCTTGGGAGTGTGCAAGTGTCCAGTAATTTATCCATTTCTTCCAGAATTACTGGTTTATGTGCCTAGAGTTGTCTGTAGTAATCTCTGATGGTAGTTTGTATTTCTGAGGAATCGGTGGTAATCTCCCCTTTATTTTTTTTTTGCATCTATTCGATTATTCTCTTTTTTATTAGTCCAGCTAGCGGTCTATTTGGTTGATCTTTTCAAAAAAATGGCTCCTGGATTTATTGATTTTTTGAAGGGTTTTTTGTGTCTATCTCCTTCAGTTCTGCTCTGATCTAGTTATTTCTTGTCTTCTGCTTGGTTTTGAGTTTTTTTGATCTTGCTCCTCTAGCTCTTTCGACAATAGCATCTCGACTTTAGATCTTTCCTTGTTTCTCATGTAGGCATTTATTGCTCCAAATTTCCCTCTAGACACTGCTTTAAATGTGTCCCAGAGATTCTGGTATGTTGTGTCTTCATTCTCGTTGGTTTCAAAGAACATTTTTATTTCTGCCTTCATTTCATTGTTTATCCATTCGTCATTAGGAGCAAGTTGTTCAGTTTCCATGTGATTGTGCGGATTTTGAGTGCTTTTCTTAATACTGAGTTCGAATTTGATAGTGCTGTGGTCTGAGAGAGTGTTTGTTACAATTTCTGTTCTTTTGCATTTGCTGAGTGATTTGCTTCCAATTATGTGGTCAATTTTAGAGTAAGTGCAATGTGGTGCTAAGAAGAATGTTTATTCTGTGGATTTGGGGCGGAGTGTCCTATTAATGTCTATTAGGTCTGCTTGGTCCAAATTTGTGTTCAAGTCCTAGATATCCTTGTTGACTTTCTGTCTTGTTGATCTGTCCAATATTGTCAGTGGACTGTTAAAGTCACCCACTACTATTGTGTGGGAGCCTAAGTCTTTTTGTAGGTCTTTAAGAACTTGCTTTATGTAACTGGGTGCTCCTGCATTGGGTGCATAAATATTTAGGATAGTTAGCCCTTCTTGTTCCATTGATCCTTTTACCATTATAAAGCCCTTCTTTGTCTTTTTTGATCTTTGTTGGTTTAAAGTCCATTTCATCAGAGACTAGGAATGCTATCCCTGCTATTTTTTTGCTCTTCATTTGTTTGGTAAATCTTCTTCCATCCTTTATTTTGAGTCTATGTGAGTCTTTGCATGTGAGATGTGTCCCCTGAATATAGCACACTGATGGGTTTTGACTTTTTATCCAGTTTGCCAGTCTGTGTCTTTTGATTGGGGTGTTTAGGCCATTTACATTCAAGGTTAATATTGTTATGTTTGAATTTGATCCTGCCATTTTGTTACTGGCTGGCTGTTTTGCCCATTAATTGACATGGCTCCTTCACTGCATTGTTATTCTTTACCATTTGGTATGTTTTTGCAGTGGCTGGTACTGGTGGTTCATTTCCGTTTAGTACTTCCTTCAGCAGCTCCTGTAAGGCAGGTATTGTAGTGACAAAATCTCTCAGCAATTGCTTGTCCGTAAAAGATTTTATTTCTCCTTCACTTATGAAGCTTAGTTTGGCCAGATACGAAATTCTGGGTTGAAAGTTCTTTTATTTAACGATATTGAATATTGGCCCCCATTCCCTTGTAGCTTACAGGGTTTCTGCCAAGAGATCTGCCGTGAGTCTGATGGTCTTTTTTTCATGGGTGACTCAACCTTTCTCTCTGGCTGCCCTTAGGATTTTTTTAACCCAGGTGAATCTGATAACTATGTGCCTTGGGGTTGCTCTTTTTGAGGAATATCTTTGTGGTGTTCTCTCTAATTCCTGGATTTGAATGTTTGCCTACCTTGTTAGGTTGGGAAAGCTCTCTTGGATAATATCTTGAAGAGTGTTTTCCAACTTGGATTCATTCTCCCTGTCACACTCATGTATGCTAATCAAGCACAGATTAGGTTTTTTCACATGATCTCATAGTTCTTGGAGGGTTTGTTCATTTCTTTTTACTTTTTCTCTAATCTTGCCTTCTTATTTTATTTCATTGATTTGATCTTCTATCTCTGATATTCTTTCCTCTGCTTGATCGATTTGGTTGTTGCAACTCGTGTATACCTCGAGAAGTTCTCATGCTGTGTTCTTCAGCTCCATCAAGTCGTTTATGTTCTTCTCTAAGCTGGTTATTTTAGTTAGCATTTCGTCTAACCTTTTTTCAAGGTTCTTAGTTTCTTTGCATTGGGTTAAAACATGGTCTTTTAACTCAGAGGAGTTTGTTATTATCCACCTTCTGAAGCCTGTTTTCGTCAATTCATCAGATTCATTCTATCTTCTTTTGTTCCCTTGATGGTGAGAAGCTGTGATTCCGGGGAGGAGAAGAGGTGTTCTGTTCTTTGACGGTTTCATCCTTTTTGCAATATTTTTTTCCATCTTCATGGATTTATCTCCCTTTAATCTTCGAAGTTGGTGATTTCAGGAGAAGTCTGAGTGGATTTTTTTTCTGTTGAGGTTGGCGCTATATCTGTTTTGGCCTATAGAGGGCATTGCTGGGCTCTCTCGGGTTCAGTAAGGTTGTTGGGTGGGTGTCTGTTCCCTGGAGTCTGTTTGCAGGTGAGATTGGCTCCGCCGTCCCTATGGCATCTCTCCCAGAGCTTGATCTTCCTAGTTGGGGTCAAGCTGGTGTATTTGCTGCCAAGCTCTTTAGCAAGGGCTTTAGTTTGAGTTCTGTGGAGGTGGGGCCTGCCAGGCCTTATGGTCTGTTTCCCTGCTTTCAACTCTGCCTCCTCTGTGGGATGGCCCATTCCACTGGCATTAGTCCAAACTCCCACCCAGGTCCCTGAGACAACTTGCCACACCTGGTGGTAGCCACTGCTCAGATTTTCATCGACCACCCATGGTGTCCCACCGTCTGGCAGGGCTCTCATGGACCATGGGTTACAGAAGGGATGAGACAAGCACAGGATCTGAAACGGAGCACCAAGTGGGTTAAGTCCCCCAACCCTCCAAGCTGGGTGCACATTTCAGGTGGGGACGGGCCCCAGCCCCCATCTTGATTTGCCCCCGGGTGGCTCTTGCCCTGCGGCTCCTTCCCTGGCCTAAATTCAGTGCACTATCAGTCCAACAGAAACAAACCTGGTACCTTGTCTGGAATCGTGAAGTTCTCTAACCCTCTGAGTCTCATTCGCTGGGAGCTACATTCCGGTGCTGGCTTCACTTGGCCATCTTGGTGCCCCGTCCCCACCAAAAGTTTCATATATTGGTCCCACATTGTAAGTAAGTTTAAGTACATGGGAAAGGCCACCCTTAAGCGATGTTTCTTTAAGCTGATTTTTAAGAACCTTATAAATATATTAAAAATACAAAAAAAGTATCTGAACATGGCAATTTCTATGAGTATTATAAGGCTAGTTGCCTTGCCGGGAGCTCAGACACGCCCATCCCTCTCCATGCCTGAAAAGTATGTCACCAGAATCTGTACCCAACATAAACCCTGCACTCGGCACCAATGCCCACTTCTGCACTCTGCACCAGAATCTGCACTCAACACTAAACTCTGCACTCAGCACCTAGCCAGCCATTGGAAAACCCCGCCAAAATTTAAAAGAAGTCCTGCCAAAACCTGTCCAATATCACAGCCCACTCACTGGAAATCCCACCTACCTACCAATAGCAGCTCGCTCCGTCCACGTCCTGTCTCTCCACAACCAATCAAACACCTTCCCTCCCTATAACCCCATGCCTGAGAGGAGTCAGGCGTGACTTCCCTGGCCCCTTTTTCCGGGACCACAAAACCTTGTCTGGGAGTTAAATAAAGTGGCATTTAATTTTCTTATGCTGGTCTCAGTTTCCTCATTTTAAACTCGGCAATAAACCTCACAAGACAATAACCCTTACAAGTGGTGCCAAAACCCGGGAGGAGTTGCAAGACCCCTCCTGGGGGAAACTGACTCCACCTGAAGCTGGATCAGGGAACCGCTCCATCACAAGGTAAGACTCTATTACCCACAGCCTCTCCTGCTGCCTGCCTCGTGGACTCCCTGCTTGTAATTGCGGCCAATTCACCTTCCTGAACCCTCTCGTATTCTCGTGGACTCCCTGCTTGTAATCACGGCTATGTCAGGGACTCCTCGTTTCCCACCATGGGCCCAGGACCCCGGCCTCATCTTGAGGACCTGAGCATAGAGGAGATGTCCCTACACTCTTGTCTTCTCCCCATGAGGGGTTTCCAGGGGTCAGGAATTTGAGGGAGACGTCCCCATCTTCCTGAACCCTCTCCGGTGTTCAGTAGGGCCGTCGGGATGCCTTCCAAACATCTCTGCAGCAGCGGCTGAGGTTTAGGTATTCAGAAGCGCCGTTTGCAGACCCAGGCCCTGCCTAACAGCAGGACCAAATCCCCGGTTTACGGTACTAAAACATCTATCTCAAATCAGCTTTTTGGCATATAAACTCCTGTTAATTAACTGTCTTCTTAATTCCAAGCAAGTGAGTGAGTTTATGTGTAGTCCCATGACCTAACAGCTACAGGGCTTGTGTGGGCCTCAACCCGCAGTTCCACAGGGATGTCATAAGGCATAACTTTCAGTCCTGAGGTGACCAGGTCCGGGGTTTATACGGGTACAACTTAGCCAAGACGCCCTGAAACATCCCTCTGGGGACGTGGCTGGGAAGGCATCAGACTGGTCTCCCATCTGGGGGGCACCCACCCTTTGTCCATCAATCCTATATGTGTTTCTGTCTTTACTGTAGATTCGCTAGTTTCGTTAGGCTCCTACTAGCCGATATACAGTGGTTCAGGCCTGCTTCCCTCGAAGTAACCGATGTTCTACAGTAGGTAACAGACCACTGGCTGCAAGGGACCTTCACTGAATTCTTGCCTCTAGAAAGAACTCTGTTCTCCTTTTTTCTCCTACTCTTCTTCTACCACTGAGGTCTCACTCCCTGACCCCATCTCCCTTTCACTCCCTCTAATCCTGCCATGTGGCAGATAGCCCTAGCCCTGTCTCTCTTTAATTTTCTTTCTCATTATAATTGTTGCAGCCTGTAAGTTCTCTCAGCCGCCCCCACCCCAGGAAAGGAGTACTTTTGCCTGTGTTGGGTATAATACCTTTCCATATTCCTTTCTTATCCCTAACTACTCCACAAGAAAGTGAACCATGTACAATCAGAAGTCCCGCCCAGACCCTAAATTGCCATTAGAATGCCTAGTCCAAAATCTACCCAAACTGGGTCTTTCCATAAAAAAGAGAAGGCTGCTTTTCCTCTCCACCATGGCCTGGCCACAGTACCCTCTGGTCAACCAGTCTAAGTGGCTCCAGAGGGCACACTCGACTTCAATGTCCTGACAGATTTAGACAACTTTTGCCAAAAGAACAATAAATGGTCAGAGGTCCCCTACAAGCTTTCTGTGTTATATTCCCGCCCCACCCTCTGCTCCACCTGCACCACCACCCAGGTCCTGTTAGCCAAAACCCTGCCTTTGCCCTCAGCCCCAGCTCTGCACTCTGAAAACCTGGAAGACCTGTCCTGCCCCGCCCACTTTACCAAGCCCCCTCCTTATGTGAGGCCTCACCTCCCTCCTCCCTCTCTCCTTCTCCTCCCCAAAGGCCTAATATGACTTCCCCTGTCAGTGCTCACACCCGCTCTCATGACCCACCACTCCTCTGCCCTTTGCGTGAGGTAGCCAGAGCAGAAGGCGTCCGAGTACACGTTCCCTTCTCTTTCTCTGACCTATCAGCCATTGAAAAACACACCTAGGGTCATTCTCTACCAATCCTACTGCTTATACCAAAGAATTTCGTTACCTCACCCAGGCATATGATGTCACCTGGCATGACACCTATGTGATCCTGTCCTCCACTTTTACTCCCGATGAGCATGACCGCATTCTTATGGTGGCCTGATCACATGCTGATCAGGTACATCTCACAAACAACAAAATGCCAGTAGATGCAGCGGCGGTCCCTGAGGCCAACCCTAATTGGGACTATCAAACCGGTCAAGATGGCTGCCACCACTGAGACCAAATGCTACAGTGACTCCTAGCAGGCATGCAAAGTGCAGCTCAAAAGATAGTTAATTATGACAAGTTAAGGAAAATAACTCAGGGTCCTGATGAAAACCCAGCTGCCTTCCTAGACTGATTAACTAATGCTATGATCCTCCATACCCGGCTGTATCCAGCCTCCTTAGCAGGGGCTATAGTCCTAGCCACCCACTTCATCTCCCAGTCGGCAGCTGATATAAGGAGGAAACTTAAAAAAGCTGAGGAAGGCCCCCAAACTCCCATATGGGACCTGGTGAACATGGCATTTAAAGTTTTCAATGGCCGAGAGGAAAAGGCTGAGGCCACCCACCAGGCCCATTTACAGCAAAAAGTAAGCCTCCAAACCCAAGCTCTTGTAGCAGCCCTGAGGCCGGCAGCCCAACGAACATCCGGTGGAGGTGGTCCATCGAAACCCTCCCAAAATTCTTCAAAGGCCCCGCCTGGGCCCTGTTTCAAATGTGGCCAGGAGGGACACTGGGCACAGCAGTGCACCCTGTCCTCGTCCACCTCATGGACCCTGCCCAAGCTGCAAACAGACTGGACACTGGAAGGTTGACTGCCCATCTCGGGCTGCAGGCTCACCCCCAACACCTCTATGTGGAGGGCAGGCCAGTCCGCAGGAAGCAGTCCCTTTGCTTGAACTTCTCGGCCTTCTGGATGACTAACACAGCCCAGACTCAAGGACCCCCATCACCCTTGTCGAGCCCAGGGTAACGCTGCAGGTAGCGGGTAAGTCAATTTCCTTTTCAGTGGATACGGGTGCTACCTAGGGGGCTACCTATTCTATACTGCCTTCCTACTCAGGACCTAGCATACCTTCCCAGGTTTCAGTCATGGGATTGATGTAAAGTCCTCCTGTCCTAACCAAACTCATCCCTTAGCCTGTGTCCTTGAGGGACACCCCTTCTCCCACTCCTTTCTAACCCTACCCTCATGCCCAGTCCCCCTTTTAGGATGAGATATTCTCCAGACTGTAGGGGCCACCATCCAACTCAGTGGCCCACCACATTCAAGCCCATCACCCGCTCACCACCTTGTGCCACTCCTAACCAACACCACGCCCTGTCTTAACTTCTCACCTCAACCCCCTATCACTCCTGATGTAGTTAATCCCTTGGTATTGGAAACCTCCAAGCCTGTGGTGGCCAGACATCACACGCCAATTAAAATTCTTCTCAAGGATCCTACCCACTTTCCCTCACGTCCCCAGTTTCCTATCTCCAAAACCCACAGCCAGGGCCTAAAGCCTATCATCACCCGACTTCTGGCTCAGGGACTCCTTATCCCCACCAGTTCCCCTTGTAATACTCCTATCTTACCGGTCCAAAAGTCGACCGGCAACTACCACCTAGTTCAGAACCTGTGCCTCATCAACAAGGTGGTGGTACCCCTCTTCCCGGTGGTCCCCAACCCATACACCCTATTATCCAAAATTCCCTCCACTACCTCTCATTTTACAGTTCTTGACCTCAAGGACACCTTCTTTACTATTCCCCTTCACCCAGAGTCTTACTTCTTGTTTGCCTTCACCTGGACCGATCCTGACACCAACCTGTTGCAGCAGCTCACCCGGACGGTCCTGCCCCAGGGGTTTAGAGACAGACCCCATATTTTCGGACAAGGCTTAGCAGCTGACCTTAGCTCCTGCTCCCTCCAACCCAGTCTCCTTCTCCAGTATGTGGATGACCTATTACTTTGTAGCCCCTCCCTCTCCCTGTCTCAACAGCATACTACCACTCTCCTTAACTTTCTTGGATCCCAGAGGTACCAGCTATCTCCCTCTAAAGCACAGTTGTCAGTCACCTCAGTAGTCTACTTAGGCATTCACCTCACCCCCAAAACTAAAAGCCTAACAACCGACCGCCAGCAGGCACTTCTTTCACTGCAGCCCCCGGAGACTGCAGACCAGATTCTCTCCTTCTTAGGATTTGTAGGATTCTTCCATCACTGGGTACCTAACTTTGCTGCTCTAGCTAAATCTCTGTATGTGATGGCTAAGGACACACCCACAGGACCCCTCTCTTATCCTGGAGTTATAAAACAAGCTTTCAGAACCCTACAAACTGCTCTGTCCACAGCACTTCCACTTCAACTGCCAGACCTTAACCATCAGTTCCACTTATTTACTGACAAAAAACAAGGTGTTGCAGTTGGAGACCTAACCCAACCCCTAGGTCCTGTCTATCATCCTGTAGCCTACTTAGCAAAACAACTTGATCCCACAGTCAGGGAATGGCAGCCTTGCATACAGGCCCTGGGAACGGCAACAGAACTTACCAAGGAATCCTTAAAACTTACCCTAGGCCAGCCCATTTTGGTATTCTCTCCTCATCGACTGACTGACCTTCTCGCTCACAAATCTCTCACTCACCTAGGACCCTCTCGCCTACAGGAGTTTCATCTACTCTTTACTGAAAATCCTTCAGTCAGACTTCATCCCACTTCTCCACTCAACCCAGCTACTTTGCTTCCCCTTCCATCTCATTCCCCCTCCCCAGCCCATTCCTGCCCTGAACTAATTGATGCATTTGCTAAACCTCGGGAAGACCTGTCTGACCTTCCCCTATCTAACCCAAGCCTTACCTTTTATGTAGATGGGAGTTTAATAGTGATAGCCAAGGGGTGGCGAAAAGCAGCCTATGCAGTAGTTACAGATTCAGCCACCCTCAAGGCATGCTGCCTCCCTGATGGAACCACATCACAAAAGGCAGAGCTCATTGCCTTAACCCGAGCTCTCACGCTAGCACAGGGAAAGTGAGCAAATATCTATACTGATTCAAAGTATACTTTCCTTATTACCCACTGTCATTCTGCCCTCTGGAAAGAGCAGGGATTCCTTACTATAAAAGGGTCCCCCATAATCAATGCTACCCAAATCTCTAATCTCCTACAGGCCCTGTCACTGCCCAAAGAAGTTGCTGTCATTCACTGCCGACGGCAGCAAGCCCAGCAGGATGCTGTTTCCCAGGGCAAAGCAAGGGCAGATGCAGAAGCAAAATCCTTAACCATTACCAGGCCACCCCCCACTCCAGTCATTTTCTTCACCACAGCCATGCCGCCGATTTACTCACCATCAGAGAAACAGGCCTTCATATTAAAAGTGGGGAACGAGTATGATCAGGGCTGGATCTTCCTAGACAACAAAATCGCCCTTCCCTGGGAACAGGCCCCAAAAATTATTACTGAAATCCACCAATCCTTACATATAGGGCCAAAGCGTTGCACCGCTTCATGCAGCCCCTCTTTTTCTCACCAGGTCTGCAACAGACAATTGAGCGAGTCCACAAGGCATGCATTACTTGCTCTAAGGTCTTGTCTCAGGGAGGCTTAAGGCCACTGTTTCCTACCCACCAAATGCGTGGCCACCTGCCAGCCCAAGACTGGCAGATTGATTTTACCCATATGCCCACTCAAAAAACTCTGCTACCTCTTAACCTTTGTAGATACCTTTTCCTTTCCCACCTCCAGGGAAACCGCAGACATGGTGGCCTCCCTCTTAATTCAAGAAATCATCCCTCATTTTGGCTTACCTGCAAACATCCAGTCAGACAACGGTCCAGCATTTACAGCTCAGGTGATCCAGTTGGTCACCAAGTCTCTCAACATCTCCTGGAAACTACACATCCCCTGCCACCCTCAGTCGTTGGGTAAAGTTGAATGGGCTCACGGCATCCTCAAAGACCATTTGGCCAAACTTACCATCAAGGTAAAACTCTCCTGGCCCACACTCCTGCCTCTTGCTCTAGCCCGAGTCTGGGCCACCCCACCGAGGCCTACAAGCTTCAGCCCCTTTAAATTGCTGCACGGCCGGCCCTTCCTGGTCTCCCATAATCTCCCGGTACAGCCACCTCCCCAGCCTCCTACCTCCCCTGTCTCTCTCTCCTCCGCCACTCACTCAGGGAGCATGCAGATTGCACCCTCCCAATTGTTCCAGGACCAGAGGACTCCTACCCAGCAATGTCTCTTCAACCAGGTGACAGTGTTCTCCTCCAAGAACTCAAACCAGGATCCTTGCAACCCAGGTTGTCAGGACCCCACATTGTTATCCTAACCACCCCCACAGCAGCCAAACTTCTAGGCCACACTCCATGATACCATGTGTTCCACCTCAAGCTGGCCCCCTAAAATAATAAGTGGAAATCTGAACCCTTGGGCCCCAATCGCCTCCGCCTCACCCGTAACCCCTACCCGTCAACTCCTAACCCTTCAAATTCTCCTCCTAACAATCCTTCTGGTGTCCCCTCTTAAAGCCAACTCCTACTATGTCTGGCGGTTCTACCTTCAGGAGTCCTGGACGGAAGTCCCCACCACTAAAACCCAATACCTTGCCCAAGCAGATTGCCAGCCCGCAGGCTGCCAATCAGCCATAAAATTTGAATTCCAAAAATCCAAGGCCAATACTATCAAAAACTCCTGGAATGACTTTGGCCTCCGCTTTCTATATGACCAAACCAAAGACTCCTGTCATTTGTGGAATGATACCTATGGTGGATGACTGTACGCTTCCTGTGTTATACACACAACCTTCAGAACAGACATCTCCCCAGCAAGTAAAATGCTTTTCCTCAACAACTAAGGTAAAGTGTCCCTTATCATCCACGATCCCTGGAATGCCCGCTGGGAAAAGGGTACTGCAGGTAGAATATACACCGGGTTTACAGACAGCCACCCCAGTGGTACGTGGCTAATATTTTGGTCCTATACCTGCATTGTGCCGGTGGAAATAGACCGACTTAACTTGTTAAGCAACTCCTTCCTGCAGAATGAGGCCACCTTAACTAACCAACTCAAGCCCTCGAGCAACACTCCCTAAACCTTTCTCTTGGTTAACGCTAGTACGGCAAGGTGTTAACATATTGAGCTTAACCGAAGCCAAAAACTTCACTAATTGCTTTTTATGTGCCTCCCTTAACAAACCCCACTTAGCCGCAGTTCCCCTCTGGACTGGGTTCAATCTGTCACAATCACCCACGGGGCCTGACACTACCTTAATGGATATCCCTTTGTTCAAAGTACATTCTCAAAATCTCTCTCTCTGCTATGGAACAGCCAACAGCCCAAGCCTCAGGTGCAACACCACGGTAGAAGTAAAATCCTCCCTTTACATGCCTCCAGGAGGATACTTTTGGTGTAACGGAACCCTAACCAAAGTTACTGATGCCTCCCTCCCCTTCCCCTGTGTGCCCGTCACACTAGTCCTGCAGTTAGAAGTGTACGGACAAGCCGAGTTCCTATCCCTCATCGCACCATCCCCTAATCACCAGAGCAAATGAGCAGTCTTCCTCCCAATAGTAGTTGGCCTCTCTTTAGCATCCTCTCTAGGAGCAGCTGGAATAGGGAGTGGCGCAATGGGCTACAGCATCATTTCAGCCGCTCAACTGGAAGACAAGCTCCGTGTGGCTATTGAGGCGTCGGCCGCCTCTTTAGCCTCCCTCCAGCGACAAATCACGTTGCTGGCTCAGGTAACTCTCCAGAAAAGATGGGCCCTAGACCTGCTAACGGCAGAAAAAGGAGGTACCTGTCTGTTTCTCCAGGAGCAGTGCTGCTATTACATCAATGAAACAGGTTTTGTAGAAGAAAATGTCAACACTCTCTATCACCTCCAAGAGACCCTCCGCAAGGAGCAGAGCGCACCAGCCTCGTCTCTCAACTGGTGGCCATCCCCCATGCTTACCTGGCTAGCTCCCATTATCACCCTATTATTGTTGTGTGTCTTCTACTAATGCTAGCCCCTTTTTTCCTCAGGTTTTTACAGGCACACGTGAGGGAAATCTCCAGGGTGGCCCTAAACCATACGCTACTTCACCCCTATGTCCAACTCCCAACTGAGGCACCAGCCAACTGACCTCTTCCCCCACTCTGCCCCTCTTCAGCAGGAAGAAGCCAGAAAGAAGCGGCATCCTATATCATCAAAAGGGTCGGAATGTAAGTCTGGTTGCCTTGCCTGGAGCTTGGACACGCCCATCCCTCTCCATGCCTGAAAATTATGTCACCAGAATCTGCACTCAACACTAAACTCTGCACTTGGCACCAATGCCCACTTCTGCACTCCGCACCAGAATCTGCACTCAACACTAAACTATGCACTCAGCACCTAGCCAGCCATTGGAAAACCCCACCAAAATTTAAAAGAAGCCCTGCCAAAACCTGCCCAAGAGCACAGCCCGCTCACTGGAAATCCCACCTACCTACCAATAGCAGCTCGCCCTGTCCACGTCCTGTTTCTCCACAGCCAATCAGAACGCCTTCCATCCCTATAAAACCCCATGCCTGAGAGGAGTCAGGTGCGACTTCCCTGGCCCTTTCCCTGGGACCATGGAACCTCGTCCAGCAGTTAAATAAATTGGCATTTAATTTTCTTATGCTGGTCTCACTTTCCTCATTCTAAACTTGGCAATAAACCTCACAAGACAGTAACCCTTACAAGTATCATCTGCAATTTCATCCATATTATATGCAATATAAAATGTGCTTTTGAATTCTTTTTGTAAACTTCATAGAGTACAGTATTATATAATCCAATTTCTAACTATAATTATTTCTCTTGGCATTTAAAAAAAGTGACAAAATGTAGATAAATCCTGTCTTTAGGATCCTCATATGTCATGTCCCCTTCCTAAAAAGAACTTTTGGAACACTTTCATAACTAAATCCTCTTAGGTGAAGTCTAGAATGTTCCAGAGTAAATACATTTTTTAGTAACTAAAGAGAGCAACAAATTGTAGACTCTAACTATAGTAACATGTTCTAGAACACTCTATCAGGTTCAAATAAATCATAATTCATGTTAAAAAAAATCAAAACATTAAGTTATTCTGAAAGTACCAACAAAATTAAAAGATTATATTCTCAGGAACAGGGTTTGTAATACGATTATTTTAGTATAAAAGGAAGAACCATTATGTTGGAATCTGTTAAATGCATAAAATAGATTTTCAAATATGAGATTTCATTTTCAAGTTTTTCACAAGTACTAATCAGAAAAATTGCAAGGACTGTATGTGTAGTGCCTTTTAGATAATTCCAAATCTTGTGATACCTCTTTCTTACTTATTATTCCCTCAGCCAGATTACAACTGCTTTAGGGTATATTATGGATATTTTCTGCAAATACCAGTAATTGTTATACCTGATTTACAGAATATTATAAAAAAGCAATATGAGGAAATCAGACAAAATGGAAATATTTAGAAGAAAAATAAGTATCAGATATCATTAAATACAATCTAGTTGAGATTTACTCATTCAAATTTATTTCCAAGCAAAACATATTACTTACTGTTTAATCTTATTTAGTTAAAAATAGATATTTCCTAATACTAGCCAGCTTATAATTACCATTTCAACTACGGAAGTTGGTGAGGAAAGAAGAAACACTGCAGAAATTAACGTTTGGATAATGCTTAATGCTCACTTGGGTCCAGAGTTTAACATTTTGACCAATTTTTTTTAAGACAAATAATCTAAGAATTAAGACAAATAATTTAAGGAAAACGAACTACTGGATTCGAATTTAACCTTTCCAATTTTGTATTTAATCTATTTTAAATTACCATAAGAAATAATATGACCTTGGGGAGAAGGGGTGAGCTACCCAGTCCACAAACTGGATGATCTTTCTCAGATAAAGAATTAACTGTAACAGAGCAGGAGCTTAACAAACATCAGCTTCTTTCACATAACAAGTTGTTAAATTTTAAATTCTCTTAAACAACTGTTATCTATAATCTGCTTAAGAATCTATTTATCTCCCAAAATTTTATACCTGTGATTTGTCTGATTACCCCTTTCACAAATATAAAAAGGACCCCTAAATGCTCAGAGAATGGAAAAATATTCTGCCCTTCTGCACTTACTCTCCATTAGCTGTATTTAATACAGCAATTCTGCTATCACTCTAAGGCATTTAATTGTACTATATACTCCCAGTAAAGTGGCGGGGTGGGGGGGCCTCTCTTTGAGGACCTGAAAACATAAGTTTCTGTCACAGACTAGATGAAAGCTCTCTATTTCTCTACTATCACTCTTTTTCTCTGTCACTGTAGCTTTTAAAATTTCATGCAAATTGTGCTTCTACAAAAATATTAAACTACAATAAGAGACAAAACCAAAAACAACCTTCTAATTAACATGTACCAAGTAGTCACAACGTACTGTATGACCTCTAGGCATTTAACAAACTGTACTTCATGCCCCATACCAAAGTTTGCAGTAACTTATCATTCAGTACCACATATGCTACTAATTATCCACGTTCATAATAGCATTGTAACTTGCAGAGGAAAAAGTCTCTCACACTGTGCTGGCTTTCAATCTCTTCATGCTTCTGCTGTAGGGCCTGGGAAGCCCTAATGGAGTCTCCAATGCCCCACTGTGCTCTCAGTTGTTCTGATCCAGGTCCTTCAAGCCAGTTCACAACCTATAAACAAAAGTTGAGACAAAATTTTTAAAGAATCAAAAACTTTTCAAACTTTCATTCTAATTGACTTTTCTCCTCCCCAAATTCCTGAAGTATTTTTAGTGTAAATTATTTACATTCTATCCCATAGGCAGTAAATGTTTCTTTTGGAACTACACAGCTAAAATGTACCAACATTTTAAAAACCTAAATGTAGAAGAATATACACCATAGCATCACAAGCTTTCAGCTACCTGATCATCTGCCAAGCTAAAAGTAATCTGAAATGCTTCTATAAAAGGATTAAAAATTAACTTATGATAATTAGAGAATCAGAGAGCCATAAGATTTAGAGGGTTGGAAGAAACATCAGATATCAGTCAAAGTTCCTATCTAACATTTAAGAAAACTGAGTTCCAAAGAGATTAAGTGACTTGCCCAGAAGGTCATGTAATCTATTACTGAAAAACTGGACTAACAGCCATATGTTCTAACTCACAGTGTAATGTTCTCAAGTATTGAAAAAAACTAAATGAATTAACTACTACAAAGTTAATATATTACTTTCTCACTTCAAAAATAAAATTAAAAACTATTTAGAAGAATTATACTAATGTAATAAATAACACCTTAGAGTCTTCTTAGGATTAACATTCAGACCCACAAAGGGCCTCACTGGCACCAGTCTGCTAGTAAGGATATAGGGAGTGAACTATAGTTTGCCAGGATGACAGTGTCAGGGCTAAGTCCCTCAAGCAGGTGTAAGGAGATGAGATCAGTATGGGGCAGATATGGGAGATGCTCTGGCATCAAAACATCATACCCAACAGAGCTATGCCCATTTTGAGCCACTAAACTCAAGAACCCCCCCCACCCCAGTTATGCCTTCTATCATATATTAATGATTCTCCCAGTCCAGATCTGGAATAATGTTTACTATAAACAATACTGCCTAGTAACATGGTTGACATTCCAATTTTTAATCAGGTCTTCAGGGGAAAAGAGCTAAAAGGTTAGGGAAAGATCAAATTCTCATGCAGAAGAAGAGTATTGTGTTGACACTCTACCCACAATCATATATTCTCCGAAACTACAAACACATTTCAGAGTAATTTTAGTGGAAAAAATGGTATTACCAAGCTTTACCTGTTGCCAAATTAGAAAAAGGAATTTTCGAATAGGTGTATAAAATGTATAGTTATATCCTAAATCTAAACTTAGAATAGCTCCCAAGAAGTGAATGAGGGTATCTCTGCAGCATAATATTATATAGACCCAGTGGGTAAGCTTAACATAGAACTTTATAAAAGAGTAGTGCAGATGTATAAAGCCGGGGGTTGGGGAGGGAGTGAAGGGCTATTAGCAGGTTGAAAAAATATATTTCTAAATCTAATAGTTCATGTATCTTTTTATAATTATATAAAAGTACCACATCATAAAGAAAATTCACATATGCACTCAGCCTTGTCTAGGTATCCACAGATTTGTATGCTTGAATTCAACCAATCACAGATTGAATATATTTGAGAACACACACACACACACACACACACACACACACACACACTACAACAATCTTATTTAAGTAAGATACAAATAAAAAGCCAATACATATAACAGCTATTTTCATGGCATTTGCATTGCAGTAGATATTATAAGTAATCTAGAGATGATTTAATGTATAGAAGAGGGCATCCATAGGTTAAATGCAAATATTATGCCATTTTACGTGAGACTTGAACATCTTTGGATCTTGAGATCCACAGACTGCAGGGTGTCCTGGAACCAATCTACCACAAATACCAAGGGACAACTGTATTCTATTTCCTTCCATTAATTTTTAACATGCATGAGGGTCTTCATATGCTACGCCGGATTTAAGTGTTATAGTCAAATCTCACAGAATACAAGTAGTTTTCACTTAACATTAAACTATAATACTTTAATGATTTTCCATTTGGCTATTGTTATTATAACATAATTTTCAATGACTTTGCAAATCCTTTTTTTTCAGAAAGCCAATCCCGTTGCCTGCCTGCCTCCATCTCTCCTAACTGTCCAGACAACCAACGATCAACCCACCCTTATGAAGAGCTAAATAATGTACTGCCTCAAATAACTATGGTACCTGCTATCAACACTTCAATTCTCTATTGTCAAAGATGTAGAATGTTTCCAATTTCCATCAATTCTAAGTAATTCTAAGACTAACACATATATATCAGTTATAAATAATGTTTTTTCTCTGTCTCACTTTTCCCAGGAAAGGTTTCCAGTAGAGATCTTCTTGGGTCCAATGATGATATAATCCTAATGCTTGTTAATATACTTTATAAAATTGCCTTCTAAAACTCATTTCTATCTGAAACACCCAATTAATGAAAGTTTGAACTGTACAATAACCTCTACAAGGTATACAAACTGTTGTTTTTAAAATGCTTCTGCCAACTGAAAAAGCAGAAATCTCTCCCGTGTCTTTTTTAAAGATTAGTGATTGAATATATTGCAAATGTTTGCTTATTCAAGGTATATGATCTTTTGTGTTTATCTCTTCATGTTCTTTGTTCATTTATGTCCTAGAGTCTTAAAGTATTAACATTAATACATAAACTTGTCCCTTTTCTACTTGTAAGGCTTAATACTAGACAGAAGGTTAGGCGTAGTGGCTCATACCTGCAATCCCAGCACTTTGAGAGGCTGAGGTGGGCAGATAGCTTGAGCTCAGGTGTTCAAGACCAGCCTGGGCAACATAGTGAGACCCCATTTCGACAAAAAATACAAAAATTAGCCAGGTGTGGTGCTGTACACCTATAGTCCCAGCTACTGAGGAGGCTGATATGGGAGAATCATTTCAGCCCGGGAGGCGGAGGTTGTGGTGAACTGAGATTAGATTGTACCACTGCACTCCAGCCTTGGTGACAGAGTAAGACCCTGTCTCTCTTTGGAGGGTTAGAGTACTAGAATCCTGTTTCTCTCTGCTAGCTTGAGGAAAGTATCACTTTTTCACAAAAGAGAGAGATAAGTGGTGCAATATAAAGAAAGCCCTAGGCATGATTCTGAATTCTGAATTCTGTTTCTGCCACTACTAGTGGGTCTGAATTCTGGCTCTGCTTCTTCTAGTTGAAAGACTTTGGTTCCTCATCTTTTAAAGGATGTTAATGATACCACCATACAAGTTGTCAGGATTATGCCAGTCATTATATTTAAGACAGCACAGTAATAATACTAATAATTATTAGCCTCTATGCTTTTCTTATTTTTTCTGTAGCCTAGTTCCTTCTGTCTACTAACTCTTTATGAAGTATATTTCACATCTGTGTTTTACAGTAAGAACCCTGAGTTTCTTGAGAAAGCCCCTGAACTACTATATCTAACACTTTAAAAAATGGAAATAAATAGAACAAGTTTTAAGGAAATACAAACACACGTTTTAAAACAATTTTCCATATACTTTTTGGGAATCGATTGCTGCTCATTTATGACTATGTGTTACAAATACAGATATAGAAATGTAATGATAAAATGACTTTTAAGTATTTTAAATAATTAATGTAATTATTTTACTAGAAATATCTAAGTTCTAAAAATAAAAGTGAAACAAACGCATCTAAAGCATTTAACTAATTAACAATATATAGTTTTTAGAAACTTAAGACGTCAAACATTTAGACTTTGATTTTAGAATAATCTAGAAACAAAGAAGCAGGTTAATATACATTGTGATAGCTGGGATAAATGATTCATTAACATGAAACTTTTGAAATGTCATAAGTTGAAATATAAATCTTAAATAAAGCAAGGACTTCTCCTTGCCTTAAAAAACCAGTTACATAGTAATAGGCATATACACACACACACACACACGTATATGTATGTAATGGCATATATATATGGCTTTAATATATGCCGAAAGTAATTTCCCTTAGTATAGAACATCAGTAATGTAGACAGACTAAATATATGACTATTTCTAATAAAAACGATGCAAATTGAGGTTGGTGCCCAAGTACACAAGTCTATTTAAATGCAATAATAATGGCAGTTTGCCAAACTAGGTTATAAAACTTAATTTCAATCAGGATATTTTGCTCAATCAATCTGAATATTAACTTATTGGAAAAAGAGTTTTATGTCCAATCCACATCAATGTGACCCTTCAAGTGGTTACATTTACATGAAAAATATAACCTTGGAGCTATGCTTTTATAATCAGGAAAAATATCGACACTAGCCAAAAATGCTTGTGACTATCCATGCTTCTTTCATGGCTGGCTCATTTTCTACAACTGCATGACAGAGCATGTAGAAGTATGCAAAGTCAAACCTAGGCAGAAGGGCATGTCAAGCAAATGTCAACCATCTAACCTGGAGAAAGGGTATGGGGAACTGAGAACACAGCCTCCAGTTGTATGCTTATGCAACACACTGTATTCTATTTGGCATCTATGATTCCTCTCTAGAAAGGAAGAAAAGCAGATGGATGATTCCAGAAATAACATTTGCAGTGCTGGCATAATTACTGCCACAATAAATAATGAGCATAACAATAGCACATTTCAGTGAAGTGGCACTGTCTGCTACCCAGAAGCATGTGAAATCTAATTTTTAACTGTAACAGCAGCAGCAGTATGGAGAATCTCTGCATACTATATGAAGTCTTGTGCTACCGATTTGAACTGTGGGGAATAAGTGATAATATCACAGTTATTACTTATTAATTTATCTATCAAAGCTACTGATTGCTCTTGTATTACGTTTTCAGTGATGTCAGTAAAAACAAATTTGAAACAATTCAATTTTCACGGATTTAACATAGAAATATTCAATTTATAATTATCTTTATACAAGCAAAAAAAATTTCACATTTTCCTCAAATTTGTAAGACTGAAAATAGTATGATTCATGCTCTGTGTGACCAACATATGATCAATATTTTACTATATAGTTCAATATATATTCTCATATAGTCATTTTGGCAAGGGATATAGATTATTTCCTTAAAATGTGACCTGTAAAAACAGAGTGCAGGAAATATTATATCCTGAATATTATTGTTCTAACCAATTTACTTGTATCCTGTTAAAGAAAACTGAACATCAAGTTCACTGGTTTTTAATAGTAATCTCATTACCATCATCACCATCATTATAAATATAATCATCATCATCTCCTTTCTCCAGTTTCTTCCTTACCCAATGGAGCTGGTCCATCATTTAAAAATGTGTTTGCCAATACATTAACTCCTTTGCCCCTCTGTCTTTCTGTCAAACTCACTTACCCATTTGGCAAGGCACAAATGCTGGATAAATCCTATCACCCATGTTTTTGGTGCCTGAAACTCAACAGGCAGCTATAAATTGTTGGATAGGATTACATAAAAAGCCAAAAATGTTCTGCCACAAATTCGACATCAACACTACTCCAAAATACCGCTACATATTTGTGATAGAAAATTGTCCAAATCAAAATGGAATCACTAACACTGGGGGAAAAATAAACAAACCTGATGAATAGTGCAAGAGAAAGCCATGGGGAGAGGTTCTCATGCTTGTATGCCTTCTAACAAAAACTATCACAAAGGACTATAAAAACCACAACTATACACAAAGGCACTGCAACTTTACACACAAAAATACTTCTGCAGCCTGGGCAGCATGGTGAAACCCCAGTTTTCACACACACACACACACACACACACACACAAAGCTGGGCATGGTGGCACGTATCTGTAGTCCCAGCTACTCAGGAGGCCGACGTGGGAGGATCACCTGAGCCTGGGAGGTCAAGGCTGCAATGAGTCATGATCTGCACTCCAGCCTGGGTGACAGACTGAAACTCTGTCTGAAAAAAAAAATCCTTTTGCAAGAACATCTGTCCAGCAACTACCTGTCCAACCTCAGTCAGGCATTACCCTTTTTATTAATCTTTACAGCCAAGGACAATGACTTCAAAAACAATTACGTGATCCTTCTCATTTTTTCCCTTTAAAAATGTTTATCTTCTTTACCTCCCTGAATATGCACACAGCTTACTATGACATGCGTATTCCCACTGCAATGTTCTACTCCCTAAAGCAAACAATCTCATTCTTTTAGAGAGCCTCTCTCTGTTATTTAGGTTGACAGTGATAATTTTACTCTTCTATTTCCCACAAAGAAAATTTTTAATCACCTCCACTCTATTCAAACCACAGATCCTCTTTAACCACTACCCCTGCAATTTGTACTATCAAGCAGATGGCCTTTTGCTCTCTATGAAAAAAAGATACATCACACAGTAAGTCCTTCAAACTTCTTATTCCTGATTTATACAAAGTGTACCTCTGGACTCATCCTAAAACTGCTCCCATAAAATTTATAAAATTAATCAGGGAAAAAAGAAGGGGAGAAATGAAAATATACTAAGCTTTTGGCATGTTAAACATTAATCATTAGGTCAGCTGAGTTTCACCTGCTTCCTCATAGTTGCTTGGTGCATACTGACCTAGAATCATGGACCCTGTTCCAAGATTGTAATTCCCCTTACCTGCTCTATGGATAGCAACTTAAACATTATGAAACATTAAGTTTTCTCTTTGAGACATTCCTTCAGGTCCTACATACTGACGAAACTACTATGCCAACTGATGTGAAGGACGTCACTGACTCAGCTGGTCTGAGGAGCCCCATAAGATGCCAACTCACTAAAGAATGCAGTTTCCACATCCTGCTGATTTCATCCCCCTTGCCTCAGCCAATCAACAATCCCAGTTTTCCAGCCCCTTACATGATCCCTTTAAGAACTCCAAGACCAGAACTCCTCAAAGAGATGGGTCTCCTCCCATTTCCCTGCAGGAATTAACTCTTTCTCAGCCTTATCCCTGCTGTCTGTGTAACTGGTGCGTTACTAGGCAGCAGTCATAGGAACACCTCATGGTCCTATGGCAATCCTGGCCATCCTTCTTCCTGCCACACAGGAGGAGCTCTCCCTCTTTCATTCTAAAGTGAATCTCTTCTATTGTGCTTTGATTCTGTTTACTTTCACCTTGTTGAGAACTCCATAGTATTAATTATTCTTTCTCTCTTATGTATTCAACTTCTCCCTCTAAATAGATACATTCCAGCATTCTTTAAACCTCTGTGGGTTTTTCATAAATGAAAAGAAAGAACAACTATACTTGACCCCTATAGGCTGAATTGTGTCTCTCCCCTCAAAAATATATCTGTTGAAGTCCTGACCCCAAGTACCTCAGATTGTAACCATATTTATTAGGAGAGAGGGTCTTTAAAGAGGTAATTAACCAAAAATAAGGCATTTAGGGTAGACCCTAATCCAATATGACTGGTATCCTTATAAGGAGAGAAAATCTGAACACAGACACGTACAGAGAGAAGAAAATGTAAGTGAAGACAAGAAGATGGCCATCGTCAAATCAAGGAGAGAGGGTAGAACAGAGCCATCCCTCAGGGCCCTCAAAGGAACCAATCCTGCTGACACCCTGATCTCAGAATTGCAAGAAAATAAATTTCTGTTGTTAAACCACCTAGTCTGTTTGCTACGGCAGCCCTCACAAATGAATACAAACCCTCTTCCACTATTTACAGCCATTACTCTATTTCTCATCTTTTCTTCAGAGACAGATTTATCAACCACTTCTCTATACTCATTGCTTCCTTCACCACACACCTCCTTTTCATTCCTAGATTTACTCCACTGTTGCTCCTGTCCCTGCCACTCCATGCCCTGTGGTCACCAATGACCTCAATTTTGTGCTTTCTAATAGACATTTTAAGTCCTTTATTCAACCTTTCAGCAGCATTTGACAGGGCTGTACCTCCCTCCCTGAAATGCTTTCTTCCCTTGGTTTCCATGACAAAGAACTTGTCACACTTTTTCATCTCTGGCCAGTCCTTTACTGCCGCCTTCTCAGGTGTATACCCCTCTACCTTGCCATTCAATGTGAGAACTTCTCAAAGCTCAGGTTAAAGCACTCTTCTTATGGCTCTCAACTTTCTCTTTGGGCAATTTTTATTCACATGAATGCTTTTAATTACCATTCACACACACATGACAAACAAATATATCCCAGCCTAGACTTCGACATCTGAACTTGTTCTGGATTACCCTTCTACATCTTCTCTTGGAAGTCGTAAAGTAACCTCAAACTTAACAAGTCTGAAACCTAACTCATGATTCTCTACACTATTTTGCATCCACAATAATACCCAAATCTGGCCCAATGTTCCCTAGGTGGGCAACACCATTATCTTCCAAGTAAGAAACATGATTCATCTCTAGTATCTTCTCACTCATCCTAATCCTACTCCCATCACTCTCCTTCTTGGCACTTGGCATAGTTGCAATTTCACAACTGTTTGTGTCTTCATGTAATTACGTACCATGAAGCAGGAACCTTATTTTTACTCACCATCACATTGCTGAGCCTACGACAATGTCACACGAGGAAGACATTCAGTGTTTTTTGAATAAATGAACTAACAGATGTTATTAACAGAAGACTCATTATGTGCCAGGCACTAAACATTTTATAATAATTATCTTAATTCTTGTAACGGTCCTATTAAGTACGTAGTATTGTTGCTGCTGTTGTTGTGGTTACTGTTCTTGTCCTCGGCTTACTGAAGAGGAGACTATGACACAGAAACTAGCACTTTCAAGCAGCTTGGGAGCGGTAGAAGAGAGTAGATTCAGATTACTTGGGTTCAGAATCTGATTTTTGTACTGCTCTGCTATTCTATCTTTGTAGTTTTCAAAGATAACCTCAAGCTAATTGGCTAAAACTTCCTGAATTTAAACAAACTCTTTAACTTATGAAGTCCACAGAAAAAGTCACATATAATTAACGTATGCTCAGAAATCTCCAGTTTATATGTGGTTATCATATAATAAATTCTAAATCCTTTTGCCTGAAATTCAACATCTTCCATGACCCAACTCCCTTCCTTTCAAATCTTTTTTCCCATGACATTCTGATGCTCTAATTTGAGGAGTCATGAACTAGATCAATTGTTCAGGCCAATTCTGGCCTACCACTTGTTTTTGTATAATAAATAAAAGTTTATTGGAGAATGGCCACACACGTTGGTTTAGACAATGTCTGTATCTCCTCTTGCACTATAATGCCACAGTTAAGCAGCAACAGCTGCAAAAAAGACTGTATGGTCCACAAAGTCTAAATGTCTAGAATTTTACAGAAGTTTGCCGGCAACTACGCTAGACCTCTAAAGTAGAGTCTAGTTCAAAAGAAAGGCATATAATAATTACCATTGATTCAGAGCTGGGTTCTTTCCAAACACTAGACTTTCAAAAGAGGTACTATTATTCCTGTTTCAATTAAGCAAAGAAGGCAGAGAAGGAAAGAGACGAAAAGAGGAAAGAAAGAAGACAGATAAAGCAAGGTTCAGGTAGGTGAAGTATCGTGAATGGTCACACAGCTAAGTGTTTCCACTTTTTTTTTTTTTTTTTTTTTTTTTTTTAATCACACTCTATGACTCAAAAAGGCCATCCACTTTCCACTGTGCCTACTGCTTCCTTTTTCCTCAGCAGAATTTGGGATTCCACGATGCTATGATTTACTCACGGTACTCTTCATCCTCCACAAAATTCGAATTCTTTCAAAATCTATCACTGCCTGGTAAATCAGATACATTCTAGGAAGACAATCTCAAATGCTACTTCCCCCACGAAGTCGTCCCAGATTACCTGCAGCTAGAGAAATAATCCTTTCTTTAAGTGCCCATAACCCCTCAGTCATGTCCTTGTGACCCTTAACACTTTCTCTCTTTAAACTTATTGAGAGTAAAAACCAAATCTACCTTTACAGCCTGTAAAAAACCTACCACAATGCCTTTGACAAAGCAAACACTTAATAAACATTTTATCTAATGAGTGAATGAATCTAGATTTAAAAATTAGGATATTTCCAGTTTGTATTTTTAAATAAAATATCTGAAGATTTATTTTCTTATTCAACATAAAAACCCAGAGTGTAATCTAAATAACACAAATGTCTTCCTTTAGTGTTGATTTTAGCCTACTTATAAAAATCAATTGTAAAAGAAATTAAAATTCCTAATAATTAAATGCATTTAATATTTTCTATCAGTATCATAAAAATTTCAATATTAGGATCGTTTGAATTACATGTGTTTCTTTTCTAGGCTCGAAATACTCTTCACAATACTTAAATTAACCAAAAAAACTAAGTTATTAGAAATTAAGAATGAATCAAATATCAATAGTCAAATTTTATTTATTACAAGAATACATTGATACCACTGATGTTTCCAATGACCAGTTATTTTTGAAGTTCATTCTGTTACACTAAGCTGAATGCTCAATATCATCACTGTAGAAATATAACTTTAATCCAAATACTATTTGTAAAACAATACATAATTTAAAACAGTTTTAGAGTTCAATTTGATATGTTCTA
Organism: Callithrix jacchus; assembly: GCF_049354715.1. NCBI lineage: Eukaryota > Metazoa > Chordata > Mammalia > Primates > Cebidae > Callithrix > Callithrix jacchus. The sequence continues at coordinate 50,303,219 of NC_133507.1, forward strand.
AGGCTCTCTGTATAGTATATATAAGACTTAGTAAAGAGTCAGTCACATAGTAGAAACTATAAGGAATTAAAAAGAGTTAAAGATATGCAAATCAGACACCTACCTGCATCACTTTCTGCTGAATCTCTTCTAACTGCGTGCGCTTGCTACGTTGCCTACAAACTTCCTGGTAGCGGGTATATTGCTCTCGCAGTGAATCTAATAATTTCATAACCTGTGGCTGTGCAAGCAGTTCATCATCCATAGGAGACCATGACACCCCTCCGTCTGAGCCATTAAATCGACGCTGCTGTAATTCGGATAACAATTCATGTCCTTTACAAATAAAAGATAGCTGAAATTAATATCTGTAAAGAAATACAATTCTTCTCAATATTCTCAATTCTCAAAACCTATCTGTCTACCTATATATCTACCAGGTTATAAATGCAATTTAAAAATTTATGTATCACAATAAATATGAAAACTGCATGTATTAATATGTATATGTGTGTATGGGTGTGTACATATATACTATGTAAACTAGATAGTATATTAAAATGCTATATATCATAAATATACATACCATAGAAAGACTATACTACATATTTAAATATGGCATATATATTTTTTCTATCAATCACATTTTTGTTATTGGTGAATTCATTACTCAGGGATACTGTGACAAACATTCTTATTTCCCTGTCAAGCAAAATTATACTGTGGGATTTCTTTCCGATGGTACTAATCCAAGTCATATGTTATAGGATTTCAGTATTAATCCATATTCTCAATCATAGCACTTAAAGAAAAAGGTGACAGTATAATGAACGATTAAAGGAAGAAAGTATTTATTACAAGTACAAAACAATATTTATATAATCTCTATAAAAATCTTCACAATATATTAACTGTGAATAATAATGGGCCATCCCTTAATATTTTCCTCGTGGATATCATTTCCATTAGAGAAGCAGGACAGCATAATGTTTGAAATCAAACTGCCTAGAAAATACTCTGAAATTAAACTACCTAGGTCCAAGTCCCAACTCCAGCATTTACTAGCTGTGTAACCTGCATGAGTTACTTAACCTTTTTATGTTTCAGCTTTCCCACCTTTAATTTGGGATGACAACAGTACCTATTTCACAGGACCGAAATGAGTTAACACAAGTAAAGTGCTCAGACAGTACATGGCACACAGTGGCATTAGAATTATGAGCTATTATTTAAAAAAATTGATTAGAAATAAAATTGGGGTATTTCCACTGGAAAGAAATGACAATTTGGTTCTTCTAGAGTTTGTGAAACTGCTACTGGAAATATCTGGGTTGGAATATACGTATCAGGCAGCAGTGAGTACTCAATGCATGTAGGGCTTTGCAAGGTGGTGTTTTTACATCGATGACTGTAAAACAGTAGAGCTAGTGGCTTTGAATTTAGCAATGGAGAGAGAGCTTAATAGTTATCTGGTCTCAGCAAGTTATTTTCTATCTCTAAGCCTTAGCTTCCTCCAGTACAAAATAGAGAAAATAATACTAATTATCTCAAAGGCTTGTTAGAAGAGTGAAAAATGAAAATACATAAATACAATGTCTGGCACTTAAGGAATGTTCAATAATTCTCATAGCAACCCAGTGAAATAAAAATCTTTATGTTCATTTTACAGATAATAAAATAAATCCAAATATTTTAAGGGAGAGATCATTATTATTAACTTTTAAAAATATTATAAGCTGGGGTTCCTCCCACTCCCACCCTGGGCCACACAGCAGGAGATGAGTGGCAGGCTAGCAAACATTACTACCTGAGCTCTGCCACCTGTCAGATCAGCGGCAGCATCAGATTCTCATAGCAGCACAAACCCTATAGTAAACTATGCACACAAGGGATCTAGGTTGCATGCTCCTTATAGGAATCTAATGCCTGATGATCTGAGGTGGAACAGTTTCATCCTGAAACCATCCCTCACCAAGTCCACAGAAAAACCGACTTCCATGAAACCAGTCCATGGTCCTGAAAAACTTCCCTTAAGTTCCTTCCACATGTATCACATTCATGCTGAATTAATGTTTATTTAATTAACCAATCAATCCAGTTGGTTTACTGGATTATCATCACAAATATTTTCTAAATCTTACCTGTCTGAAGAACTGTTTCAGGATCAACCGATGGAAGAAAGTTTAAATCCACAGACCTGGAAAACACCAAAGAAGTAATTTTCAAAAGGTATATTTCTATCAGCATAACTTTAAAAATTCCTTTAAATATATAAAATCAAAACAGGGCACAAAAATATGAAAATCTGAAGCATAACCATTCTACCATGCTAACTTCTCTCAAGCATAAGGAAGCCCATTAGGGAAAAGTAAATACTAGTAGCCAGAGAAATGACAAAGAAATAATAAAATATACTACTTGGAAAAATAGGTTATTGTTGTCAATCATAATATGATTTCAAATATATCAAAGAAGTCCATTTAGTATTTATCCAATGAATATATGTTTCAAAATGAAGTTTGTCATATAGTAATCCAGAAATGTAACATTAAAAAATGCATGCAGCCATCCTCCAGTCAAAACTTTATTTACCTATAGCAATCTTTGATAGCTGTGAATACTCTGTCTTACATTCCAGGTGTGTGTGTGTGTGTATGTGTGTGTGTGTGTGTGTGTGTGTCTCCCTGTGTCCTAGCAGTTGTATTCTCTTCCCTATTTTAATCACACTTCTTGTGCAGCTGGACATCTGCCTTTATTTTCCTAAACACATAGAGGAAAGAAAAGATAAAGGAAATAAAGGGGACAAGGACCTTGCTGCTGTAACTGACCAGTCTTGTACCAAATTTTTCAGTTTTTATCAATTGATCTAGGCCCTCAGGTCTTGTGTAGCTAGATGCTTCCTGAGAACTGACATAAAGAAGACTGAAGAAAAAAAAGAAGGTTGATACAACAGAAGAGACTCTATTAACTGGGATCTGGGGTTTAAAAGAAACTAAGCAATAATGAGTTTCTTGAGGAGGAACTGGCAAATTCAAGATTTTGATATTTCATGTGGTTGTGCAAACCAGCACTTCCCAAAATATTTCCCAAAACACTGAACAAGGTATGTTTTAAAGAAGCAATTAAACAGGTTTCTTTGCTGCACTGCTTCTTCAGAACCTGAAATCTGCAATATTCACAGTCATTCTCATAGAAGGAAATATAGTCAACAGCATCAAACTCTTTGACCATGGACTCATTTTCTATAGGCACCAACATGGGATGTCTTTCCCGAGGAATATAACTAAGAAATATCAGACTTACTCTGATGGACTATTAAAAAGCAAGGAAGTTCAGCTAATTTTCATCAAGTAGCTTGTGATATTTTCAATTCCTAAGCCAAAGCATATATGTGTGTGATATCTACAAACACACAATCATGTATTTATTTACATATGCCAAATTTTATAATTTTACATTTTTATATGGCATTGGTAGGCTAGGAACATTCCTAACTGCTTGTGGCAACTTTAATCAGATTTACATTCAAACCATTTGTTTTCACATTTTGACTTTGTTTTAATCAAGATTTTCTGTAAAAACTATGATCTTACACTTGAAAACTTTTATTATGTGACTATATTTGGAATCATGGAATAACAACAAGCATTATATCAAGGTCCCACTGTGTCTTCAAGGTCGGATTCAAAGGAGACAGACAGGATTACCAGGAAGACAAGGATTCTTTCACATTTCCTAATGAAAAATTACGGTTCTAGTGACCAGTAATAATCAAGTGGCATGAATAGCTAATTTCCTTGCTAAAGTGCTTTTTACCTGAGGAGAGGGAGTTCGCCTACTGACAGAAAAGTGAAAGTTGACAAGGTTGTAAAGTTCAAGGGAAATCTGTTAACATGATGAATCTAGGTAGTTACATTCAGATAATACAACTCAAGTATTACTTCATCTCATGTCATAAAGCACTAAATTCCTCAAGTCTAATTCATGAATATCACATATTTTACAAGGACAGGAAAAGTTCTACAAGCTAGACATTTAAGTGCTAATGTAGTCAAATACGGTTATAATAATTGTATCTCAAACTGCAACTTTTTTCATATTCTTAACCAGCAAAGAAGATAACTTTAAAAAGGTAGAAAGTTGTTTCATTTGAAAATAAAAAATACATTATAAATTTAAAAATGGCAGGGCCGGGTGCAATGGCTCACACCTGTAATCCCAGCACTTTGGCAGGCCGAGGCAGATGGATCACAAGGTCAAGACATCGAGACCATCCTGGTCAACATGGTGAAACCCCGTCTCTACTAAAAATACAAAAAATAATCTGGGCATGGTGGCACGTGCCTGTAATACCAGCTACTCAGGAGGCTGAGGCAGAAAAATTGCCTGAACCCAGGAGGGGGAGGCTGCGGTGAGCCGAGATCGTGCCATTGCACTCCTGCCTGGGTAACAAGAGCGAAACTCCATCTCAAAAAAAAAAAAAAAAACTTTTGTGAAAAAACTTGATTCACACCAGGATGTTTTACATGTAAAGCAAATTCTCATGAATATTGTGTCAATTTTGATTGAATGAACACTTGTTTACTGTAGTTCTTTTAGCTTGCATTAACTACAGAGGTATCTTGTATCAGATTAATTATAGTTTTGCAAGGATATAATTGCATCCCAGTAGTCACCTACCTTTCTTTCTCTTGCTGATTTCCTTTATCACTTCCATTGTTAATCAAAGCAAGTTCATCTAACAATGATGTAGATTCCTTTGTAAACTTCTCAAAAACCTACAATATGAGTTTTATTAACATACTAAGAACAGTTTTAAAAATTAATATGTAATAAGGACTGTCAGTTAAGAGCAATAGAATTGGCCAGCTAGGATTTGTTTTCCTTCCCCAGTAGTCAGTGCAATTCTACTACCAGAGCACAACAATGTACACAAGAGAAGACAAAACTGTTTCCTAAAGCAATGAATAGTTTCATGGATAAAGAATTTTTTAAATTTAAATACATCAATAAATTATCTTCATTCCCCATTCAGATAAATGTTTGAGAAACATTTGTATTGATAACAGTTGTAACTATGTAAATGTAATTCAGAACTTTCTAAGTCTCTATAACAGTTATAGAACATTTCTTTATGTTATTCTATCACCAACACGTTTGTTTCATAGAATAGTTGTTATATATATGCATATAGAATTAAAAATTAGTTATCATTTTAATGATTTCTTCAAATATTTCTGAAAAGGAATTTGGGAAGTCTGTTTAAACAGAAGTAATAAAGTGGACAATCATTTGTCTGATATCACTTTTTAAATATGGTGGAAATAGGCTGGGTGCGTTGGCTCAGGCCTATAATCCCAGTATTTTGCAAGGCCAAGGTGGGGGGTTGCTTGAGCCCAGGAGTTCATGACCAGCCTGCGCAACATAGAGACTCCATCTCTACAAAAAATAAGCCTTTGTCAGTCAGGCATGGTGACATGCACTTGCAGTCCCAACTACTTGAGAGACTGAAGTGGAAGGATTGCTTGAGACCAGGAGTTGAAAGTTGCAGTGCACTGTGATCATGCCACTGCATTTCAGCCTGGGTAAGAGTGCAAGACCCTGTCTCTAAATAAATAAATTGGGTGGAAACAGAATTAGTTATCCATTCAGAGATAAACAAAAGTTTACTACTCTACAATAAAATTAGCATTTAATGTAAAATGAGTTAATATGACGTTTGTTCTTTCTGCAGTTCAATAAAAAAATCGTTCAATAAAAAAATCAAATTACAGAGTAGCAGATTTCAGAAGTCTAGACTGCCGAAGATTATATATTTTTACAAATGAAAATGTTTAATCTGTCAAACTGCTCTTCAAGTTGATAACTCAAATAAATGTTTAAATACCCTGTGAAAATTGTATAGCAACTAGATCCTCTCAAGAAATTATGCTACTGTTATTCTGCTTAAAATAGTTACAACTTCTACTAATGCTACTAATGACAGAACAGTAATAGCTAATACTTATACAGTCCTACTATATCATGCCTGGTGCTATTCTAAATGCTTTATAGGTATATTCATTTCACTTTACCCGTAATCACACAAAGGGAGGTACTGTGATTTTCACTATATTACAAATGTGGAAATCTAGCCAAGGCAAGATTAAACACATTGTTGAATACACCTAGCAACTGGCATCAGGATTCTAATCAAGTAATTCTGACTTCATAGTATTTGTCTATTGTGCTATAATGTGGTATGCACATAATTCTCCATTTTTGTAAAAAAAAAAATTCTAATAGAATAAATTGATAAAGTTATCAAAATATCTTATTTATATGCAATAACATTTTATCTCATTGAATATACCAACCAGTCTCTTATTTAACCAGTCCATGTGATCATAGGTAAGACTCCCACCAAAATCTTCTGTTAATTGGCATGGTTCTATATAACGAGTCAATTTGTTGGCAGACACTAAAATAACCTATAAAAAGGGAAAAAGAAAAAAAATAAGTAACCCACTATTAAAGTCCATGAAAGTAATGAGTACGTAAAATTAGGTTAAAATATGCAATATTGTTTCCAACATGATGACACATTATCATTTACTTAATACAATATTTAAAATCAATTCAATAAGTTATAGATACCTGATAAAAAGTAAATCATCAAAACCTTTTTCTAATACCACATTTTTAAAACAACAGGTACCATTAGCTCAGATGAAATATTTTCAAAAATATTTTATCAATATTTCGTTGTAAAAAAAAATCAATTCCTTAATACAATTATGTAATAAACAAAGAATTTTCACATCATCTTAAAATTAGCAAAGGACACTAAAATGATAAGCCCAAGGAAGTGTAGCAATTAAAAAGTTATCCATTTTAATGTTTTTCCAATGTTTCTTTGATTACATATGAACAAAACAAGTCCTCCAGTTTTAGAGTATAATTCACACTAAGTTATCCTAATATTTAATTTTTAGTAAAAATCAGGAGATCTGAGTATTTATAAACTTGAAATGTAAATATTAAAATGCTAATCTTTTAACTCTAAACTTAAAAAGATTTCAAATACAAATTAAGTACCTAAGAGACCACTGCAGAACTAAATAAAATTTCAGTGAAGATACACATGAATATGAAAGAAAATACATCTATGGAAGAAAGATATTCAAACAGTAGTGTCAATACTAAATGATATATGGAAATGTGAATTTATCAAAAATAACTTGATAAGAAAAATAATGTGTCTGGCTGGAAAGAGCATCATTCCCACCCTAAAAATAACAAAAGCCAGACAATCTCCAAGAGTATAACTTTTTTTTGGAACTCCTAAGAAAGCTGAGGTTACAGGGAAACCAACTAGTTTGAAGTTGAAGAGAAGGCAGGCATCACAGAGAGAATGGTGAAAGGGGAAACTACTGAGCAGATGTGTGAAATTTTTTGGAACTCTTATGTATATTGATTACGGCAAAGATTATGTGACTATATGTGTTTGTTGAATCTCATAAAACTATATGTATGTTAAGGTATGAATTTTACTTCATGTAAATTATACCTCATAAAACTGACTTAAATTTTTTTTTTAAACTTAAGAGGACTTGTGGAAGAACTCAGAAAAAGAAAGAGACAAAGAAAACATTTAGAAACAGACACAATATGAAAAAAAACGTATACCCATACATACTGTATATGAAGTTATAATATAAACAAAAAATAGGGAGAAATTACAAGACTGCTTTGCTGAACGATGGAAAATTTCATCCTCAGAAAGATACGAAAAACACTGCATGAAAACTCATAGAACTATGAACTCTATCAAATTTGAGTGTCCAACAAATTGCTATTTTTAACAACACATTAAATGGAAATTAGTAGTCTTAAATATTTATATGAGGAAACAAAGCCTAGTGAATAATGAGGTGAGTGATCCATCTAAGAAGTTAGGAGGAAATGAATAAGCCCAAAGCAAATAGAAGAAGAGGTGAAAAATCAGAAATAAACATAAATTAAGATATTACAGGGGCTCAAAAAAGCCAAAGCTTATTTCTTTCATTAGAAAAGACTAATAAAATCAACAAACTTCTGATATGATGAAGCAAAAAAAACAAAGTACAAATAAATAATGATAACAATGTAAAGGAGAATATAATTCCATTGATAGCAATGGTTTAAAAGATATTAAGAATACAGAACAATTTTGTGCCAATAACTACAAACTTAGAAGAATAGATATATTCCTACTAAAAAGTCTGATTTATCAAAACTGACATAAGAAAAAAAATACAGAACACCTACAACCTATGAAGTGGATCATTAGATTCTTTACATTTTCAGTCATTGTGCTGATAGTGACAGTTTTAGTATTGCCATCCTGCGATAACTTGATGAGGAACAAAGCCAATGAGCAAACTGTGATATTGTAATTCTGCCATCCCCAACATCCTTAAGAAAATGGGATTTTCAGCAAGGGAGAAAGGAAGATGTGGGAGGGAAAAAGCATCTTTACCGTGCTCATTTTAAATTGGAAGTATCAGTTTAAACTCCACAATGTATTTCATCTTATATGAACACACACACACACACACACACATACACACACACTCTCTCACACACACACACACACACACTCACATGTATGTGTATTTTCTAGTTGTAGGAGGTTTGAAAATAGTGACCAATTCTGTAGAAATGTATACTCCTAGCATCCAGATTGTGATCTGCGAGTACCATTTTTCATAAAAAAGAATCAGATTTTGTTAAAATAGCATTAGTCAAAATAATAATAATAATAATTTAAAAATAAAATAAAAGGAATCAGGGCTCCTTGGAGAAATGGACAAATACACATGATGAGTGAGCTTGGTACATCTTACCCAGAGATTGAAAAAGCTATCAAAGACTGCTATGGTTGTGACAAAAGGACCTGAAAAGGTTTCCACTGGCCAAAAAGGTTTCCATTGGCTAAAGATGTGAGAAGTTATACATCGATAATAACAATAAATGCTACAAATTGAAACATTAAATATGTTTAAATCAATGAGTGCATACTGATATAAAAGAAATAATCACCATTGGACTAAGCTAGAGAACACACTTACTATAATGAAAACCAGACTGGGCACAGTGGCTCATGCCTGTAATCCCAACACTTTGGGAGACAGAGGCAAGAGGATTACTTGAAACGGGGAGTTTAAGACCAGCCTGGGCAATGTAAGAAAACCCAATCTCTACCACCTCCCGGCACCGTACCCCCCCCCCCCGCCCACTGCCAACAAAAAACAAACAAACAAACAAAACCCAAACAGGTGTGTACTTGTAGTCCCAGCCACTCGGGAAGCTGAAGCAGGAGGACCTCTTGATTCCAGGAGTTAGGCTACAGGGAGCTATCATTGCATCACTGCATTCCAGCCTGGGCGACAGAGAACCCCACCAAAGAAAGGAAGGAAAGGGAGGAAAGAGAGGAAGGGAGAAAGGGAGGGAGAGAGGGGAAACCAGCAAATAAAGAGAAACAAGCTTTTATTTCACCTTTCATATATAAACTGTATTACTGGATAGAGAAATAATAAGTTTCTCATTATAAAATTATTCCAGCTAGTAAATGAAGAAGGAATAATAGAACTAGATCACCATTTTACAGATTTTAATGAACTGAGGTATCTAGACACTGAACATCACAAAAAAGACAACTATTACAAGTCTCATGATCAAGGAACACATCACTACCCGTGAAGAGCCTTAGAAAAAGAAAAATTAAATCTAATGATTGTCTAAATCCAACTATCAATTTACAAAAACATAGAGGTTCAAGAAGACAGAAGAACACGTAAATTACACCACAGGGATACTTGCTGAAATATACAGACTACTGGAAACAGTATAGGGCAAACAGTCTGGTCTCTTCAAAGAAAAAATAAATAAACTTACACAAAATCAACAATCTGTATTACTGATTTCTAGCTCACTGTAGCCTCTGCCTCCCAGGTTCAAGCGATTCTCCTATCTCAGCCTCCCAAGTAGTTGGGACTATAGGTGCATGCCACCATGCTAAGCTCATTTTTTTTTTTTTTGTATTTTTAGTAGAGATGGGGGTTTTACTATGTTGGCCAGGCTGGTCTCAAATTCCTGACCTCAAGTGATTCTCCTGCCTTGGCCTCCTAAAGTCCCAGGATCACAGGCGTGAGCCACTGTGCCCAGGCCACAACTCCTTTTTGGGACCCACAAAGAGGTGTTTGCACTAGGGAGATTAAACACAATCAGATCACAAAGAAGAACTTTTCCTTTCTCCAAAAATGTCAAGCAATATATTAACTAGATATATAACTATATATACTAAGAATGAAACCAAGTAACATGTATATATTCTATGAGGAAATAAATTACTTGTTAAGCTGAGCATGAATTCACACCTGAAAAGATAAAATCCCAGAGCACTCTCCTCTGAAAATGCAGGCCAGACATGATGTCTCATGTTTGTAATCCCAACACTTGGGGCAACCAAGGTAAGAAGATTGCTTGAGCCCAGGATTTCAAGACTGCAGTGAGCTACGATCATGCAACTACACTCAAGTCTGGGGAACAGAGTGAGGCTCTCTCAAAGAAAAGAAAAAGAAAATACAAAATATAAAGATGGTCTTTTTGCTTCTCAATTGAATCTTATTTAACATAATATTCTACTTATACTGGAGTGCCACTACACCTTGACACTTGAGTTCAAGCGATCCTCCCACCGCAACTTATCGAGTAACTCGGACTATAGGTGTGCACCACCATGCCTAATTTTTCTATTTTTTGACCTAGGCTCAAGCAATACTGCCATCTTAGCCTCCCAAAGAGTTGGATTACAGGTGTGAGCCATGGCGCCTGGCCTTAAATAATATATTATACAAAGATAAAAATGTAAGACCAATTTTTATTTTTCCCACCTAACAAATGATATTAGGATCTTCAGTTAATTTAGAAATAGTTATGTAAAATATAATGATTTATCATAAATCATTTATGAAGTTACCTTTCATGTTGAATTTTAAGATTACATATATATCACAATCAAAATGGCATTATGCTTTCAAAAACAGTGAGGAAAAGCTATTTTCATGACCTGATATTTGAAATTTTAACATTTATACTTTTAAAAAACAAAACTTGTTTCTGTAGTTTTCATTTCTTTCTAAACAACTATATATGAGAAAAGGTTTGCAGTCCTGGACCTAACTCTTTGAATATGTAAAGTATTTTATTCTCCAAAAATGAAGAACCAAATTTGATTTCATCACATTGTATACTATCTATTGTACCATTATTTTTAGAGTACTAATGACATCTTGATATGCTACATAACAAATTTTATGAAATTGGTACAATTTAGACATTTGGTAATAATTGTCTTGAGGCAAATTTATAGGATTATCATTCTTATTCCTTTTAAGCTGTTGTATATCAATTAGCAGTGACTTTTTTTTTTTTTTGAGATGGAGTTTCGCTCTTGTTACCCAGGCTGGCGTGATCTCGGCTCACTGCAACCTCCACCTCCTGGGTTCAGGCAATTCTCCTGCCTCAGCCTCCCAAGTAGCTGGGATTACAGGCACGCACCACCATGCCCAGCTAATTTTTTGTATTTTTAGTAGAGACGGGGTTTCACCATGTTGACCAGGATGGTCTCGATCTCTTGACCTCGTGATCCACCTGCCTCGGCCTCCCAAAGTGCTGGGATTACAGGCTTGAGCCACCACGCCCGGCCCAGCAGTGACTCTTAACGGTTCATTATTCACCATTGATTTGAAATTGTTTAATAGAGGAAACAACCAAATTGATTATGATTTCCAGCTGAGTGATAAATCTGAGCAACAACAAATCTCTCAAACTAGTCAACTAATAAATATCTGAAAGTTTTCAAATTAATATATTTTAAGTAAAAAATACTTATATTTTAAAAAAGGCGGTATTGAAAATATGATTCCTCCATTAAGGATATAAATCCCCTAGAACAATTTAGAAAATGATGTAGGAAAATGCCAAATAATGTTGTTCCTGGCTGGGAATACAAAGTTTAAAGAGAGACTGATATTTACTTTGATACTAAAATATCAGACTTCAAGCAGTAGCTTATATTATCTTACAGTGATTAATGCAGTATGTCACTGATGTCCAAAATCAAGTTTCACAAAATATCCTTCTATAGAGAATACAATTCATTTATCAGAAAAACTACCTAAATCTCGGAAACAGGCAAAAAATTATTACTGGATGTTCTTTCATGCAGCGGTGGGATTATATCTTCGACTGACTCTCAACAGGTATTAACCTCTGTAGGAGTAGAAGTTAATTTGCAGATCTGTCTAGAAGAAAGGTAAGTAATTGTTGCCTAATGAGACTGGTACATTTCTGTCCAGTGGTATAAGAGATAATCTCAAAGTTTACAACTTATGGATCTATAGAACAATAATTAGTTTTGTATCTAATTTGGCTGGCAATCTTATCTTCCTATAAAAACCATGAATTTCTCAAATGCTCTTTGAACTACAGCTTATAAATTATTGGTAACCTTATTATCAATTAACTGAATAATGTATTTGACTTATGCTAATTTTATATTTGCATGTGAGTCATGATTTCATCTCTAGGAAAATGACACTTTAACAAATGCTTAATCAATTTAAGAATATGAAATCGATCGAATTCTGACTTTCATCAATTATTTTCAAATAGCCATCTCCATAAACATTCTAATATGTATGCATACCCATACAATTTATGAAGAAAAAGGTTACTGGTTGCATTCAAAGTAGCTACCATTTTACTAAGTAGAAATCTAAATTTCAAATGTATCCTCACACTATCAAAGAAATCTGAAATCTAATAGTCAGCATAAAGGGAACAAGAATTAAAAAGAACTATAAAAAAGAAGGGGAAAAAAAGGATCATTACCCTGCACAAGCATTTCAAACTTGCCAAGTCTGTTGAAAGGCAATAAAAAACATGAATTTTTTAAAATAATAAAGCCCTACATAAATATTACTTTCCTCATTCATTTTATATACGTTAGAGAAGTCAAGACAAGACAAATTAAGTAACTAAACCACAATACTGTATTAACTAGCACATACCATGGTTCAACAAGTTTGAAGAGTATTTACCATATAGTCTTTAATAAAACATTTGTGCAGGTTTTCTTTAGTCTCAAATTTAACTCATAAAAAGATTAAAAACTCGTTTCTCCTTTACTCTCATTCTTCCTTCTGTGACTATAATACTTATCCTTTCCTAATAAAACATTCCCCAAGAACCTACCACTGAAACTTTCACTTTGTAGGCACTGACTGAGATGTTTTATTGTTATTTCACTTTTGCTAAGAATGTGTGTGCAAGATCCAAAATGAAAATCTGCCTTTGTATGTATTTCTGCACTTAGTAAAGATTTGCATGTATATATATGTTCAAACACATGCTATTTTGATATGTATGTCTGCTTGTACCTGTTTGTTGAATATTTTTCTCACTCAAAAAAAAAGTACCATTTTTAAAGATATAACACACTTTAGAAAAAGAGATTACATTTACCTCAAAGCCAAGTCTATCCTTTTCTTTCCAAAAACAAAAATGTGTTACTTTCTTATCCCAGAATTCATCTGGCTTTACCACACAAACAAGGGACACCTCAGCTGGAACAACATTCTATAAAATACAGAAAAATAATTAAAAATTACACATGTAAAATGAATAATTTACTGAATTTATAAATTGCCAGTCAAGATTAAGCTACATAAGAGACTTTTGGAAAAGAATTAAAATAATAGAGAAGAAATTCTCTAAACTTCAAAACATACATGTCAATAAAGAAGTACTTGAAAGACAAGCTGATTTAGAAAACACTTCAAATAAACAATGCAGCATAATTGTACATGTGAATCACTTTTTGTTTTATTGTATCTCTTATAGTTTATATTAAACCGTAAGAGTTAACTTTTAGTTGAGAAATTCTTAAATTTGTTTTTTCTACAATATAAAAATTTTTTTCTAACACAATCACCTTGGAGAATTTCTTCAAAAGACGTAAAATCAAATTTCTCACCAAAGAAAGTGTTTTATCAGTCAATGTACAATGAGGCCAAGATTTTAGATGATTATTAACTTGAAGAGGAGGATAAAGAGCTAATCTTTGACAAATACAATTTCACATTTACTTGATATGATTATTTATACTACCTAATGAACTGAAATGAACACTTATTGATTTAATATATTTCACATATATTTTATCAAGTCCCACAGAGTCTAACTTTAAAATGTATCTTAAATCCAACAAGTTCTACTGCCCACATTGTTAACACGCCAAACTATCCAGCTTTCTGAAATATCATTGTAACAGGCCTCCTTGTTTGACTTTTTCTTGTACTCTGAATGAAATTCAAACCTCTTACTAAGACCTACAAGGCACTCCAAGCTCAGGCCCCTGTTGGCCTTTCTGATCTCATCTTAACACTTTCCCCTCCTAGCTCACTCTTCCACAACAGCCACGCTAACCTCATTGTTCCTGCAACATGAAAAGTCTGTTCTACTTCAGGTCTTTGTCCATGCTATTTTCTCTAACAGGAATGCCCTTTGCCTTATACCTAGGAGTGCTCCCTCAGTTTATTTAAGATTCTGTTCAAATATTCCCTCTTCAGAGAGGCCTTCCCTGTCCACCCTATCTATAGTGGCATCATCTGATTCAGTCTCTTTTACTGCTGTATTTATCTTCATAGCATTTATCAGCATGGGCTGTTACATTACTTACTTTAATTTGCTTAACTACTTATTGTCTAACTCTTCAAGTAGAATATAAGCTTCCCAAAGGCGGGTACCTTATCTATCCTGTCATCCCTCTATTTCCAGTGTTTACAACAAAATATCTGAAATATATAATAGAATACATGCTATAAATACTTGTTGAATAAGTGAATCCTCACTAACAAGTGGATCTCATTCTCTTAATTTTACAGAAGACTAATTTGAGCTTCAGAGAAATAAAGTCACTTGTCTAAGATAACAGAGTTGAAAAGTCACTGAGCTGAACAGAAACTACCTCTATCTGACTCTAAAGTTCTACTACACTATTTCACATGCTCTGAACCTGGGTCAACACGTTCTTTCTGAAAGTCCAGATTATAAGTATTTTAGGCTTTGCAGGCCATAATGTCTCTGTCGCCACTACTCAGTTCTATCAGGATAGCAGGAAAGCAGCCACACACAATATACAAATGAATAGGCATAGCTGAGTTCCAATAAAACTTTATAAACTCAAGAGCCCAACCTTCGTTCTAACCATAAATGGCAGCACTGAATAATTATGATAATTACTATTACTATTATTCAGGGAAAAATAGAAAATCTTTAGAGGTAAACATGCACACATCATAAATCTAGCATCTACTGCAACAAGTGAATTATGACTAAGGTAAGTAAAATAAATTCAACAGTATCAAAACTTTTATCAGAGGGGCTAGGAAATATAAGATAGAATTGGGCTTTATTCACATACTACCTTGTAGAAGATAATTATTTCAAAATCATTGAATATGAAAGCTGTGAGAAACAGGAGAAACCAAGCCCCTTATTTTAGAGAATACTAGTTATAGACACTGTGGGGTCTCAAACGACTGATCCCAGTACCTTCCGAGATGAAAGCAATGAATGATTTCATATGTAGAAACTGTCTGACTAGGAGTAAAGAGGCCATTGCAACTTCTGAAAATGTTAACTATTAATAAATCCAAAAGTTGTTAAAATACCTATCAGAAAAGAAATCGCAAGAGGGGATTAAATCATCCATTGATTGTTCTTCAAAACTGCCATTGATCAAAGTCCAGTTCAAACAGCAAGTCCCAAACAGCTCATCTGTGACACAGTTGAATAACAGGATGAAAGGAAGAACACAAGGTCATAATTAATGGATTTCTTACCTAATAGTTATTTTAACAACTTTCACAGAGAAGAGTTAATTCTCAAGGTTTGAAATATAAAAGTGCTGGAAACACTATTTTTGTTTTCAAAGAAAAAGTTATTTTAGGATACCAATTTGTGTTCTCTTAAAAACTAATGCTCCAGAGGATATGTCCTTTCTAACACAAAGAATGATTCTAGCCTGTAATCCCAGTGATTTGGGAGGCTGAAGGAGAAGGATCACCTGAGCTCAGGAGTTTGAGACCAGCCAGAGCGATATAGTCTCTACAAAATAAAAAAAATTTAGCCAGGTGTGGTGGTGCTCACCTCCAGTCTCAACTACTCAGGAGGCTGAGGGAGGAGGGCTGCCTGAGCCGAGGAATTGGAGGCTGCAGTGAGCCATGCTACTGCACTCCAGGCTGAGTGACAAAGTCAGTTCCCAACTTAAAAAAGGGGGGTTGGGTAGGGGGTTCTAATGATGAAAAGTTTAAGCTAAACATTTAAAAAGAGTGAAACAACTGGGTAGAAAATTCAGAGACCACCTCAGATGCATGCCACTGGTAAATATACACTTTAAAATGGATAAAGTCAAGGCCTGGTGCTTACTTAGTCTATGCTAAGCTCCAATTTTAAGTTATTTATAAAATCCTTGAGCCTCCTGACCTTCTCTGTAAGGTTGTAGGGCCAAAATTAAATGAGATCATTTACATACCAAGCTTAGCACAGTACTAGAACCATGATAAGCACGAAAACTAGAACTACAACCTAAAATTACCACTTTGTTCCTATCCCTTGAATCCCTTTTTCCCAATTAACCTAAATAAATGATAAAACATTAAGGACCATTCTCCTTCGTTATAACTTAAATTTTAAAATTATATTCCTTTCCACAGAACCCTAAAGCAGCTATAAATTGTCAAATTCATTTAAAATTCTTGATCTTTCTTTCACTATCACTAATACCCACTTAAGTGAATGATCCCATGTTAGTGCCAACTTATATTTCCCAATAACTTAAATTTTAAAATTATATTCCTTTCCACAGAACCCTAAAGCAGCTACAAATTATTTGTCAAATTCATTTAAAATTCTTGATCTTTCTTTCACTATCACTAATACCCACTTAAGTGAATGATCCCATGTTAGTGCCAAATTATGTTTCACCCAGACTGGCCTGCCATTAACTACTCTCATTGTACTTACTTCATTTTTGAGCTATATGTAAGTCAAGAGTCTCTGTGAGAAAGGCCGTCTTTACTTTCTTTAACTTAAATTAGATAATTCAAATTTTACCTCGCTAGAAGTTCTCAAAAGTCATTGAGTTGAACAGAAACGACCTGTGTCTGACTCTAAAGTTCTACTACACTGTTTCATATGCTCTAAACCTGGAGTCAATACATTCTTTCCAAAAGGTCCAGATAATAAGTATTTTAAGCTTTGCAGGCCATAATGTCTGTTGCCACAGAAGGTCAGGTGCATGAGAGCAATCTGCCCCCTACATCACTCAAATGTTTTATTTTTCCTTTTCAAACCATATCTTCAACACCCTTAAAATAAATCAACAAACATCTACTGGATGCCTACACTACATGCCAGGGATAACAGAAACATTCTGTGAGAAACATGAGGAAATATAAAGCAGAAGACTGGCATTGGATCTCGAAAAGTTTGTAATCGTAGATGTCTATTAAATGTTAATTTATGAGGGGATGAAGTCCCTGAGGACACAGTTGTTAAGTAAGTTTCTTCTGGGCTATAAATAAATAATAAGATCATCATGAATCCTGATGCTTTATGTAGGAAATAGGGGACTAGAAGAGAAAAAACATGCCAGAATCACCTGAGAAGTTTCTTCGAACTGGACTTACCCAATCCTACCACTTACCTATAGTTTCAGATTGGGATGCAGAAGGGAGAATGATACAGACACCAGAGCATGTAAAAGCTCCCAGGTAAGTCTCATAATTTCAGTGCTCACACTTTTAAAATCACTGGCCTCCTTTTTTAAATTACTTAAACATGACATATTATTTTCATTTACAAACCTATCAGACTAGAGTTGAGATTTATTTTACTGCTTAAATTCAAACCTAAGGAGTCAAATTTGAACAATCCAATAGTGGTAAGTGCATTTTTAGAACTCAGTCACTGCTAGGACACCAGGTATACTCCAGTAAATTAAATGCATTTGCCATTTTAACCAGGATCTGTTGTTGTAAAATAAAAACCACTTCCTGATGGACAAAACCAAATTTACCTGTAGCATTACAACTACTGTTTTCACCACGTTCCACTGTGATTTCCTGCCATCCACAATGACGGTAAATCCTCTAGCCTTACACTTCTCACTGAAACAAAACGAAATTACAGAGCATTGAAACAAGCTCCAGATTTTGTTCTTCATAATTCTAAACAAAGAAAGTTTAAAAGTTAATTGCGTATGGAGTAGAATTAATCTCATTTGGTTTAGTTTACATTGTCAATAAATAAAATTCTTCAGAATATCCTTTCCTTTTCTCAAGCAATTTATTTTTCTCATTTTAGGAAGTGTTCACAATTTACAAACTACGGTGGCAAGAAAATTATTCTAAAAACATAAAAGCCAACAGCTTAAAAGTGAGGACATTAAAGCAACATTAAAACACTACTACTAGCCTCTCAATTTCTTCATCTGTAAAATGGGATCACAGTGAAGTAAGTCATTAATCGCCAAGGGTGTTATATATTTCTTGTCTCGCCTTCCTGCCAGAAGTTTAAGATTTGTGAAGTGATAGTTCAATACAGATAAAAAATAAAGAAAGTTATTAATAAACCACAGTAATGGGCTTCTTAGAACTCTTCTGGAGAAATTTAACGAGATGAGGTAGAACTTGCTGATTAAAAAGCTTGAACGGACCATGTCAAATCCACTTCTGCTCTCACTTTTGCATTCTCAGTCACTTGACCAGCAGAATATTATCTTCAGTGTTGGAAAATGTGTTGTTCCTATATCATATTGGGTGATTCAAGCATTAACAAAACACTTCCCAGAAGTCTAACCTAATAAAACACAACTGCTTCTGGAGGAAAAAATTCCATTCTCAAGGCCAAAACTACATATGCATTGTTATTATGACTGTTTTACTTACCAACTTAATGTGAGGATCTCAAATGCCCTCCTTCCAATACAGAAAATGGAACTACAACTTTGCTTACCAGAGCAAGATTTTGATTGTGAAAACTTTCCCCATCCAAACTGTTCCCAATTATATACTTTATAGAAAAAATAAACCATAGACCTTTTCCTGGGATTTAAATCCACCAGCAGTTCAGGGGACTTTACTAGTCCTTCTCTTCTCCCTCCAAGCATGCACACTAGTTCCAAGAAGGTTCCTGGAGAAGTCATGTCCTGTTCTAGTGATGATATTGCTAAAAGTTTAGAATGGGAACAGGCAAGGACAGAAGCTGAGCTTCCAAAGTAAACAAGAGTATTCAAGAGGTAAGACAAAGTGACGCATATATTCACACAAAAACCTGCAAGTAAATATTCATAGCAGAATAATTCATAATAGCTAAAGAGTAAAAACAATCCAAATGTCCACCAACTGATGAACAGAAAAATAACATAGTATAACCAAACAATGAGACATTATTCAGCCATAAAAAAAGAATGAAGTACTGACAGATGCTACAACATGGCTAAATCTTGAAAACATTATGGTAACTAAAGGAAGCCAGACACAAAAGGACACACTTTGTATTATTCCATTTATATGAAATGTCCAGAATAGGCAAATCAAGAGACAGAAAGTAGATTCGTGGTTGACAAGCATTAGGAAGGGAGAATGGAGAGTGACTGCCAATGTATTTTGGGCTGATAAAAATGCTCTGATATTAGATAGCATAATGGATGCACAACCTGTGAATATACTAAAAATCACCAAATTGTATACTTTAAAAGGATGATTTTTATGATATGTGGATTATATCTCAATAAAACACTTTAAGTACTCTTTTTTTTGAGACAGTCTCTCTCTCTCTGTTGCCAGGTGCCAGGCTGGAGTGCAGTGGCGTGATCTCGGCTCACTACAACCTCGCCTCCCAGGTTCAAGCAATTCTCCTGCCTCAGCCTCCCAAGTAGCTGGGACTACAAGCACACGCCACCACATCCGGCTAATTTCTGTATTTTTAGTAGAGACAGGGTTTCACCATGTTAGCCAGGAGAGTCTCAATCTCTTGACCTCATGATCTGCCCTCCTCGGCCTCCCAAAGTGCTGGGATTACAGGCATGAGCCACCACACCTGGCCAAGTACTCTATTTTTTGATTTACACAAATAAAGGATCCACTAAACATTCTTTGGGAAAAATTAAAGGTAAGGCAATATAGTGATCACTTGTGGGTTAGCAAAAGAAAATAAAAGACTTGCAGAAAGGACCAGGTAAGGTGGTTCACATCTCTAATCCCAGTATTTTGGGAGACTAAGGCAAGATGATGACTTGAGCCCAGGAGTTTGAGACCAGTCCAAGCAACACAGCAAGACTCCATCTCTATTTTTTTTTTTTCCAAGACAGAGTCTTGCTCTGTCACCCGGGCCGGAGTTCTGGGGTGTGATCTTGGCTCACTGCAACCTCCGCCTCCTGGGTTCAAGCAATTCTCCTGCCTCAGCCTCCCAAGTAGCTGGGATTACAGGCACACACCACCATGCCCGGCTAATTTTTGTGTTTTTAGTAGAGACAAGGTTTCACCATGTTAGCCAGGCTGGTCTCAAACTCCTGACCTAGTGATCTGCTCACCCTGGCCTCCCAAAGTGTTAGGATTACAGGCATGAGCCACCACATCCGGCTGACTCCATCTCCATCTTTTTAAAAATAAAAGACTTGTAGGAAAAAAGCAAACCTTTTATCTAGTTACTATCTGTGAAGTCAGGTAATGAGGAGATTCCTGAAATTCTCCACCTTGTAACAAGACATCTAAGAAGACTGCCATGACTTAGGAGAGGATACAAGCCCAAAAGAGATCAGCTAGGCAGGGTAGCTGGCTGTTGAGTGGTCTGGAGAAGCTGCAACAATGCAGAGATTCTACCAATGCCTTTTATGCAAATTTGCAGGAAGGAGAGCTAAGACACAGCTATCCAGGAGAGGGCCCACCAAGAGAAATGTGCCATTCTCATAACGTGGTACTTTCTCAACATTGGCACCTGTGTCCCCGAGTTTCAGGTTACACAGCCATTTTGTTAAATACATTTTATAAAAGCAGTATATTTATATTTCAAAGCATACTATAAATTAAGCTGTACATTAATACTAAGAAAGCAATGAAGCTTGCAAATACCATCTGTAGTGATCTTAAAGGAATAAAATACTCTAAATTTATCTTTCAGAGTACTTAGAAACACACTTAACCCTATCATTTTCTCACATTTTACTAAGCTAGATAATGAAAATACACAGAATCCAAAGATAACTATTTCAAAGTTGCCAGACCAAGTGGCCTTTCAAGTACTTGAAAGGAAAGAGTTTTGTTTTTTACTTCATCCCTGTAAGTGGAATGATGGCTTAAACTGCTTTTAACAACATAGTTAATTTAGAAGCATGTTATACACTTTATATAGGGCCTGTTGTAGGACCTGAAGTGCCATTAATAATAAATTCCTATACCCACTGTTAGCAGGTTTATAACTATATTTTAAGAACAGTAACAAAAAAAAATCTAAGACCTAGTCTCCTAGTTCCTCCTCTGGCTAAGCCTTTCAAGGGTTATGTAGCTGAGTTAAAATAGGTATACAGAGATGAGGCTGTCTAAACAGTCCACTAACTTTTGACACAGAAGAGAATGTTAGTGAATTTCCTGGGACCAATATCCTGCAGCTCTGGACTCCTTTCTTCTATTGCAACTAAAGGCTTCTTCTCTTCCACTCGTAGAGCTCTGCTGATACTCACATAATGGCACTAATTCCACTTAAGCCTTTTTTTTATAATTGTTTATAATTCATCTTCATTAGATAATATGCTTCCAAAAAGCAAGAATGTTATCTTACAAATGTCTTGGCAGCTTCTAGCACTATACTGTAAATATGGAGGGCCTTTAATAATGTTAGATTAACTCACAGCACATCACATCACATCACATCACTCTTCAGTCAGACATGACAATGGCTTTCCATCTCATTCAGAATTGAAGCCCTTACCATGGCCTACGTGGTCTTCCATGACCTTACTGCTGACTCTCTGACTGCCCTCTTAGCACTGTGTTCCTCTCTCAAACTGCTCCAGCCACACTAGCCTCCTTGATGTTCTCAAAACATGTTAAGCCTGCTCCTGCCTCAGGGCCTTTGCATTCAATGCTCACTGTCTTCAATGATCTTCGATTAGATTCTGCAGAGTCTGTCCCTCCTTTTAATCATCTCTGGTAAAATATCATCTTATTTTGTAAAGTATCACCACTCTATCACTCTGCTGACTCTTTCCATGCTTTGTTTTCATAGCACTCATGAATATCCAAAATACTGTATACTCAGTATCTGAAACACAGAACAAACTTAGGGCCAACCTATGTAGCAAAGAGTCAAGAAATGCCTCCATTCTCAACTGAGCTAGGTTACCCATTTAAAACAGCTATATATCACACCTTGTCCCTGCGACCATTAAAAATAAGCATAAAGTCTAAGTAAGAAATGGAGTTATTTCTTTTTATTTTTGCATAAATTTTAAAAAGTTATATTTAAAACGTTAAGATAGTCATTGCACAAAAAAATCAATTTTGGACATCTATTAGGAAGAGGCTGCATTAGCTAGCTATACTGCTGGAGATGTCTGCAGTTCACAGCTGGAAGGAGTTAAACATGAACAGCTGAATACTGGAAGACAAAAGCAGGACACACAAGAATGTAGACATACTAGAAATGAAAAAACCTTTCTAGACACATGCTGGGCCTGATCTGGCAGGGTAATTTAAAAACATTCCTAGGACAAAAAGAGAGGTGAAACATGGGAGATAATGTGATAAAGTATAATGTTAGTTTTAGATTTTCTAAGTGATGGACATATGGGTGTTCACTGTACAATTCCTTAACCTATTTTGTATATATGAGCATTTTAATAAAATGTTGGGAGGGTTACATTTTAAAAGCACTTCTGAGTGGTGGAAATTCTGAATGAAAAACATTGGTTTTAAGAGCACACATCTAGTTAGCTGCTCTCTAGCACCACAATGGAGAGATCAAAAGCACCTTAGCTCTCTAAGAAAATGGCAAGTACTGATAAAAAGCTGACAGCCACGTTTGTTAATGCCAAAATTATGGGAAGCTGATCCAAGAAAGCAAGATAGAGTTTTAATGAATATTTGAGAAGGCCAAACTTTTGCAAAACAATTAAGAAAACAAAGTATCCAGGTATCTATTTTGCTTTGCTAGAGTTCTTTCATCTTGCTTCAACTTACACCTTCTCTGCTAGTTGGCAGGTACGTGCAGATATGCAGAAACTGATTCATCATTTACACTGGAGGAACATCATGCATACATTTATATGACAAAGAGAGAGAAGATTTAAATGGTATAGGCTATTTTGCCTGCCACTGTACTTCCTGCTTGTCTATGCCAGGGTGAACATGAGCCTGGAGTTGTGAATGAATGTGCTGGTCCTTTAGCCTGCCTCAGTTACCCAGTGCCTCTGACAAGGAGAGCATCCTGTTGAATTAAATGTGATCCCAGTATATACGAACACGCATTTTCTTAAAATAAACCTAATCACAAGCCAACTATGACTTCTGGAATTCAGTACAAATAAGAGGCTCCAATGTTGAAGGAAAACCTAACATGTTCATGGAAAGATAACACAGTCTCTGATCCACCCTCAGGCATTTTTCACGAGTAACTCTGACAATTAGTAATTTTTGCTTTTCATCTGAACCTCAGATCTGGACTTTACATGAGATTCAACTAAACTGAACTCTATTCATTTGAAGTACAAAAAGGCTCTGAATTGGTGTCAGGAATTGTAGACGCTCATTCCAGCTCTGTGACTCACCAGTTGTGTGATCTTGGGCAAGTAACCATTACCTCTGAGTTTCAATTTCCTCAACTACAAAATAAGGCAGTTGGTTCAGTTGGTAGTTTGCATATTTAACCTTCTATGAATCTATCTATGAACAATCTTTTCATAATTTGTAAGCTATGTCTGGCTAGTCACGGTTACCTAAAAAGCAGTTTGTTATCTAATGGTGAATAGGTTAGCAATCCACAGCTCAGGGGATCAGCAAGATTATTCAATACTAATGCACTGAGTACAGGTTCTGATAATTTTCACCCCCAGAAAGTGAAAAAATTGAAAATGTTCACATGAAGACCTCTATTTCCACAATATTAAAAAAATAAACAGCAACAGAATCATTAAATTATAGAACACTATTGGATGCAGGTGTGATTAAAATCAGTTGTTTTAACCCCATACTCTGCAAGGTGGTTTAAATGGAAAAAAGCTAGTATGTCAATAAAATGCAAATATAAGAAAGACATATGAAGAACTGTTTACTCTAAAATGTTTAAAATTCACTAGCAAGAACTTAAGAGTAGTATATGAGATAGTCTTGTTCCTTTTCTACCTCTACACTGTACAAACACACACACGCAGAAACCTGCCCTCATTCACATGCATAATTGCTGTGGTTTACAAATCTGGTTATACATTAGAAATACATAGGAAGCTTAAAAGACTTCTTACAAATTCTTATCAGCAGGCTTCCCAAGAACAAATGGATCAGAATCTCTGGAAGTGAACCCCCTGACATTAGAATTTTGAAAAAAATTTCCAGATGACTAACATGCAGTCACAGTTGTACCCAGTACCAATTATGAGAGAAGCAGATGGGGAGTAAGCTTTATTTTTGTTGTTGAAATGATGGGTAGGCTCAGGAAAATAAGGAGGTTTAAGTTTTGTCTCCACTAAAGAAATGTGAAAATTAAAATTCAAGGACCTTGGATTAAAATATAAACAAACCTTTTTAACATTTTTAAAACAAAAATTAACTCCTAATAGTCTTTATTCCCTCAATACATTAAAACCTGCAGACATATTTATATCAATATAGTGAAATAACTTACCTAAATAAATATGCCTTCTACTGATTAAATTCTCTAATTTTTCTAAAGTTACATGATATAAATGCTTAGTTCCTATGTTCCTAAAAAGTTGACAATACATGCATTTTGGAAATCTGTGTATCACTAAATTCATCAAGAGCATAAATAAGCATTTTATCTTCAATGATGTTATAAGTCATTGAGTTTAGAATCTATAAGTATAACTTCGCTGTGAATAAGCAGATAGGATAGCAAAGTATACTTCAACAATAGAAGGAATCATGAGCAACTAAGTGAAAACATACTGAGGTTTAAGAAAAGACACCTTTAGAGTCACCTTGGAATGCTGAGTAGGTAGTCTAAGGTGACACTCAGCTCATCCATATTTGTCTGCTCGAGGCATAATGGAATTGTCAAAATGAGGCCACTCCGTCTGTCCTTTCCTCCTATTAAAAAAAGATTTCAATTTAACATGTAATACATATTAAGGCATAATCTGAATAATAAATATTTGAATCCAATCTTACTAAAACAATACGTTTAATACATAATTTGGAAAATATCTAATGGCTACTTATAGATTGTAAATGTTTATGATAATATAGGAGAATTATAGAAAATTTAGAAAAAAATAAAAGGAAAAAATTCACCCACGAAATCTTCACCCAAACACAGTAAATATCACTTTATTTAAATTTCTTCCATTTAGTCTGCTTCTTAATGTAATCAATTCGTTAAACACCTCTTGCATGCCCAGAACAATAAGTATTTGCAAGTAAAATGAAATAAATTTCCAATCAACCTAGGAAGAAAAGATTTAAGTCATAAGACACGTGACAGTTTGTTATATTGTATAAGATATATTATAAAATATTATAAAAAGGGATTTAGAAAATGATTAAGAGCTGCAGTAAATGTGAAAAGTTTCATTAAAAAGTTAAGGCTTGATAAAAATGGAGTTTGGCATACTGGCGTGCCTATAGGCCCAAGACTCAGGAGGAGGGGAGAGGAGGGGAGGGGAGGGGAGAGAAGGGGAGGAGCGGGGAGGGAAGAAGGAAAGGAAAAGGAAAAGGGAAAAGGGAAGGAAGAAAAAGAAAAGGAAGAAAGAAAGAAAGAAAAATGGGTAGAATTTGTAAGCCAAGTCAAAGGAGTATTCTGTGATGAGGAATGATCTGAGTTAACTCACAAAGATCAGACAGGTATATACTGTTCATAAGACAATAAAGATAAATCCTTGCCCAGCTGAGAGGAGTGCATGGGACCTGGATATTGCAGCCTCAAATCAAGGCAGTAGAATACAGTTATACTTCATGTACATTCAAGTCCCCTTCAGTGTGCCATAAGTGTTAATAATGTAACTTTTAAATACATTTATTCCCACACCGTGTCTTTGAAAGTTTTTTACATGTTTGATTTTCATATTGAAGCCCATCTTCTGACCAAACTGACATTTGAGGTCATTTTAGAATCTTAAAAAGCAGCAAATACTGAAAGAAACAATTCCAAATGATCAACAGACATCTATCACTAAAAACTGAAAGGTGTGAAGAAAAAGACTCATATTAGTGACACAAATGCAATTCATAACCTATGAACTTCTGTACTCCATTAGGTCAATGATTACTGCTATCCAACCATTTTGTTTAATGTCAACAAATATTCACTGGAGATGATTCAACTTACTAATCAATCAGTGACTTCAACTGCATATTTTTTGTTCAGAATATGTTTCATTTTTCAAAAAAAAAAAAAAAAAAGAATTAACACAAGTGGTTTTCAAATTGCATTCCCTGAATGACTCTGTTGGTTTGGAAAGATTTTCTCTACTACTAAAAGCGCTTGAAAATTACTGGCTTAAATAATCAATGGTCACGAAAGGAAGTTAATAGGAATAGGCTAAGAGTCTTTCATTTACTCCTCAAAATTGCTAAGCTTTATCCACGCATTAACCCAAGCCCAAAAAGAGGCTCACACCTGGACCATGGCACCCTGACTCACTGAAGAATTGTTTTTAGAAGAAAAATTTAACATTCAGGTCTGTATTTAACTCTATTCCTTCAGCTTTCATTCAGGGACAATAAAATAATCACCAGTGTAAAAGTACAGGAGGGGTGGAAAGCCAATAGGAAAAAGACTTTCAAGACAGTTATGGTCAAAAGGGTGAAATGCTACACAGAGACAAGTGTCGCAAGATGCAAAAATGTCATGGTAAAGATTATAAGAGAATACTAATGTTCACTACTGAAAAGAGTGTGAGAACACAGGCATTTTCATACGCCATTGGGAAAAATAGAAATTGAAATAATCTTCTTGGAGTTTCAATCCACAAAATCTAACACAAATTTAAATGCGTATTCTTTTATACCACTTCTACTTATAAAAAGGTATACTGCTAAACTTGTAGAAAATACCCAAAGCTTTCTAGGTATAAAATAAAAAAAAGAAAACGCACAAAGCTACAAATTAATAAAAAGAATATTTACATCATTCATATCAGAGAAGAATGGAGAACACATATATATCAAACAATGAGGGAAGAATTATTAAGAGAGAAGAAAACACATTAACTAAGAAAACGATAATATTAGTGGAATTCAATTATTTTGTCATTTATAATATATACTAGGAAAACATGTCAATTTACACAGATACACAACATACTTTGAAAAAAACGACATTAGTATTATCAAGGCAGTTAGGAAGAGACATAAAGGAGAATAACACAGAGAAAGCAAGATAATACAGTCCAAATAACTCTGAATTGGCAGAGCTACGGTATGTATGCTAAAGCACGTAGAAATTTACTCAAAGATCCAAACTCCAGAAGATCACTACACCCAATGTACCATGCCACTGCTCCCACTAAGACTAATGAAACCAAAGTTTAAAATGATAAACAAGATCAACAGACTCAATAGACCACTAGCTAGATTAACAAAGGAAAAAAAGAGAGGAGATCCAAATAAGGACAATTAGAAATGACAAAGGTGACATTACAAGTGATCCCACAGAAATACAAAAGACTTCTGTGCATGGAAACTAGAAACTCTAGAGAAATGGACAAATTCCTAGAAACACAGACCCTCCCAAGATTGAATCATAAAGAAATTAAAGCCCTCAACAGCCCAATATTGAGTTATAAAACTGAATTGGTCATTTAAAAATCTACCAACCAAAAAAAGCCCTGACCCAGATGGATTCACAGCCAAATCCTAGCAGACACACAGAGAAGAGCTGGTACCAACCCTATTGAAATTATTCCAAAAAATAAAAGAGGAGGGATCCCTTCTTGTGTGAAGCCAACATCATCCTGACACCAAAACCTGGTAAAGTCACAACAACAACAAAAAAGAAAACTAAAGGCTAATATCTCTGATAACAGATGTAAAAATCCTCAAGGAAATACTAGTAAATGGAATCTGGCAGCACATCAAAAAGTTAATTCACCACATTCAAGTAAGCTTTATTCCTGTGATGCAAGATTGGTTTAACAGGCACAAATCAATACACGTGATTCACCACATAAAGAGAATTAAAAACAAAAACCATATGATCATCTCAATAGATGCAGAAAAAGCCATCCATAAAATCCAACATCCTTTCATAATAAAAAACCCTTAAGAACCTATGCACCGAAAAAACACAGCTCAAAACAATAAAAGCTATCTATAGACAAACCCACAGCCAACATCATGTTGAACAGGCAAACTCTAGAAGTATTCCCCTTAAGAATTGGAACAAAACTAGGATACCTACTCTCACCACTCGTATTCAATATAGTACTAGAAGTCCTAGCAAGAGCTATCAGGCAAGAAAAAGAAGTAAAAGGCAAAGAAATAGAAAACAAAGGAGTCAAATTATCTCTCTTTGCTGACTTTATGTTTCTATAACTAGAAAACCCTAAAGCCTCCACCAAAAGGCTTCTAGAACTGATAAATGACATTCGTAAAATTTCAGGGTTAAAAAAAAAAATCAACATGCAAAAATAAGTTGCATTTCTAACCACCAATGACACTCAAGCTGAGAGCCAAATAAAGAACATATACCCATTTATAACAGCCACAAAAAATGCCTTAAAAAATACACCTAAGCAAGGAGGTGAAATATATCTATAAGAAAAGCTATATAATACACTGCTGATAGAAATAATAGAAGACATAAAGTAATGAAAAAACATTCCATTGTCATGGATTAAAAGAGTCAACATTGTTAAAATGGCCATACTACTCAAAGCAATCTACAATTTTAATGCTTTTCCTATCAAACTACCAATGTCAGTTTTCACAGAATAGAAAAAACTATTCAAAAGTTCATATGGAGCCAAAAAAGAGCCTAAATTGCCAAAGCAATTCTAAGCAAAAAGAACAAACCCAGAGGTATTACATTGCCTGACTTCAAACTACACTATAAGGCTACAGTAAACAAAACAGCATGACACTGGTACAGAAACAGACACATGGACCAATGGAACAAAATAGAGAGAATCCAGAAATAAAGTCACACACCTATAGCCATCTGGTCTTCAAAAAAACATGCAATGGGGAAAGAACTCCCTATTCAATAAATGGAGCTGGGATAACTTGCTAACCATGTGTAAAAGAATAAAACTGGACCATACCTTTCACCATATACAAAAATTAACTCAAAATGAATTAAAGACTTAAACATAAAACCGAAAACTATAAAAATCCTAGAAGAAAACCTAGGAAATACAATTCTGGATACCAGCCTTAGCCAAAAATTTATGACTAAATCCTCAAAAGTAACTGCAACAGAAACAGAAATTGAAAAGTAAGACATAATTAAACTAAAGAACTTCTGCACAACAAAAGAAACTATCAATAAAGTAAACAGCCTACAAAATAGGAGAAAATAGTCACAAACTATGCTTCCAAGAAAGGCCTAATATCCAGAATCCCTAAGGAACTTAATCAATTCAACAAGGAAAAAACAACTTCATTAAAAAGTGGGCAAAGGACATGAACAGACATTTCTCAAAAGAAGACATACAAGTGGCCAACAAGCATGCAAAGCACAAATAATTATAGGAGTGCAAACCAAATTGACAATAAAGTATCATCTCATATCAGTCAGAATGTCTTTATTAAAAAGTCGAAAACTAACAGATGCTAGTGAGGCTTCAGAGAAAAGGAAATGCTTATGCATGTTGGCGGTCATGTAAATTAGGGTTCAGTCACTGGAGAAAGCTGTTTGGCGATATTTCAGAGAACTTAAAACAGAGAACTCTATAAAACAATGTATTTTGCTGTAGGCACATACATAGTAATGGGATTGCTACCATTAAATCCAGCAATCCCATTACTGGGTATATATCCAATGGAAAATACATTGCTCTATCAAAAACACACATGCATTCAAATATTCCCTACAGCACTATTTACAATTGCAAAGATATGGAATCAACCTAGGTACCCATCAGCAGTGGAATGGATAAAGAAAACATGGTACATGTACATCATAGAGTACCATACAACCATAAAAACTAGGAAATCATGTCCTTCGCCACAATGTGGATGCAGCTAGAGGCCATCATCCTAACTGAATATTGACACAGCAACAGAAAACCAAATACTGCACATTCTCATTTATAAGTGGGAGCGAAATATTGGGCACACATAAAGATGGGAGCAACAGACACAGGAGCCTACTCCAGGAAAGGGAGAGAAGGGGAAAAGGGCTGAAAAACTACCTATTGGGTACTATGGTCACTACCTGGGTGATGGTGATGGGACTCCATTGTACTGCAAACCTTAGTATCATGTAATAGACCCATGCAACAGACAGACACATGTACCCCCGAATCTAAAAAAACTGAAATTAGAAAAATAAATTGGACTGTTAAGAAACAGTACAGAGTTAGCTCTCCTAGTTCTCCACTCTGATTTAAAGATGTCTTAAAAATACCTTTTAAACAAAACTGTCATAAAAAAATAAAATGCATTTGTCATACTTATCAAAGAAAAACACTATTAAAAAAATTGTATATCAAACACTTCAAATTTTAAGAAGAAAACATACCTGAAAGGAAGGCTAGTTTTTTCTTCAGAATGGGTAATATTACAGAGGCCTCCATTTTACTCCAGTGAACTTCCTTAATTCTGAAAACATAGAAAGTTAAATGTCAATACAAGCTAACAATTATTCCATGAACTAATCCTAATGATGGTTTATCCCAGAGTTTCTAAACCTAAGAACTACTGACATTCTGAGCGAGATAATTCTATTTTTGTACGGAGTTATCCTGTGCATTGTAAAATAGTTTGCAACATTCCTGGCCTCTACTCACTAAAAGCCAATACCACCTCCCTTTCCCAGCTGTGACAATCAAAATGTCTCTAGACATGGCCAAATATCCTCTGGTAGGCAAAATCACAAGAGGTTGAGGATCACTGGCTTAACTCTTTCTCAGAGCAATACTCTTGGGCAAAAATACTGCCTGGTACATAGTAGAAACTAAAAAAATAAGTTGTTGAATAAACAAATGAATCAATCAAACAGGAAGTCAATCTTCCATTGCTTTCCTTATTAATTACACAGCTTAACATCAAACATCTGATTCTTTCCATTTCACTATTAAATGGCTTTAATTGCTCATATTTTTGCTCCCCATAACATATGGTAACACATCTTATCCCGTTTATCTCACTATATTTTCTAATACAATGTTTCAGTTTTTTGCCCTCATCGTTATCTGCCTCCATCTCTCTATATTTTACAGTTTTTAATTTTCCAGGGAAAATTTTGATTACGCCAGTTAATCTTTTTATGCCAGGCCACAATTCTCTATTCTCTGGTTCAGTTTTCCAGAGTCTACTCAGCCATAGCCAGGGGTTAGAGCTAAATTCAAAAAGGAATTACCCTTATAGCAAGGCCTAAAGGCAAGACAGTTTCCCTTAAATGGAGGTTTTGCCACGGCAGGCATTCAGACTTGGCCAGTCCAGCATACTACCAAATTTTGATTTTGAGGAGAACAGGACTTTTCAAACAAAACAAAACAAAAAAATGAACAAAATTGGATTCAATTCTATTATCCTCATATACTTAGTTTCATATCTGAGAGAATATTCTCCATCACATTGTATTCCTTCCTCCCCTGTCCCGTCTCACATCCACCCACCATCACAACACAGAGCAGTTCTTTGGAGTGCACTGTGAAATTTTATCGTATTTAGTAAAAGCATATTCTCTTGAAGACAGTTTCTAGCAGAGCAGAAAATATGACTCTTTGCATGAGTATATTACTTATTTGGCAAACACCTGCTATGAACCTATCCATCACACTTCAAGCTCTTCAGGCTGTGCTACCAGCTATAGCTAAAAACTCAATAAAAAATCCTGCCCTGCAAAAACAAACAAACAAAAAAACACAGTCTTTAAAAAGCAAGCAAACAAAAAAATAGGTGTCAAGGGAAAAAAAGATGGAGTTTTAACATTGATCAGATAATGGCTAATTAAGTGAGACTAATTAAACCAGTACATAATTTTATAGCTTTTGTGTATACAATTTTTAAAAACGCCATGACCATTTGTATCTGTCTTCAAAGAAAACAAGCTGTCCATCTAGATGATATATTCAAGTTCCCTTGAATATTTGCAATTTGTTTATTAAGTTTGTTCTATATTACTCCAGAAAACAGACTAGTAGGAAGTAGGAGGAAAAAAGCTCACATTTTACATCTTTAATCTAAAACTAGTAGCACTTCATGTTTTCAGATCAATAGCTTTTTCTGATGGGTTGTCATCCAGTTATACAAGAACCCAGAGAGCCTGGATTCACATCTTCTATCTTCTGTCTTGTGACCAGCTTGTTGAAGACCTGATTTAAAAGTTTGATAAGAGATAATTATAATTGACTAGGTATATATTATAAACTATGCACTGTTCTAAGCAATCTCTTTTTATTATCTTAGTCTTCATAACAGATCTATGAGGTGGGTACTATTATTTATTAGCCCCAAGATGCTTGGTGGTTTCCAGTCCCATCGTGGGACAAACCCCATCTATTCCTTCAGACTCATCTCTGGGTTGCATGCTAAAATACTGGCATAAATTTGACCCTCAGACTCTCAAAAAGAAAGTTTAATTTTCTTGTGTAATACAACATGGCCACCTTATAAACTTTCAGATCAGGAATACCCCTGGCCTCCAGGTGGGACCCTTGCCCCCCAGTACTATTTTACAGCATGCCATTTTCTGTTGCAACTCTTCTGTTTATTTATTTTTAAAGCCAGTCAAATTTAGCAGTGGGGGGTTGTATACCAACTTTAGTGACACTAATGTTAATAAGTTCTGATAACCCACTACCATTGGACCAGCTGCAACTCTTCTAAATGGTCTGAAATTCCTATATCCAGGCTTACATGACTCTCTCTCTCTCTCGGGATCCTGATCTCCACCAAACCTCCTGAATGTACACGGCTTTATTATCTGGCCCCACTGACTCTTCTGACATTATAAATGGTCTTTCTTTTTCTCTTTTCCATTCTCTCCAGCTAGCTGGATGGGTTGAGACCAGACCTTCTTCCCCTAACAAACTACCTTTGCATTCAATCACACCTACTCCATCTGCTCCCTCTCCTTCACCTTCCCCTCAACATCCCAAACTTCGATGTTGTTTTCCAGTGCCTCCTCTTTATCAGGGACCCTTCTCCCCTTCTCATACTAGGTCAGAGGTCACTTATGATCTCATTTCAGCCCCAGAAAAAGTTTTGCTGCTCCAGGACGTGGCAAATGGGGATCCAGGAACCATTGGAGTCCATGTTCCTTTTCCAATGTCTCATCTTTCCTAAATAAAAACTAAGCTTGGCTCTTTCAGTCAGAGCCTTTCTCACTTCATGAAGGAATGTAAAGCACTACTGCTTCCTTCTACCTCACTTGGCAGGACATGTATATTATTTTGACCATTTGTTGCACCCATGAGGACAAATCCCACGTTAGGTCTCTGGCTCAAAGGTGGGCAGATGAGGTGCATACCCCAAGCCCCCAGGAGTCTGGCCCAGGGGAAGCTGCAGTGCCTGCCACTGATCCTAGGTGGGGTTATCAAGAGGGAGCCCACAGCAGGGAACATTATTATCACATGATCACTTGGCTGATTGAGGGCATAAAAAAAGCCATATAAAACCTGTAAATTACACCAAACTAAGAGAAATAAGACAGGGGTCAAATGAAAACTCAGACCTATTTTATTCCAGGCTGGCTGAGGCTATGAGAAAATATAATAATATGAACCCCAGGAGAACAGAAGCCCTCATCATCTTTGCTGTTTATCAGCCAGGCATCCTCAGACATTAGACATAAACTCTAAAAGCTAGATTAGAGATCACAAACTTCTTTCCCAACATTGCTGAACACAGCCTTCAAGTTATCCAATAACTGGGAACAGAATAAGAGGGACAGAGCTACAGAGAAAGAAAAATGCAAGGACAAGAGACAGACTTAACTGCTGGCTGCTTTACAAGCCTCCAGCCCATTCGAGATTGTCCTAAGGACACTTCTCCAGGTAAGTGTCCTCAGTGCAGAAGGACAGGCCACTGGATATAGTTTGGCTCTGTGTCCCTACCCAAATCTCATCTCCAATTGTAACCCCCATGTTTTGAGGAAGAGAACTGTAATCTGCACATGTAGTTATTAGATCAAGGGGCGGTTTCCCCCATGCTGACAAAAGTTATTAGATCAAGGGGGTGGTTTCCCCCATGCTGTTCTTGTGAGGGTGAGTTCTCAGGAGATCTAATGGTTTTATAAAAAGCAATTTCTCCTGCCCTTCTCATTTCTCTCTCCTGCCACCCTGTACAGAAGGTGACTGCTTCCTCTTCCACCACGATGGTAAGTTTCCTGAGGCCTCCCCAGTCATGCAGAACTGCGAATCAATTAAACCTCCTTTGTTTAGAAATTACCCAGTCTTGGGTATTTCTTTATAGCAGTGTGAAAATGGACTACATAGAAACATCAACCTAGATAGTCCTATTTCAGGGGTTTAAAATATAGCCCACACTCATTCAAACAAGCCCTAGCAAGAAACCTAACAGAACAATCTCTTAAGTGGGGATAACTTCTACAGTATGTAGACTACCTCCTCATGTACTCCCCCTCCACAGAACTCACACACCAATATGCAGTACAAACCTTAACTTCCTAACAAAAGGAAAATAATTTTTGTCTAATTCAAAGGTTACTTAAAGGTTATATATAAAAACAAGGTAAAAGGTACCAGGGAATAAGAGAGACATGAAAGAAAGTTATAAAGGTAAAAAGGTATTTTGGGAAAGGAAGGCTATATTTTAAAAAAGATTTTATATGAGAAAAAAATCTTGTATGGTAATGTCTTGTCCTAAAGCAAAATGACGGGTTGTTTAAGAAAGAAGAATGTTTAAGTCACAAAGTCCAAGCATGTCAAAAATAAGTCTATATGGGTCATAAGAAGGTTTGTGAAAGGGAATTTATGAAAGGACTTTTGTATATGAATAAGTTGGTTATAACTGAAAGGGAATTATTTAGGATAGTTTTTATAACATTGCTCCCCCCCTGTTAAAACAAGGTTTTCTTAAGGTATCAATCTGTTCTTAAAACTGCAAGTAGTTTTACTTCTAATTTTATAACGTTTATTTTAAAAGCTTCTCAGAATCATCTCAGTTTAACTTTTGCTGTGCCTTGCTGCTTTCTACTTTTTCTCACCAAAGAAGGCCTAATATAATAACACTCTCCAGTTTTTGCCAGCTCCTGTCAGATTCTCCTCCAATTCTGACTGTTACTATGGCCTAATGCTGAACTGTTTCAACTTTAAGGTCAAAAAAATTATGCAATGTTTTATTCCAACATAACTTTATTCTGGACCCCTGGCTTCTCTTGTTATGTCTAAAGTCTCAATGTAATCAAAGAAACAACTTATGCTGTTCCTAAGAGTCATGTACTCCCCTGCTGAACACACATTTTCCGTTTCTAATTAAATTCAAACACTTTTTCATAGAGTTTAACTTTCAGGTTATCTAAATGGACTTCCAATTAAAAAAAAAAAAACAGTCAAAAAGCAAAAGGTTTGTGTGTCTCTTTTTGGCCAATGTTGACTTAAAAAAATAAAATATTATCTTCTAGAATTCAAGTTTCACTTTCAAATGATGCTGTGAATTGGATCAGTCTCCCCCCAATGATGACTGCTACCTTTACAAATCTCCCCTGGATTCAGCCGGACACCAGTTTCACCTTCATATACTCCCCTCTCTCTGATGAGTCCCTTCTCCCCAGAAAGATCCAATATCCTAAGTCTCACAATCTGAAACCCATAGGGTCTCCTGACAAACCAATAACCATAGGCAGGGTCCACTCCATGCCCTAGGCATGCCAGGAAGTAGCTGGAAGATGAGACCTCCGCCCCACTGCCAAAGATTTGTCACTGCTGTTGTGTCACAGGGGGTGGGGGAGATGTGGAGTCCTCATAAGTCAGCAACAATGAGGAAGGGGTGATCCCAGATGGGGAACAATGAACAACTGTTCTGACAGATGGCTAATCACAAACAACTTGCAGGCAGAATGACCTTGTTCTGCAGATAGCCCCCTTGCAGCAGGACTATGTAACTTCCCTCTAGTCCCCGCCTCTTGGCAGACAACCCTTTCTCTGCTGTGCTGCCCACTGCAACCTTGCAGCATATTTTCATGCTTTCTCTAATAAATTTGCCTTTCTTTACCTACAAGTTCCTTGGTAAATCCCTTTAAAACCTGCAAAGTCGCCCCAGGCAGTAGAACCCACAAGACCCAGGAGTTCAAGACCAACCTGGGCAACATGGCAAGAACCCCACTCTATTTTTTAAAAAGGCACAGGGGAACAGTTCAGAGAGCTTCCAGGTGGGTGAACACATCAAAATGCTGGAAGAGTGGCACACCCAGAGAGGGCATGAAAGGTCTACATGCCTCCTCCCCCAATACCTTGCCCTATATATCTCACATTGGCTGTTCCTGAGTTGTATCCTTTATAACAATCCAGTAATCATAAGTAAATTGTCTTACTGAAGAGCTGTTTTAGTGAATTATCAAACCTGAAGGGATTGGGTATGATGAGAATCTTGATTTATAGCCAAGTCAGACAGAAGTGTGGGTAACCTGGGGACCCAATACTTGTGCCTGGCATCTAAAATGAGGACAGCCCAGAAATGGCACCTAAAGTGAAGACAGCCTGAGCCTGTAGTCTCAACTACTCAGGAGGCTATGGTGAGAGGATCACTTGGGCCACAGAGTTTGAGTCCAGGCTGGGCAACATAGCAAGATACTTGTCTATAAAAAAATAAAAAGAAACAAATAAGTAAAGTGAGGACAGTCTTATGGGACTGATCCCTTAGAATCTGGATTTGACAACTCCAGATACATATTGTTGTAATTGAATTGGATTGTATGACACCCAGTTCGTGTCTGGAGAGCTGGAGGATTGATTGGTGCAAAAAAAACCCCCACACATTTGATATGAGAAATACTGTCAGTAAAAAGGTGTGCGTGTGTGCGTGTGTGTGTGTGTGTGTGTGTGCGCGCGCGCTTGCATAGATAAAAAAAGAAAGAATTTTATCTGAGGAATGCAAGTCCTTTAATTACCAGACCAAGAGAGACACAAAAATGAGACCACAATCATATCCTACTCCCCATTTTGAGCTGTGTATTCACCTCCTGAAACTGCTTGCTATTGCCAAAAGTAGCTATAAATAAACCTAATAATGCCCCACTGGGCATTATAACCCACACCCTATAGCTTAACAATGTATAGCCAATCACTAATCCATATTATTTCTGTGAACTTAAGAGAATTCCTGACAACCTCTTTTTGCCTTTAAAAATCCACTTGTAACTGCTATTAATTAAAATGCATTTTCAGGACAATTTCAATCTATGCTTCCAGGTTGCAGTTCTCAAGCTTAGCAAAAACAAAACAAAACAAAACAAAACAAAAACTCTCTACTTATATTAATTTTGCCTTAGCTTGTTCTTTTAGGTTCACATACATACAGATGTGCCACTGCCTTATTTCATGCTAAGGCACCAGCACTTTTTCTTACCAGTGTTTTTACACCATCAGCACAAATGTCAACACAGTAAACAGAGCAAAAAAATAAAATAAAACCTAAGAATTATAAAAAGCAGTTTTGACCTCAGGGACTCTTGAAAGCTAGAAACAAGAGAACTACTGATCTGGGCTGTCCATGGGATGCTACCACAGAAAAAAATGCCAAACTTGAGGGAGAAATGCAAATACAGAGACAACAGTCACAGAAACAGAACTGGCTTCCTAACCAGATTTTCCTTACGGTTTATGAGCAGAGAAATTCTCAGCTGCCTTTAATTCCTTCCTATTTTTTGAACTTATTTCTCTATCCTTCTCATCAATTCTGTAAACTGCAAAATAAATCCCTTTTCTGCTTAAGTTGGCTAAAATAGACTCCTCTTTTAATTAGTGGAGAAACTTGGTACAAGAAGCAAAACTAAAATTTAGAGTTTAGTAGTCTGTCTCTAATCACTTAAAGCTTTTTTCTCCTTTAACTCTGTTGCCATTTATTTTGAATAAAACTGCCCATCAATTTTAACCCTTGCCATAGTCAAATCTAATTAAACAGCATCCAAGAAATAGGAATATCTAGAATACCTAAGATCCCACAAGGCATAAGAAATGATGCAGGTAACCCATGGAGTGAAATCTATTAAGATTATTGAAGCTTTCCCATTCAAATTATTGATTTTACGCCAACAAATGCTAATATTTAGCTTTTCACAACCACATTCTCCATATCCCTAAAAGGGAAAAGGAAAATGGTTTTAGTCTCTTGGTCTAGATTTACTTTTGTAAACTATCATATCCAGAAACAGTCTTCCATTCATCACTATCTCCTGAGAGATAGGTGCTTTATCCAAACTTTCCTTTATTTTACACAACCACTTCAGCATGGTAAAATACTAGGTTTTAAAAAATTAAACAGCTTTTTAATATTGTTTTATTTTAAGAATATCTTGAAAGTGATGAAAATGTAGTTTAAAGTAATACTAAAGAGAAATATAGTTTTGTGGGTATATGAGCCAAGAGATCAAATGAACTGATAGATTAAAAAGTAAAGCAGTCAAGAGATAAAAACAATTGTATTTACTCTGTATCTTCCTCCCTTCTAGAGTCTCCTTTCCATCAATTTCTTTCACTGTTGTCACAAAAGAGATAGGTCATGAAAAATAATTATTACTATACCACTAGGTCAAATTAAATTTAATTTTTCAAAAGTTATTTGCTCCAGTTTTTCAAGTGTTTAGCACAGTCATTAAAAAAACAAAAATTTTCTTCTTTCTGGTTATTTTAATATCTAAGGAAAAAATTTAAATAATGTACAAAATATACAAAATAAAGAAAAAATCTTGCAAAACACAACCAACACAAGCACCGTCTCCCCAATAAAATGTTAAATAACATAAAGGTGGAAAATGTCAGACAGGAGACAGGACTAATGTGCAGCTCCTGCTTGGACAGACAGAACAGCATCTGGAGACTCACACTGTAAACCTTTGTTCCAAGAAGGTACCATGAAAACCAAAGAATTCACGGACCCTTTGAAAGAAGTGGCTTGCTGCTGCAAACACCTCAAGACAGCTAAAAAAAACTGTGATTCGCCAAAGTGTGGGAAGGGGAAAAGACAGCCTCTGAACACACATCCCCACTGGGGAACCCAAAAATCAAGAACATGGGAGGAGAATTTAAGCTTATCTAGAGCTGAAATGGATTTAGGAAGCTGAGTGAAATATAAAAAATGAAGCAGTTGGAAGAGCCCTGTAGGTACTCCTGGTCCCCAGCACAAGCCCAGGGAAGCCATTACTGACCTCATCTCACAGAGGTCCCTTAGGGAAGGTAGGGCAGCTGATGAAATTGAGAAGGGGCCACAGGATGAAGGATACTACTGGCTGAACTCAGTAGTAATTTTAACTAAGCAGGAACTTTCCTGAGCAGAATTCAGGGAGCAGGGGCAAATAAGAAGTGCAGATACAAGCACAAAAGCCACAGCCAACCATGCAGGTAGGCAGCTAGGCAAGCAGGCAGGCAGGCAGGCAAGAGACCAGATAGCCCTGCTTGTTTTCTCAACCTGAAGGCTTGTACCTGGGGGCAAAATCTCAGCCCTGCTCTTTGGGTGTCTGGATACAAAGTATGGTTGGTAGGGGCAAGCTGGGAGTGAGACTGGCCTTGCTGGCTATATGGGAGCTGGGTGAGGCCTGTCACTGCTTGCTTTTCCCCACTTCCCTGGCAAACTGTATGACACAGCAGAGGCAGCCATAATCCCCCTGGAACATAACTCCATTGGCCTGAGTCCCACCATCCTCCAAAGCCACCACAGCAACCCCTGCACAAAGAGAGTCAGAGCTCAAACTCATCCAACCCTGACTGATCTGATGGTTTTTCTCAATATGCCCTGGTAGCCAAAGACAAAACACAAAGCTCTTGGGAGCTCTAAGGCTGCAATCAACACCGGAGAAGCCATAGTACTCATCCGGTCAATGTGAGACAAGATTATATCTACCTACCACTGCAGCTGGCACTCTCTTGAAAGTGCCAAGTCCTGGCTAGAGGCCAACCAATGCAAGCCATTACAGTAACTCAACAGAATAACCCTGCTCCAAAGAAGAAGAAAACAGCTAATTCTACCACCTGCTATACCTGGCTAAACAGAATTCCTGATCCTGTCCACTGCCAGCATAACCAATATTCCAGAAAACAAGCACCAAACAAAACTAAAATCAAGGACTCCCAGGGTCCACTTCAGTCCCCTGCCACCTCCACCAGAGCAGATGTTGGTAACCACAGCAGGGAGACCTGGAGACAGATCACATCACAGGACTCTTTGCAGATATTCCCCAACACCAGCCTGGAGCCTGGTCACCCTACTGGGTGGCTAGACTTAGAAGGGCAGTAAGAATCACTTGCAGTTTGGCTCTCAGGAAGCCCTATTCCTACTACCACATCAGGGGATCACCCTATGGGACAAAATAATCTGAACAGCAGCCCTTGAGTTCCAGAACTTTCCACTGAAACAGTCTACTGAAATGAGAAGGAACCAGAAAAGTCATTCTGGTAATATGACAAAACGAGGTTCTATAACACCCCCAAAAGATCACACTAGCTCCTGTCTAGCAGCAGATCCAAACCAACAAGAAATCTCTGAATTGCCAGATAAAGAATTCAGAAGGTTGATCATTAAGCTATTCAAGGAGGCACCAGAGAAAGGTAAAACCAACTAATAAAATTAAAAAAAAAATACAGGATATGATGAAAAAGTCTCCAGATAAATAGATATCATAAAAAAGAAAGGCAATTGCAACATCTAGAAATAAAAGATACATTTGCTGTTTCTTTAAAAAGAAACAAAATCAACAGACCATTAATGAAATTAACCAAGAAAAGTAGAGAGAAGATCCAAATAAGCTCAATTAGAAATGAAATGGGCGATGTTACAACTGACACCACAGAAATACAAAAGACCATTCAAGGCTACTATGAACACTTCTATGTGCACGAACTAGAAAACCCAGAGATGGAAAAATTCCTGGAAATATACAACCTTCCTAGTTTAAACCAGAAAGGAAGAAAAATTCTGAAAAGACCAATAACAAGTAATGAGATTGAAACAGTAATAAAAAAATTGCCAACAACAGAAGTTCAGGACCAGATGGAGTTACAGCTGAACTCTGTCAGACATTCAAAGAGGAATTGGTATCAATACTATTGAAACTATTCCAAGATAGAGAAACAGGGAATCTTCCCTAAATCATTCTATGAAGCTAGTATTCCCCTAATACTAAAGCCAGGAAATGACATAACAAAAAAAGAAAACTACAGATCAATATCCCTGATAACACAGATGCAAAAATCTTCAACAAAATACTAGCTAACTGAATTCAATACCATATCAAAAAGATAATATGTCGTGATCAAGTGGGTTTCTCCCTGGGATGCAGGGTTGGTTTAACACACCCCAGTCAATACATGTGATAACCACATAAACAATTAAAAACAAAAATCATAATCATCTCAATAGACACAGAAAAAACATTTGACAAAATTCAGCATCACTTAATGATTAAAATCCTCAGCAAAATTGGCATAAAAGGGACATACCTTAAGGTAATAAAATCCTTCTATGATAAACCCACAGCCAACATTATACCGAAAAGGGAAAAGTTGAAAGCATTCTC
This sequence comes from Callithrix jacchus, assembly GCF_049354715.1. Lineage (NCBI taxonomy): Eukaryota > Metazoa > Chordata > Mammalia > Primates > Cebidae > Callithrix > Callithrix jacchus. The sequence continues at coordinate 50,345,381 of NC_133507.1, forward strand.
CCTGAGGACTGGAACAAGATACAGATGGCTAGTTTCACCATTTCTACTCAACATAATACTGGAAGTCCTAGCCAGAGCAATCAGACAAGAGAAAGAAATAACAGGTATAAATCGAGTAAAGAGGAAGTCAAACTGTCACTGTTTGCTGATGATATGATTGTATACCAAGAAAACACTAAAGACTCCTCCGAAAAGCTCCTAGATCTGATAAATGAGTTCAGTAAAGTTTCAGGATACAAAATCAATTTATAAAAATCAGTAGCACTGATTTTTATACACCAATAGCGACCAAGCTGAGACTCAAATCAAGAACTCAACCACTTTTACAACAGCTGGAAAAAGAAAAAAAACAGGTATATACCTAACCAATGAAGTGAAAGATTTCTACAAGGAAAACTATAAAACACTGCTAAAAACATCATAGAGAACAACAACAACAACAAAAAAAATGGAAATGCATCCCATGCTCATGGATGGATAGAATATTGTGAAAATGACCATACTGCCAAAAGCAATCTATAAATTCAGTGCAATTCCCATCAATATACCATCATCATTCTTCACAGAACTAGAAAAAACAATTCTAAAATTCATATGGAACAACAACAAAGCCTGCATACCCAGAGTAAGACTAAGCAAAAAGAACAAATCCAGAATCATCACATTACCCAACTACAATCTATACTACAAGGCTATAATCACCAAAACATCACTTTACCCAACTATAAACTATACTACAAAGCTACAGTCATCAAAACAGCAGAGTACTAGTATAAAAACAGGTACACCGATCAACAGAACTGAATAGAGAACCCAGAAATAAGCCAAATACATACAACCAACTTTGACAAGGCACAGCAAAAACATAAAATGGAGAAAGGACACCCTACTACTCTACTAAACAAATGGTGCTGGGATAACTGGGATAAAGAAATGTGATATATATACATATACACACACATACATATATATATATATACACACACACATACACACACACACACACACACATCCCCATTATGGAATACAACTACTCAGCCATAAAAACGAATCAAATAATGGCACTCACAGCAACCTGGATGGAGCTGGACACCATTATTCCTAGTGATGTAACTCAGGAATGGAAAACCAAACATTGTATGTTCTCACTTAGACATGGGAACTGAGAGATGAGGAACTGAAGGCATAAGAATGATATAATGGACTCTGGGGAAAGGGTGGAAGCAGGGTGAGGGATAAAAGCCTACACACGGGGTTCAGGGTACATTGCTTAAATGATAGGTGTACCAAAATCTCAGAAATCAGCACTAAAAAACTTACCCATATAACCAAACACCTCTTATTGTCCAAAAACTATTGAAATAATTAAAAATTTTAAAAATAACATAAACATACTAGTTCACATTATTCTCCAATGGGATGTCTGACCTCAATATACCTGTGGATTATACTCTCAAACGAGGAATGAAGCCAATAACAGACATTTACCTAATATGAAATAATGAAGAATGGAAAGAAAATACATTTTTAAAAAACTTGTAAAGCAGGCTAAGAAATAAAAGAATTAAGGAGTTCACGTTCTTAACAAGGAAAAAAATACACACCCCTGCACTTATCATATTTCATATACAGTCATTTAAGGCAGCACCTGTTTTAGGTCATAATTCATTAAATATAAAACAGGCAGAAAGCCAGAGTTTATGACAGATTAAGTGTTTTAGGGACTGGTAAATATAAAGGAAACTGCAACCATGATTGTATGTTACCTTCAACTAAACACAAGAAGCACCAAAATAAAGTGTTATCATTTCTAGATGCAAAATAAGTACTACTTAAAACAAAGTCCTTCTACAGTTAGGGATGATGAATTCTGAGAACTAAAAATACAGGAAGACTAGGTTTCCATGCATATTTGCAGCCATTTCCTAGTTTAACTTTCCTATGATTGTGGAGATTTAAAAGAGGAAAATAAAGGCAACCAAGGATTATTTAAGTTTGTATTTTGTCTACCCAAGAGCAGAGACCAAATCTTATTTATTTTTGTATTTATTCACTCACTCAACAAATCTATATTAAGAAGCTAATAGATTGAGAGAAGTCTACGTGGTGGACATTTCTGGCATTCAAAAACATCTGATGATTTAATGAATAAATGAGCAAAACAGACAAATGATAAAGCAAAACACTTACCTAGGAATCCTAAAATTGTCACAACTACCTGAATGCCAACACCTTGCGCAGCAACCACAGGATTCACATGGGCATGCTTTTCCTTCAAAGGAGCTCCCACCAGCTGTCTTTCTACTGGTAAAGCCACCCAAGATCCAGCAGCCACGTAAGTTGCTGGATGCCAAGCATTCTTGGTAGTTAAGATGAACATCAGATGGTGCCATCAATGCTGCCATTAGAGGGCAGCAGAGGATATACTCAGTAGCAGAAAACAGAATTGCAGGCCTTTTAATCAAGACTGGGCAAATTACACTTCATGAGAGACTGAAATTGATGATGTGAGTGGGTACACTGGAACTCCCCTCTCAATAAATATAAATCAACCAGTTTATTTGGAAAATTCAGTTAAATTCTCCAAGGAGCATTTCTTATCAATCAGTGAAAACCCATTAGAATAGCCTAAGGGTAATTAAATTGTCTCTAATAAGTCTACATCATGTAGGCACAATATGGCAATGAACAAAATCAGAATGCAGGCTCCCTGGCCTTGTATTTCCAGAAGAAATACTACAGTTATAACTATCCTTAAGTTGAGATTAGAAATATTTTCAACTGCTGTTACAAAGTAAGAGCAATTTTAGAGATTAAAACATATAGGTACTCCGTGCTGTATTACTCCACATATCCATATATAAAATTATACAGAAATAAACATTATTCAACTTTAGGATAATAAATTGGTGAAGCAGATCAACAACAAAAATTTTATGTAATATTTGTGTTATTGCAGGTGCCAGTGTCTGATTACTAATCTGAGTTTACAACAATATTGACAGTTCTAGAGGAAAGAACAACAATCCTTTGAGTATACTTAAAATGAAAATTATTTTTAAAAAGGGCTTTCACCAAAATACAGATTTATCCAAAAGTGTAACTCCTCTAAATAAAATTGAAAACTAAATTATCACTGTATAATAACAGTTTTACCATATAAATCAAGAACTAGTTTATTGAGTAAGAAATGGAAAAAAGAAGAAAAGAGATTCTGAGATTTTAAGTTTTCTAGAAAAATATTGCTAATCTACCTTGAAAGACAAAATAATCTACATTAAGAAGTCCAGTGGAACATTAAAAGTCCCATACTATATTTAAACTTCAAAAATTCAAAAGTCTACTGCAAATGGTAATGACAGCCCACCACTTAAAAATCCTTTTCAAAAACTACAATATAAGCCACTACCTCTAGAGCATCCTCCTCACTCTGTGCCTTCTCCATTCCTCTAGCAATTCTCCCAAACCCTTAGTAACTGCAAACCTCCATTTTTGAATGTCCAGACTTAAAATCCCTTAACTAATTTTCATATTAATACATAAATAAATTTTTAAAAAACCTTTGGCTCTTCTTAATTTACAGATGAATCCTTAGTTTGACTGCTTCTTCACCAAAATAGGAGCAGCAAAAGGAAAAAAGGAACATTGCATTAGAGAAGCAAATCACATTTGTGGAATTCCAGGAGGGTAAAGATATTCCTGGAACCCGCAGCTATAGAGTATCCCCTATGGCTAGGACCTCATTATCTACTGCCAGAGTTCCTTTAGATGAGCTCTCTACCTGTATATTTTCTGCCCCTAAGCTTATGTTGAGCTCCAGAAACCTGAACCATTTCCTTTTCCTTTTTCAAGGCATGCATGTGTCTACTAAGTTCACCTAGCTGAGTGAGGTCTCCTTTCACCACCAGAGGAGGAAGTGGATATAGCCACAATAAGTTTACAAATTCCAGCATCTAATTTCCAGATTCCAACCCCCTTTCACCTGCTGTAGGTGTTTCCTCTCCTCTTCAACTCACAATTTCTCTGGGTCATCACCAAACCCCATTCTTTCCCAATCTTCCTCCTACAAAGAAGTGTTCTTCCTCCATCCTTGGTAAAAACACACATGCGTTCCATTGAGTTAAGACTAAATGCAATTCTCCAGATACACAAGATTTAAATGCATTTGGAACAGAGGTTCAGATGTATTACAGGTCCCCTAATTCCACATAATTGGCATACTAAATTAATTTTTAATGCCCAAATGTTTATATGTTCAATACCACAAATACATACAATAATACTTTTGTTCAAATGAAATAATATACCTATATCATGAATTGCAATATTGGCACAAAATTTTTTTGTTTGTATAATGTAAATATTTGGCATGTACCAAACACTATGTTGGGGAGGGGAGGAAATGTAAAAATAGTTTTTAAAAATGTTAAAAAATTGTAAGTTGGCTTGAAAAATGGAATATTGCCTTAAAATGGAAATTATTATAGTATTACCAAGGCAGAAAGAAGCCAGTGAGATGTGTGAGTTACTTTCATCAAAGTGAAAGTCCCATTTAAAAAATAAAACAATGGGGCCAGATGTGGGGCTCATGCTTGTAACCCTAGCACTCTGGGAGGCCAAGGCAGTGAATCACCTGAGATCAGGAGTTCAAGACCAGCCTGGCCAACATAGTGAAACCCTATTTCTACTAAAAATACAAAAATTAGCCAGGCGGTGCATGCCTGTAACCCCAGCTACTCAGGAGGTTGAAGCAGGAGAATTACTTGACTCTAGGAGGCAGAGGCAGAGGTTGCCATGGGAAGAGATTGCACCACTGCACTCCAGCCTGGGCAACAAAGTGAGACTCTGTTGCAAAAAATATAATAAATAAAAAACACAATGGCCCAGGCATGGTGGCTTATGCTTATAATCTCAGCACTTTGGATGACCAAAGTGAGAAGACTGTTTGAACCTAGAAGTTTGAGACCAGCTGGCCAACACAGTGTGACCCCATCTCTACGAAAAATACAAAAATTAGCCATGCATAGTGGTGTGCACCTGTGGTCCCAGCTACTCAGGAGGCTGAGATGAGAGGATCACTTGAGCCCAGGAGGCCAAGGCTGCAGTGAGCCATGATTGTGCTATTGCACTCCAGCCTGAGTGATGAAGCGAGACCCTGTCTCAAAAAAAATTAAAAACAATGTATATTGCATTTTCTGTGGTAAAACTACCAAAACAATAGAATATTCTGCAAACGTTCAATTTGGTCACTATTAAACTTGTTTAATATTAAAATGTAATTTTGGAACAAACATAGGACACATAGAAAACCAAGTATTTATAATGCCCGACTCTTTTCTCTCTCATAAGGACTGTTAGCAGTATTAGCTATCTTTCCCAAACAAAGACTTCCCCCACTAAAGATCTCTCTACCATGGGATTCTGTTCCAAAGAGTTGTTCTCCCTGAAATGCAGTTTAGTGCAGTGGTAAAAATCATGGCTGTGGAGCCAGGGTGTGACTCCCAGCCAGCTATTTACTAGGTAGGTGGTTTTGGCAATTCCTTTAATTTCTTTTATGAGCAAATCACTGAACCTAACTCACAGGACTGTAGCTTAAGTGGGCAAATTTGTATATACAGTTTAGTATGCTCAGGATGATAAGTACTCAATAAATGGTATTTATTACCAGCAGCTAAATCTTCCTTCCTCCACTAATTACCGGTTTACCTGTTTACTACCATTAACTTCACTGAGGCCACAGTAAAGGCATTCCCACTACGGCATTCTTCATCCAGAAAAGTATCAGTCCCAGACTTATCCTGATACTTTTTTGTATTCCAAGAATATTCCTTCATCCTCATATTAATATTTATATATGATTCTATTAATAACCCACTGTTTTCAGATTGAAAACCTGAGACACAAAGAAGTAATTTGTTCAAGTTAATATAGAAATTAACAGAGTTATAAATCATAAGAGATCATTTAGTCTATCCTTTCCATTTCACAGATAAGGAAACTAAGATCTGGAGACATAGATTTCTCATCCTAAGGCCACAAAACAAGAAAGCAACCTGTGAAACCTAGGCTTCTGCAACTCTGTCCGGTGCTTCTCTCTACTATATTACATTATCACACAATAAAATCAAAATTAAAAATACATAAATAGCAGATAACTATTATTTTATATGCTATTTTTTTAAACAAAACTATACCCACACAAAAATGTTTACATGAATGTTCACAGCAGCCTTGTTCATAACAGCTGAGCAAAACATGATACCTCCATAGAGCAGAATACCATTAGGCAATACAAATGAATGAAATGCTGATATATGGTATAATGAGGATATACTTAGAAAACATGGTAAGTGAAAAAAACCCAGACACAAACATATACTGTATGATTCATTTTATATAAAAAATATTCAGAACAGGCAAATCCAAAAAGAAAGAACATAATAGGTCAGTGGTTGCCGAGAGCTGAGGTGGATATCGAGAGTGACTATAATAGACATTAAATTTCTTTTCGGGATGATGTAAATACTGTAAAATTAAATTGCAGTAATGGCTGCACAATTCTGAAATCTACTAAAGATCGATCAATTTGCATGGGTGAATTTCATGATACATAAATTTCACCTCAGTAGAGTCATCAAAAGTAATTTAAAAAATAAACAACTGAATTACTCATTTTGTAAATCAGGAATATATGGATGAAAATGATGTGCACTTTAAGTATTAAGAAATAAAAACTAAAAAAAAAAGCAATATTCTCCAGAAAGTCTATAAAATGAATTGCACACGCTAAGCAATTTATCCCCAAGTTGTACTATAATTAGAATATATTGCTCTGAAAAACTTCAGTTTTGCAAAGACAAATTTCTTCTAACATTGTACATTCTGGAGGGCATAAAACAATAAGAATAAAAAACTAAATGGATTAAATGAAGAGAAGAAAGGAGAGTATAAGCAGTATTATTGATAACATTTATGTTCATAGACTGTCCTCTCTGTTACTTTACATTGGAACTACAAACGAAATTTAGATTTACATTTTATTTTTAATCTCAAGGGAAAATTATAAAGGTCCTATCTCTTAGGGTATCTCAGAGTTTCCACATCCTTTCAGTGATATTATACCTTTTAAAACAAATCAAATTTGCTTTTGAGAAATGGATAAATATGCCTATTAAAACAGTATTATTTTGTATTCCCTAAAAATAAACTGTGAAGAGCATGATTAAACACAAATCACTCTGAAACATGACCTAATCTAAAAAATGGAATCTCAAATTATGTGTATTTCATCACACCTCCAAATAAAAATAACAATAATGCTAACATTATTATGTTTTACATATAAACACTTTCCTAATCACTTTCTCTGCATTGTTTCATTTATAACTCACAACTATCCTATTTAGTTACTGTCACTAAGCTAAGTTACTTTAACAGCTAAGGAAACAGCTGCTTAGTGAGATGAAGAGAGTTTAACCTGCCCAACGTTATGCAGCACAACTTGTATTTAAATCTAAGACTAAGTCCAAGGATACAATATTGTGATATAAGACATATACTCTGTATTTTGTCTCTGCTCCTGGTTCTTGGCACAAAGCTCATACAACTCTTGAAATCTCTAAAGTGATAAGTGTCTTTTGTATGCTAATGAAATGACTGATGGCTGGAGGCTCTTATATAGTCTCAGGATGTGGACTGGCTGCCAGGGAAATCAACCCTGTGAATACAGTTGGAACTTTCAGTCCTACCTTCCCCTACCCCAACTAGCTCAGAGAAGGGAAGAGGAGCTAAAGGTTGTGGAACTAAAGGTTGTGGATCACCAATGGCCAATTATGTAATCAATCATGTTTATATAATGCGAACCTCCACAAAAACCCTAAAGGACTGGAGTCAGGGATCTTCCAGATTGTTGAACACATGGAGGTTTCTGGAGGGTGGAATGTCCACCAGAGGTCATGGAAGCTCTATGCCCCTTTCCCAGACACCTTGCCCTGTGTATCTCCTCCATGTGTCTCTTTATCTGTAAGCTTTGTAATATCCTCTGTAATAAACGGGTAAATGTCCATGTTTCCTTGAGTTCTGTGAGCCAGCCTAGCAAATGAAACCTGAGGAGGGGATCACGGGAACCGGCAGGTTCAGTGCCTGGTGAAAGCCTAATCCTCATAGATGGTATTGTCTAGGTGTCCTCACATGGCAGAAAAATGGGAGGGGAAAAGGGTGTAAATGCTCTGTCTTCTTGTGACAGAAAAGTGAAAGAACAAGAGAGTACTCCCTTCAATCCTCGAGTCCCTTTATAAGGGTGCAAGTCCCATTCATGAGGGCATAGCCCTCCTGATTTAATCACCTCCCAAAGGCTACACCTCTTAATGCAACCACAGTGGGAACTAAGCTTCAACATGTGAATTTTGGGGGACATTCAGATCACACCATTAAGATTTGCTTCAATCATGGAGAAGGAAGAATATGCATAAAACAGGGTTGACCACTTATTGATAATTGTTAAAAATGAATCATAGGTAAACAGTGCTTCCATTTATTATTTGCTATGTTTCTGTATTTTTGAAAAGGTTCATAAAAATTTAGGAAAACTAAATCCTTAAACATATCAATAATGTATAAGAAGAAGATGTAATTCTTAAAATAATTTTTCATTTTAACAATATTTTTTATTTCAAAATCTCAAGGGAAGGCAGAAAATAGGCTACATATGCTCTTAAAATATTCTCATATTCACCAACATATTCTAAAGCCTGGTATGGAGAAAAATATGAGTTATCTGGACCCCATTTAAGACTGCTAAGAAGAAAGGAGACCAATTCTGATCATTGCAACATCTGTAAGATAGAGGCAGGTAGGCATGCAGGCAGAACCCCAACTTCTGCCACTCTGTTGGCAATGGGGACATTTATTCCTTGTCTTGTTAGACCTTTCTCACCTTTGTGACTGCAGTCATTTTCCCAGCAGTCTCCTCACTATCACTATCACCATTATTATACTTTTTGTTAAGTGATTAAATTACTATGAAAAACAACAATTTATGTCCACAACATGCACTCACAGTGATCTGTACACACAAGTGATTGGTCAAAAAAGCAGGCAGATCTCCAGGTTAACCAACAGTAAGTGTCATACTGTTTGATCCAGAAAAGACACACATTCCAAAGATTTTGAGCATGATGCATATTAACAGATAAAAGCACACCAAATTTAATAACAATCTATTTTACCATATAGGCAATAAAACCAAAATAGTTATTTCTGAAATCTAAAATAGATGTTGACTATGTTGCTTGAAAGTGTCTATTTGTTTGCCTAGGACAATGCCTGGCAGATGGCCAATGCACAGTAAATATTTGTTGAATAAACTCCCTTCTTATAATCCTGCCAGCTTTGTCACTTAGGTGCCACTTAGCAGAAGGAAATAGTTAGGAAGCAGGAGAAAAAGTAAGGAAAAAACAAGCTTAGATAATTTTAAACTTGCCAAAGAACTATGAATAGAGCATTATTTACTTTGAGCAGAATATTAAACTACATAGTTCAGGGACATTTACTGGAACATTTTGAGACCTGGCCCATTAGGATCATGAAGAGAGGCACTTTATAAAGCCTTCTTTATGCTGAGTCAACTCCAACTTTTGGCTTCAGAAATGGCTTATTTGACTTTACTACTTTTGCAGCCTAAGTGAGTTTTCATTATCTATATTTCAACACTTGGAAAAAGTCACTATTTAACATGCAGATGTTTCCATTTTATAAAATTACATCTTAACTTTTATTAAGATATTCACTATTACCCCCCACCTCACTTTCTCACTTTAATATCTATGAAACTTTTCAGTTCCTAGTAGATTGTCAAAATATTTAGATGGCTCCTGACTGCCAATAACCTCTCACTTGGCGGATTATCTGATACCATCCACAAAAGAACCACAGGGAAAATTTTGGGATTCCTCTAGACAGTCAAAAATAAGAGTTTTTGCTAGCAAGTATTTCTAAGAATTGAGGTAATAATAATCATTCTTGCCATTCACTATTATTATACTCGAAAACAGCTATTCGAATACTATTTTTTGTAAGAAAAAGCATGGCCCAAAATATAATATTTAAAAATGAGAAACTAAGGTAATTGTTTCCTTTACAAAAAATGATTTAAGGTTAAAAGAACTTTCTTAATGTGTCACTTCTTCTAGAACAAAGCTTAGGTAGGAGGTACCAAAGAAGCGCTTCCTGGTTTTCAATGACTTCTACGCTGTCTGTGGAGCTCTTGACAGTACTAGAAATTTTCTAGGGAAAATGAACAGAGGCAACAGGGTGTCATGATTAAGACTAGCACCAGGCTGAACTGGGATCAAATCTGAACTATACTGCTTATTAGCTTTGTGACCTTAAGCAAGTTACTTAACCACTCACTCTGGCTTCAGTACCTTTAGGGGACCTGGCTGCCATTGGTGTGGGGTGATTATCAAAATTCTTCCATTAAATCCCCCTTTTAGCTTAAGCTCACTCACATTGGCCTCAATGCTTACAGAACTAGAAGTGAGACAATCACCCTTCCTGAATAGGCTCCTTATGATCCGTCCCCCCAGGAATCTACCATCTATCAATCACTAAGACAATAATCTATGTATAGTCCCCAGACCCTCACACTGTGGAAGTATAGTGTAATTCAGGGTGTAACCAGGCAGCCTGTATAACATAACACACATCAAATATGTCATGGGTGTGTGTGTGCACGTGTGTCTGTGCACACATGCGTGCATGTGTGTGTGCTGTAGATGAGGACATTCTTCCACATTACTCCTGGCCTGAATATTATACCTCTTACCACGATTACACATTTTACATTTTGCAGGTTTATACATGTCCTTTTTAACAAATATATACATGAGTGTAATGGAGGGTAGGAGGAGTTCCATCTTAGGGTTTGCAAATAGAGTGGCAGGAAAGATGTTGCAATTACTCTGCCTTAAGATGCAAGCCTGTGGTGGGAATAGGGTCTGTCATTAATGAAGGAAAATACTGTAATCCCAGGGACTCATCCTATATCAGGAAAGCACACAGGTTTCATCTTGAATGCTAACCGAGTCCGTTGGCATTATAGGAACACAGTAAGAAGTAACCTACTCTGATTTCAGTAGGGAAAAAATTATCAACTGAAATGAAGTCTCATAACTCATGGGTTAATCAAAGTTATTAGTGGCCATGTAAATCCAAATCCTCCAATATAACCTTCAAAAGCTAAAAGACTAACAAGAACAAATAAAACCATATAAATTTCACAAATTTAATACAACTATAAGACAGACTAACTTCAAAATATGTATAGTAGAAAACATAAACTCCATTCCAGTAGAGGTATTACTCAAGCTCTTCCCCTAACCCATTACAGAGAGGACAAATAGATCTAGGGGAAGAATAATTTACAAACAAATAAATAAATAAATGGGGCTGCAGGGCAGGGACAGATAGAAAGCCTAAAATTAAACTAAAATCATCCACAGAAAAAGAAAGCCCAGCCTAAGTGAAAAAATCTTGAAGAACACTCGTAGATGAGAGAAAATTATACGGAAGGTATTTAAAAGTGCAGGAAGAATTCAAGGAGGTAGTCTTCATAAGGTAATGAGTCAAAGGCGTGATGGTAAATTTCACATGTTAACTTGACTGGGCCATGAGATGCCCAAATATCTGGTTAAACGTTATGTCTGGTTATGTCTATTAGAGTGTTTCTGAAAAAGACAAACATCTAAATTTGTGGAATAGGTAAAGCAATTACTTTCCCCAATGTAGAGGAGCATCACTCAGCTTGTCAAGGACCCTAAGGGCTCAAGCAGAACAAAAGGAGGGAGAAAGGCTGAATTCTCTCTCTATCTGCCTTACGGCTACAGCTAATGCATCAGTCTTCTCCTAACCTTGGACAGGAACTTACACCATTGTTGCTCCTAGTCCTCAGGCCTTGAGACTGACTGGAACTTCTCCGGTCTCCAGTTTGCTGATGGCAGATGGTGGGATTTCTCAGCCTCCATAATTACATGAGCCAGTTTCTTACAAAAAAATCTCATTCTAAATATAGATATACATATGCATTTAGATATATATCTATATAACTCTCCATCCTTTTGTTTCTATTTCTCTGGAGAGCCCTGACTAATACAACAAAGAAGGTGGTAAAAGGAAAATAATATGTACTTTTGGAAAATAGATGGTGATGATAAAAGAAACTAAAAAGAAGATTTCAGATTCTGTTTGATTCTTACATACATAAAGAAACTTAAGATTTTGTAAGAACTTACATATACTCAAATACACACACACACACTCTCTCTCTCTCCCCGCCCCCCTGCCCTCCTATTTGAGAGACACAAAATCCTCTCTCCCAAAAGGTGGAAAAAAAGCCATCCAAAAAACAAACCACACTTCGCTACATTGACAGAGTAGGACATTCTTGAATTAGTAATCTCATAAAACCACCTAAAACAACAGTCCTGCTCACAGACACATAGAGTCAGTGAAAAACACCTCCAAAAATACCAATAACAAAGTAGAAGATTTTAACAAACATTCAAAACTAAATTGTACCTGTTTTTTGGGGGGGAGGGGAACAGGGTCTCACTCTGTCACCTGGGCTGGAGTGCAGTGGTGCAATTTCACTCAGCTCACCACAACCTTCCCCTCCTAGGCTCAAGCGATCTTCCCATTTCAGCCTCACAAGTAGCTGGGACTACAGGCACGTGCCATCATATCTGGCTAATATTTGCATTTTTTTATAGAGAACGAGTTTTGTCATGTTGCCCAGGCTGGTCTCAAACTCCTGGGCTGAAGTAATCTGTCCACCTCAGCCTCCCAAAGTTCTGGGATTACAGGCACAAATCACTGTGCCTGGCCTGAATTGTATCTCTTTAAACAAGCATTTAGGAGGTATGAAAACCATAGTAAATCAGAAATATTAACCTAAAAATAGAATGGGAAAAGGAAAAAAAAATTAGAGAAAAGGTGAGGGCTAAATTCCTGCTCAAAAATATACTCAACTAAAACCTTAATAAAAGGCACTGAAGAAAACAGGAAAAGAACCAAGAGAATGAAAATGAGATAATGAAGTTAAAAAACAGGAACAGTTGGCAAAATGGAAACTAAACAAAGAATGTATAAGTATATGAGTAACTGAAGTCCCTGAAGAAGAAAAAGAAAATATTAGAATATTTAAAACTATAATCCAAAAAATTTTGCAGAAACAAAAAAGATCTGATTCTACATATTAAGAGAACCCACTAATGTAGCAAGGAAAACTGACCTGTTAAAATCATATCTAAGATATATCATAGTAAAACTACTTGACTTTAAAAATATAAAAAGAAAAAGACCCAAGAATTCCAAACAAAAGGTTCAAGCAACTTATATGGGCAAGAAAATTAAGACTGGCATCAGACTTCTCAAAACAACAACAAAACATATAGAAAGCAAGTCCACATTATAAAAGGGGAAAGTGCAAACCAAGACTTACTTCCACCCAACCTGTACTACCAACATTAAAGCTACAGGAGAACAATTTTTAATATGCAGGAACTTAAGGAAAATTGTGGCCACCATGAATTCTTCTTAAGAAATCTACTAAAAACTGAGCTACATATAGGTAAACTACAGCATAAGAACTAGTGGTGAGGATTTAATATATTTAATTGGAGATCTAATATCAAAACAAGTTGCAATTAAGGAGTAAGGATGAAATAGATATACTGCTGTTGGAAAAAAACTTGAAAAGAGAGAGAAAAAGAAAAATGTTAAATAAACTCGACAGTTTAAACAACAATAAATAAGAACTGTAGGACACCATTAAAAACTAACATAATAGTATTAACTTAAATAAGAAAACAAAGAAATTAGGGCATTTAAAAAAGGCATAAACACACAAGTAGCAGCTACAACAATAAGAACAAACAGCAAAGCAAAGCCTAAATTTCCAAAAAAAATTTAAAGATGAAAAGGCTAACACATAAAGAAAAATATAACAATGTACATAGTATTTGTAACATAAGAGTTGAAATCAAATGTAATTCATTAAAATTTTTTCATTTGGCTATTTTTAAAATACCTAATAAATACTTATTCAAGAGATAACCTAAAACAGTACAGACCAAAAAGCCAAAAAACAACAACAACAACAACAAAAGGATAAGCAAAGGCATACCAAGCAAACAGAAACAATAAAGAAATAAGAGTAGTTAACCTGATACTAAAGAAGGCTCAAGTTAAAAAGCATTAAATACTCAGGATGGATACTGGGGCCAGGCACAGTAGCTCACACCTGTAATCCCAGCACTTTGGGAGGCAGAGGCAGGTGGATTACCTGAGGTCAGGAGTTTGAGACCAGCCTGACCAACATGGAGAAACCTCATCTCTACTAAAAATACAAAAATTAGCCAGGCATGGTGACACATGCCTGTAATCCCAGCTTTTCAGGAGGTTGAGAAAGGAGAATCGCTTGAACCCAGGAGGCAAAGGTTACATTGAGCCAAGGTCATGCCATTACACTCTAGCCTGGGCAACAAGAGCAAAACTCCATCTCAAAAACAAAAACAAAAAAGCATTAAATGACACAGGGAAACACTGTTAACATTAGAAGCTGCAAATCACAATGAAGATACAATAATTGTGGATGCCTATCATCACACATAAACTACCTTTAAAAAGCAGAAACTACAGGGATGTACAGATGTAGGAATATAACTTTAATAACACATAAGACTGAAAAACACAAACTTAACTGAAAACTATATAAAATTATATACTAATAATAAAAACCGTACCTCTTTCTCAAATGTAAGTAAATATTGACCAAAAAAGTGCATATATATTAGGTAATTTAAAAAGCAATAGTATATTTCATGAAGTAGTAACCCTGATCATATACTAATAAAACTAGATATTAAAAAATCAAAAACAAAAAAGATGTTCCACCTCAAATTATACATTTTAAAAAATATATAATTATGCATTTAATATATGAAATTAAATTTTATTTAATTTATATTTATATTAAATTACATTTAATTTATATTTGTTAAATTATATATTATCGAAAATTAAATGTATATACATATACATTTCATATTACATATATTTAATATACATATGTTCCCCTAAACAGAGGAATATCTGTAGCCTTGAACATTTACATCAATAGTAAAACTAAATTCATAATTCAAAAAGAACAAAGTAAACCAAGAGAAAACAGAGACTAGAAATAATAAAGACAAAAGAAATCAGCTGGGTGGAGAATTTAAAAATCATATCTAATTCATAAATCATAATTCTGGAATTTTTTTAAGTAAATGAACAAGGTTAATCCACCTGCCTCAGCATCCAAAAGTGCTCGCAATACAGGTGTGAGCTGCCACATCCAGTGTATTCATAGTTTTTATACAGAGTTAGATACAGGGGTACATGCACACGTGTGTGTGTGCGCACGCGCACACGCACACGCACGTACACATGGCCTGGCGTGTGTGCGTGTATATGTATTCATGCCCTAGTGTGTATGCGTGTGTGTATGTATCCCCTGGCTCTGTCCACTTGGAGGGCTCCGTTGGTTAATTTCAGTAATTTCAAGTGCTGACTTGACTGGGCCACTGAGTGTCCAGATATTTGGTTAAATATTTTGTTTTCTGTAAGGGTGTTTTGGATAAGATTTACATTTTAACTGATAAAGTAAATCAGACTGCCCTCCATAATGTAGATGGGCCTCATCAAATCAGTTGAAAGCATGAGTAGAACAAAAAGACTGACTCTGAGTAAGAGACATTCCTTCAGCAGGACTGCTTTCAGAGGTCATTTACAACATCAGTTCTTTCTGCCTGATGGCCTTCAATCTAGAACATCTGCTCTCTCTAGGTCTCCAGCCTGCTGGCTGACTCTGCAGATTAGACTCACCAGCCTCCATGATCAGGTAGGGAAATCCCTTTAAATCACTGACTCACTGACTCACTGACTCACTCACTCACTCAATCTCTCAGTAGCAATGAGTGACCAGATCTTGAAAGAATGAATGAATGAATCTATCTCTCAGTAGCAATGAATGACCAGATATTGATTTCTAAATTATATTCCCACTAAGAAGAATTAGTGCTTCTTGAAAACATGACAGATTTCAAAGCTGGATAAGAAGACTCTGAAACACTTGTTGCCAGAATATAAGAAAATGCTCAGGCCGGATGCAGTGGCTCATACCTGGTAAACCCAGCACTTCTGGAGGCCAAGGCAGGTAGATCACCTGAGGCCAGCCTGGCCAATATGGTGAAACCTTGTCTCTACTAAAAATACAAAAATTAGCTGGGTGTGGTGGCAGGGGCCTGTAATCCCGGCTACTGGGGATGCTGAAGACAGGATAACGGCTTGAATTTGGGAAGCAAAAGGTTTCAGTGAGCTGAGAAGGCGCCACTGCACTCCAGCCTGGGAGATGAAGTGAGACTCCATCTCAAAAAAAAAGAAAAAAGAAAATGCTCAAAGATTATGGGCACATGTCAAAAGGACAGACCATTTTTCAGGTAAGAATTATTATTGTATGTTAAAACTAAGTGGCAAGAATTTTAGGAAAAACAAGATATTTACATTGTCTCAAAGTATTTCTTCACAAGATACATATTGGTTACAAAGAAAAAAATAATTTTACAGTGAGGACATCTGGCAGATACCACCTTAACCAAGTGATATGAATGTACACCACTAGTAAAGGAACAAAACAATAGTATGGGTCTCCTGATAAGATTCTGAGGACAAGTTCTTTAGTATTCCAGCCAGAAATGCATAACCTAAATCTAATCATGAGAAAATAGCAGACAAACTCAAATGGCAAAACATTTCTAAAAAAATAACTGACTGGTATTCTTTAAAAATGTCATCGCTGGACACAGTGTGCCTGTAATCCCAGCACTTTGGAAGACTGAGGTGGGAAGATCACTTGAGACCGGAGTTCAAGGCCAGCCTGGGCAACATAGTGATATCTCATCTCTTTAAAAAAAAAAAAAAAGTCATATTATGGAACACAAAGTTAGACTGAGGAAGTGGTTTATATTAAGGAACCTAAAGAGGAATGACAACCAAAAGTGACACATATAATCCTGAACTGGAACCTTACCGGGGCAACAGTTTGTTTTTTACTTAAAAGGAGATTAGGAAATATTGCAAAATTTAAACAGTCTATAGAGTACTGCATCAATGTTAACTTCCTGATGTTGATTATACTGTCGATATATTTTTTAAATAAATCCTTGTTTAGGAGGACACAGTTAGGAATAAAGGGACATAAGTATTTAGGGGCTATGGGACATAATGTTTACAAATTACTCTCAAATAGTTCAGAAACAAATACCACTTCATGAAAATATGAAACCAAATATGGTAAAAAGTTAACATTAGGAGAATGTGGAGTGAAACGTATATGGTAATGCTTTGAATTATCTTTTCAACTTTTCTATAAGTCTGAAATTATTTCAAAATAAAACAAAATTAGGTAAAAATTACAGTTGTATGTGATAAGCTTTTCTACATTATTCCTCAATATATGTCCAAACCCATATACATATTATAAAAACCAAAGGCAAAACCTGAGAAAACCCTCAAGTTATTCTCTTCCTGTACCCTCTTCATACAAATGGCACGTAACCTGCTGACTCCACCCTCTTCTCAACAGCCCTACTGCCTCAATTATCGTATTACCTCAGAAACATTTCTTGACTCCAGACTCACTCACTTTTGCCCACTTGCAAAATTAATTCTCTCACTCCATTTGAAAATCCTGAATGGTCCTCCATAGCCAATTCTTTTACAAAACTTAAGTCTTTTCCAGATCATCCTCCTGCCTCTCTCTCCACTTCATGATTTTCTCATTAGCAAGAAACCATGTGCAGCTCTCTAACTTGCAATACTGATTCAAGGATTGAGCCCTTGCCTATGCTGTCATCTTTGCTGAAATATCACTACTACAACCCTTTATCCATGAAATTCCTACTCATGCTTTAACCCTATCCTAGATTCACCTTCTCTGTGAAACCTTCCCTGACACAACACTCAAGTTGAGGATGAGTATCCATTCTCTCCCTCCTCAGGGCTACCATTTACTTTCTATTCTATTACAATTATTATTCATCATCATCTATCTCCCCTTCTAACATGAGCTAACTGACAGAAGGGACAATGTCATTTTTACTTGTTGAATTACTTAAAATACAATAGGTCCTCAAATAGTGTTTGTTACAATGAGTAATGATATGTAGCCAGGTGTTATGGCTCACACCTGTAATCCCAAAACTTTGGGAAGCTGCAGCAGGAGGATTGCTTGAGCCCAGGAGTTCAAGACCAGCCTGGGTAACATAGTGAGACCCCAACTCTTTAAAAAAAAATGCTGGGCAGGGTAGTGTATGTCTATAGTCCCAGCTACTTGAGAGGCTGAGGTGGGAGGACCACTTGAGACCAGGAATTTGAGGTTACAGTGAGCTACAATCATGCCACTGCACTCCAGCCTGGGCAATACAGAGAGACCTTGTATTTTTAAAAATTATATGTACATATACGCACACACTACCTGAGCATATAATAAAGGGCAGATGTTAAAGAAAACCTCAATCTGTAAGCTGACAAGTAAAACCTAAGAAAATGAAAAAATAATTTTCAGTCTGATAAATACATACATAGGGGATATGTCTGGTGCTCTTGTAATTTAATATGTTAGAACAAGTCCTAGACTTAATAATTTTACATCTTTAAAAAATAATCTGATACAGTTTTTTTTTCATTTTTATTTGCTATAGTTCGAGAACACCTTGTGGTTCATAGGCTTTAAAATCATGAGTTGGGACCTAAATAAATGTATGTAAATAGAATAATATAAAACCAAAATAGTTTTAATTGGTAATATTTAAGTTCAAGAATCATCTTTTTGGTCAAAGTGTTTTAAAAGCAGTAATTCCTGATTTAAAATCAAGTCTATAAAAATCTAACTAGGTCTTAATCTTACTTTCTTGATCTAAAACCAATCAGATTATATAATCTTCTATCGGAAAAAAGTTTAAAAGAAAACACTGCAAATGTTACACTTGCCCTCCCTTTTAATATATTACAGGAACAAATGAAATTATTTTCTAATCCTAAAACACAGATCCTTAAATCACGAATGACATGATAATCCATATGAAAGCTTCTGTGAAAAAAAAATTACCATGACACACAAATATGCACAATAATACCTACAGAAATTAGCACTGTTTTTGCTGTCTTCTTGCGTTTTAATACCTCATTCTCCTGGCTTTTCTGATGACCTTCTGATGTTCACTTTGTCTTAGACTTTTTTGGGGGCTTGGCATGATTTGATCCTTGTATACCTGGCCCTTCCCACATTTTCATCATAGCCTACATTTCCAAGCAATTTAGCATCTATTAAAAACATATGCTTCACAAGGTCAGGCACTGAGCCAGTTTTTGTTTACCATTCTGTGTGTATCCCCTTCCTACAGTCCAAGCATAGTGTCAGTGAATATAAGACAAATGGCTAAGTTTGGAGATATTTTTTAAGGGCTAATTTTCATAAGGATTTATTTTCTTTTGAAATAAGGAAAGTGATTCTTTTCCATGGTCCCTTTTGTCAGTGAGCTCATTTTCCAAACTTATAATTTGACACATATGCCAAATATAGAAGCAAAAAGGGTAACTTCAAAATCTGCCTTCAATGCTTGAGTACAAAGACTTGCCCCACCCCTGCTCATCAGAGACAAGAGTCCATGGGAGTTGGTATCTTTATCTCCTGCCAGAATGACAGATGCAATCATGGCATACAAATTTTGAAATGAAACTGTAAGTATTAGTTATAAGATGACCTTTGAGCAATGACCTTACTCCACAGAGTAAAAAATCCACGTAACTTTTGACTCCCCAAAAACTCAACTAAAAGCCTACTCCTGACCAGAGCCTTACCAATAACATAAAACTGATTAACACATATTTTGCATATATGTATTGTATACAATGTTCTCATAATAAAGTTAGAGAAAAGAAAATGTTAATAAGAAAATCATTAAAAAAGAGAATATATATTTACTATTAAGTGGAAGTGGATATTCATAAATGTCATCATCCTTGTTGTCTTTACACTGAGTCAGTTGAGAAAGTGGAGGAAGAGAAGGGGTTGCCCTCTCTTTCTCAGGGGTGACAGAGGTAGTAGAAAATCCACATAAAGTGAACCCATGTAGTTCAAACCTGTCGTTCAAGTATTCAACCGTATAATCATACTAACAAATCCACAGAAAACTGTTGGCACAATAAAAATTAACACCTTCTCATGACCTTAGAAATCCTGTTATGTTCAATCAAATTTCTTCAAAAAATATATATTAAATAAAAGTTACTCACAGCATAAACTACATTTAGAAAAACAAAATTTGACAAATACTTTGATAATTATCTAATAACTTTCTTAGTACCATTCCTAGAGATTAACCTAATATGAAGCATCAGCCCCTATAAAGTAGTCGCCTCAGTCATGCCAGTTTCTATAAAAAACTAGAAACTTATGCTTAATAGATTACTATGTGTAGGGGAAGAGGTCAGTGTCATTTTATAATTCTTTCTGTACCCTGGAATCATATGTAATGAACCAAATTGAGTATACGGCCCTAAAATAAATAACGAACTAGAGCACCTAATTTCTTCTTCCTCAGAGGAAAGCCTTTGTTGTCACAAAGTTAATTGAATTCTTATCCTTGAGTCTATTTTTTTCTCTATGTTCTTTATTAACTGACCTCTTTTCTCCTTCTTTTCTTCCTCTGGCTTTCCCTTGTTTCCTTATTCCTAACTGCTTTTATTATTAGAAACTAAGTCTGTCAGTCGCTTAAATACATTAATTACTAAAACGTCAAATGTTTACACCAGTTTTATCATAAGACATTCAAGGGTGTCTCATTTATAGAAATCATAACTAGTGTTCGATTTCTATGCTGCAGCAGTAAATTCGTTTGTTACCTATATTTGTACCAACTTCATATCTTAGTATTGGACAAAAAAACACTCAAAGTCAGATTAAAACTATTGATTCAACAAAAAATTCTACAGTGCCAATGGACTATATAGGATGCTATACCCTCTGCACTGTTCCTACAACCACCTTTTTAAAAAATCAATAAAGAATTTTTTTTAATCTTTGAGAGAATCCTGGATTTTATTATTTCATATTGCCTATAGAAATTTAATTATTGTCACAAAATGTTTTCTTCCCTTTGCAAACCAGCTCAGAGTTCATATAATGACTCACCTGAATGAGTCATCTGCAGGAAGTACAAGCGGGTTTTTTAAAATCTGCTAAGTTAAAAACTTTGAAGTACAAAGTTAAAGCTGCACAGCTGGAAGCATTCTGGGAAAACACTTTACAAGTGACTGGAACAACTGGTGTTCAATTATATTTTAACCCAGCTACATATTACAATCATTTGGGGATCTTTTAAAAAATTATCAATGTGAGAGCCCCACTTCAAACCAACTGAATGACAATCTCTGGGTTTAGACCTAGGCACAGGAATCACTTCAGAGCTCCCCGGCTAAACATCGTACACAGCTAGGATTCAAAAACACTGGCCAAGTCTTTATAATTTTTAAGACAGACTAAAATAATAAGACATCATTTAGCACTACTAACACTTTATTCTTGCTTTTTTTTTTAGATGGAGTCTCGCTTTGTAGCCCAGGCTGGAGTGAAGTAGTTTGATCTTGGCTCACTGCAACCTCCACCTCCCGGTTCCCAGTTCAAGCAATTCTCCTACCTCAGCCACCCAAGTAGCTGGGATTACAGGCACGAGCCATCATGCCCAGATAATTTTTGTATTTTTTTTAGTAGAGACGGGATTTCACCATGTTGGCCAGTCTGGTCTTGAACTCCTTGTGATCCGCCCGCTCTGGCCTTCCAAAGTGCTGAGATTATAAGTGTGAGCTACCACGCCTGGCCTAACGCTTTATTCTTAAAGAACTGTCATTTATCTAAATGTATATCTTAAATTATCTAGTATTCCAATGTTTAAGTCCAATACTCAACAAAGAGTAGATGCTCCACAATCAGTGGTTGGTGATACTGATATACTAACAACCAAATTTACAATCATTACCTTACTTTAGAAGGACAATCAAACTATTCTAGTGCAGAACATATCATTTTGACATTTTTCAATAGTTCCAGTTTCACATCCTCTGAAACAATTGATGATGCAGTCAAATACCTAACAGCTTGCAAATTACAAGGTGATCGGGTACAAAGCCTTGAGATGAAGGATTGAGGCATTTCAAACAGAACAAAGTGATCAAGGTCATGGTATACAGACAGTAGAAATGCAGAATCCTGTAGAACAGAATTCTATAGAACATCAAATGTGGTATAATGAAGACACATAGCGGTAGTTGGAAGAGGAGAGAAAAATTAAGGTTGTGTATAGATTAAAAAGCTCTCTGAATAACAGACTAAGAAATTCAGATGATGGTCTACAGGCAACAGAAAGTCACTGGAGGTTTTCTGAAAAGGAGTGACTCAGTGTTCTACTTCCTGGAAGATGGAGTAAATATAATTTTTCCTACTCCTCTCACTAAGTACAACTAAAAGTGCTACACGTTATATATAAAACAAGCATAAGAAGTCTGTGAATGGTAGAGAAAGGAACACAGACTGACTGGGGGCCTCAGGACCCAGGAACAACTCAGTGGTAAGCTTCCCTTGAGGTTTTTTTTTTTTTTTTTTGGCCTCATTACATCTCAGACTTGCAGCTGTAGAGCCGGCAACCTGGAAATATCAATAGGGAAAGACAAAAGTAAAGCCCCAAGAAAAGCCTTCAGTCGAAAGACCAGGAAAGAGCATTCCAGCAAGAAAGAAAACTTTTAGACAAAAATAGTGCTACACTACCCAAACACTACACAAAACACTGGGCTCACTGTCACCAATGCCAGATGGGTAAATGGAAGGCCTAGACTTCCGTCCTCAAGAGTCTGTAAGGAGGCATGTAACACCCACTAGGAGTATGAAGTCAGAGAAAGCCAAGTAGGGATCCAACACGTTCATCTAGTAATGATCTCCCACCTCAAACATCCCCCATCCCTGTGGTGTGAGTAGAGCCCACATGGTGCTGTTAGAATGATCTGACAATGATTTTAAAGCAGCCATGATAAAAATGCTTCAACAAGGAATTATGAACATGTTTAAAACAAATTAAAAACCAGAAAGCCTCACTAAGAAAAGTCAATCTTGGCAAACAAACAGAAAATATAAAGAGAACCAAATGGAAATTTTAGAACCAAAAATTACAATAATCAAATAAAAGTTCAGTTATTGGGATCAAAAGCAGAATGAGGGCGCAAAAGAAGGAATCAGTAAAATAGAAGATAGTAGAAATTGCATGATCATTAATTAACAAGAAGAACACAGAAGGATGACAAATGAATAGATACTCAAGGAACAGTAAGACTATGAGAACATGCAAACATTTGTTCCACTAAAGTCCCAAAAGCAAAGGAAAAAGGGAGGGGAGGACTGAAAAAGTACTTGAAGAAATAAGGGCTAAAAACTTCCCCAATTTGGCAAAGAACCCAAAGCTACAGAAAGTGAGTAAACCTGAAAGAGGAGGGACATACACACATACACAAATCTGTGCCAGGTTACATCCTAATTAAACCTTTGAAAACTAAGGACAAAGAAAGTATTCAGAAAATAAATGAAATTTTATCTACAAGAGAGAAAAAATGATTTTTTTTTTAAAAAGAAGGAAATCAAGTCCTTTGCAGCAATATAGATGTAGCTAGAGGAATCATCCTAAGTGAATTAACACAGAAACAGAAAATCAAATACCACATGTTCTCACTTATAAGTGGGAGCTAAACTATGGGTACATATGGACATAAAATAGTAACAAGAGACACTAGGGCTACTACAGGGTAGAGGGCGGGTGGGGACTAAGGGCTGAAAAACTACCTATTGAGTAATTTACTCACCACCTGGGTAACAGGATCATTCATACTCCAAACTTCAGCACCACGTAATACACTCATGTAACAAACCTACATATATACCCCATGAATCTAAAATAAAAGTTGAAATTATTTAAAAAAAAAAATTAGGTGAGGTGGTATACACTTGTATCCCAGTTAGTTAGGAGGCTCCAGCAGGATGCTCAGTAAGCCCAGGACCTTGGGGCTACAGTGAGCTATGATCTTGCCACTACACTCCAGCCTGGGTGACAATGTGAGACCCCAGCTCTAAAAAAAAAGTAATGAATGAATTTTTTAAGAAAACAAAACCAACCGAGTGTGGTGACTCACGCTGTAATCGCAGCACTTTTTGAGGCCAAGGTGAGTGGATTGCTTGAGGTCAGGAGTTCAAGACCAGCCTGGCCAACCTGGTGAAACCCTGTCTCTACTAAAAATACATGAGATGTGATGGTGCATGCCTGTAGTCCTAGCTACTCGGAAAGCTGAGGCAGGAGAATCACTTGAACCCAGAAGGCAGAGGTTGCAGTAAGCCGAGATTGCACCACTGCGCTATAGCCGGGAAGACAGAGTAAGACTCCATTTCAAAAAATAAATAAATAAGTAATAATAACAACAACAACAACAACAACAAAATGGAGGCCAGAAGGGAGTGGCACAATATTTTTCAAGTGATGAAAGAACACTATCAACCCAGAATCCTATACTCAGTAAAACTATCTTTTAGGCTAAAGGGAGAAATTAAAACATTCTCAAATGAAGAAAAACTAGCAAAATTTTTATCGACGTACATACCGTAAAAGAATGGCTAAAAGAACTTATCTAAATAGAAAGATAATGGTAAAAGAGGAAACCACTGAACAGTGGGAACAAAGAACAAAAAAAGGTGGTAAGCAAAAAATATGGGGAAAATACAATAGGCTTCCCTTGTCTTAAGTTGTCTAGATTATGTTTGACAGCTGAAGCAAAGATATAGCTGTCTGATATGATTATAAATGTGTGTACAGGAAATACTGTAAGACGATTATATTACAAATGGGGTAAAGAGCCATAAAGGAGGTAAGGTTTCTAAACTTAACTGAAACTGGTTCAATGATGACAACAGTAGACTGTAACAACTTATGTATATACAATTAACACCTAGAGCAACCAATAAAAAAGATACACAAAGAGATACACTCAAAAACAAAACACATAAAACAGAATTCTAAAATATGCTTGCTAGGTGTGGTGGCTCATGCCTGCAATCCAGCATTTTGGGAGGTTAAGGCAGGAGGACTGCTTGAGCCCAGGAGTTGGAAACCAGCCTGGGCAACATGGCATGTTGGCAGCATGGCAAGACCCTGTCTCTACAAAATATTTCTAAAAATTAGCCAGATGGGCTGGGCGCAGTGGCTCACACCTATAATCCCAGCACTTTGGGAGTCCAAGGCAGGCAGATCACGAATTCAGGAGTTTGAGACCAGCCTGGCCAATATGGTGAAACCCTGTCTCTACTAAAAATACAAAAATTAGCTGGGTGTGGTAGAGCACGCCTATAGTCCTAGCTACTTGGGAGGCTGAGACAGAAAAATCCCTTGAACCTGGTAGGTGCAGGCTGCAGTGAGCCAAGATCATGCCACTACACTCCAGCCTGGATGACACAGAGAGATTCCATCTCAAAATAAAATTAGCCAGATAAAGTGGCACACACCATCTATGGTCCTAGCTACTTAGGGGCTGAAGTGAGAGGATCACTCAAGCCCAGCAGCTCCAGTGAGCTGTGATGGCACCAGTGCACTCCAATCTGAGCAACAGAGTGAGACCCTGTCTCAAAAATATAAAATATGCTCAAATAACCCATAAAAAAGGGAGGAAAAAGAAAACAGACAAAAGAGAAACAGAGATGAATAGAAAATAAAATGGCAGACTTAAGCCCTAATATAGCAAGTACAGTAAATATAATAGTCTAAATTATACATTTATTTAAAAACATGTTAACCACGTAGATTAAAAAACATGACCCAACTAATTACTCCCTATAAGAAACTCACTTCAAATATACTCAAAAGGTAAGCTGAAACTAAAAGAATG
Organism: Callithrix jacchus; assembly: GCF_049354715.1. Taxonomy (NCBI): domain Eukaryota; kingdom Metazoa; phylum Chordata; class Mammalia; order Primates; family Cebidae; genus Callithrix; species Callithrix jacchus. The sequence continues at coordinate 50,371,451 of NC_133507.1, forward strand.
GGAAAAAAAATCATGTAAACATTAATCAAAGAAAAACAAGAATGGTCATACCAGAGACAGAGATGTACATTTTATAATGATAAAAGAGCCAATTCATCAAGAAGACATAGCAATCCTAAATGTGTATGCACCAAATAACAAAGTTGAAAAATACATGAAGTAAAAACTAAAGAATTGAAGACAAACAAATGTGCAGGTATAATTGCAGATATCTCTTCAGTATCTCTCACTCTCTTTCTCTCTCAACAAGTGATAGAACAACCACACAGAAAATAAACAAGGATACAGAACTCAACATTATATCAACCAATTGGATCTAATCAACATTTTTAAAACAGTCTACCACAAACAGCAGAATATAAATTTCCTTCCAAATGCTCATGGATCTTAGACTAAGATAGCTCATACCAACACAGACCTCAGCAATAAAGCAAACCTCAACAAATTTAAAATAACAAAATCATACAGAATCTTTTCTCTGACCAAAACGGAATCAAACGAGAAATCAGTAACAGAAAGATAAAAGAAAAATCTTCAACCCCTTAGTAACCAAGTAACATTTCTAAAAAGTCCCGAGAAGGTGGCAGACTGAAAGCAGGTTAATGGTGAATCTCATCAGAAATATCTACTCAGCAGTCTGCTGAAATCCAACTTTGAGGAGTATATGAAATAGGAATTAGTCTCCCCTTACATATATTTTTTATTTTTTTCTCTGCTTTGTCCATGTTGAGGATAGTCTCCCACTATCAGATTCTACTTGGGCATGTATTCGTTTATTATCTACCTAGGTAATATCTGTAACTACAATAGTGGTCAAGGCTAGGCACATATTTTTTAATTATTTATTTTACTTATTTTTCTAATTGACAAATAATAATTGTACATATTCCTAGGGTACATAGTAATGTTTTGATATATAGTGCATGCTGATCAGATCAGGGTAATTATTTTTTAAAAATTTAATTCCAACTTTGTTTACATTATATAAGACCATTTCATCTAATAAAAGCCTAAGTTTAGATGCTGCATGAGGCATGGGGCACATTAAAAATAAATAAATAAATAAATGAAGTAAAAATTCTTACAACATTTACAAAAGTCTAGAAAACTCAGCTTTAGAAGACGGAAGCCGCCCAAAGATTTTGTGTGTTTGTTTGTTTTTAAGAGTCAGGGTCTTTCTTGCTCTGTTACCCAGGCAGGAGTGCAGTGTGGCCTTCTTAGCTCACCGCAGCCAGAACTCCTAGGCTCACACAATCCTCCCACATCAGCTCCTAAGTAGCTAGGACTATAGGCAGGTACCACCACACCTAGCTAATTTCTTCTTTATTTATTTATTTATTTTTGTAGAGACAAGATCTCGTTATGTTGCCCAGGTAAGTCTTGAACTCCTGGGCTCAAGGGATCCTCCTGCCTTGGCCTCCCAAAGTGCTGGGTTTACAGGCATGAACCACCATGCCTGGTTTTAAGATGTTATTTCTGATAGTGTTATTCAGGATGGTAAATAATTAGCAATGACTTAAATGTACAGTAGATAGAGGAATAAACAAAGAAATTTACACTACCTAAGAGTCAAATAGGACGTCTCAAGGGAAATCAAAAAATATATTGAACTGAATGAAAAATGAAACTAGAATATATCCAAATATATGGAACATAGCTAAAGCAAAGATGAAAGGAAATTTATAGCACTAAATGCATACATTAGGAAAGGAGACAAAAATCTCAAACCAATAATTTAAGCTCCCATCTCAAGAGCAAAATAAACCCAAAGCAAACAGAAGGAAAAAAAAAGAGCAAAGAAAAGAGAAAAAGAGATGACACAGATTACCAATATTTGGAATGCAACAGAGATACCATGGCAGACTCTGAAAAGTGCAAAAGAAGAGAGTACTATGAACACTTCTACACACTTCTAGACTAAATGGGCCACTTCGTCAAACTGTCACAATCCATATAATATAAAATAGATAATTTGAATAGTTCTTTAGTTAACAAGGAAAATAAATTCATAATTTATGAAACTCAAAAATTAAAGAAGCCAGGTGGAGACGTCTACAAAATACTTTAAAAGGAATTAACACCAATTCTATACAATCTCTTCCAGGAACAGAAGAGGAGGAAACACTTTCCATTTCATTTTATTAAGTTAGTATTACCTTCATGCCAAAACTAGGCAAAGACATGAATATAAACATAAGAATCCTAAACTAAATACTAGCAGATAGTATTCAACAATATACAGCAAGATTATACAAAGTAATCAAGTTGGGTTTATTCTAGGGATGGCAAGTTGACTGAATATTAGATAATCAATCAATGTAATCTACCGTATTTACAAGCTAAAGGTGATAACCACATAATCATGAACTCTTGCAAAAAAAGCAATAAGCAAAATTCAGTACCTATTCATGACTAAAAAAGAAAACTCTTAGAAAAATATGAATAAAGGGAAACCTCATCAACTTGATGAAGACTTTGCATTAAAAACTTAAAGCTAACATTATACTCAATTGTGAAAGACTGAATACTTTTTCCTAAGATAAGAATATGGCAACCAGGCACAGTGGCTCACACTTGTAATCTCAGCACTTTGGGAGGCCAAGGGGAGAAAACTGCTTGAGCCCAAGAGTTCAAGACCAGCCTGGTCAACACAGGGAAACCCCACCTCTTCAAAAAAAAAAAAAAAAGAACAAAAAAATTAGCTGGGTGTGGTGATATCCACCTGTGGTCCCAGCTACTCAAGAGACTGAGATAGGAGGATCACTGGAGCCCAGGAGGTCGAGGATGCAGTGAGCTGTGATCGCATCACTGCACTCTAGCCTGGATGATAGAGTAGAATGAGATCCCTTCTTATTATTATTTTTTTTTCCATAAAGAACATGGCAAGTATGCCTACTTTGACCAATCTTTTTCAATAATACAGTGCTGGAAGTTCTAGTAGTGCAATAACAAGGAAAGAAAATAAAAGGCGTATACAGATAAAAGAAAAGAAGTAAGACTATCCCCCATTTGCAAATGATATAATTGCCTATGCGGGAAATCTCAAGAAATCTAGCAAAAATTCCTAGAACTAGTGAGTTCTGTATGACTGCAGGATATAAGACAAACATGTAAAACTGTACTGTATTTCTACATACTAGCAATGAACATATGAACAATGAAATTAAAAAGACAATATCATTTATAATCACTCTAAAAAATTAGTTATAAATCTAACAAAATATATATAATACTTGTATCCTGGAAACTACAAACTACTGAATGATGAGAGAAATCAAAGATCTATAAAACAGTGAGAGGCACAACATGTTCATGGATGTGCAGAATCACTATAGTAAAGACGTCAATTCTCTCTGAATTTATATGAGTTAAATGCAATTCCTAGCATAAATCTATCAAAATTATTCGTAAATACAGGAAAAAAATTATCCCAAAATTTATGTACAGAGGCAAGGAAGAATACCTAAAACAATCTTGGAAAAGAATGAAGTAGAAGGAATCAGTTAACCCAATAAATCAGTAAAACAGAACAGAGAACCCAGAAATAGAAACATACGAATCCACCCAAGTGCTTTTGGACAAAGTCACAAAAACAACTCAGTGGAGAAAGATCACTTTTCCTACAAATGGTGCTGGAGCAACTGGATATCCACAGGCAAAAAAAAAAAAGAACCTTAACCTAAGTCTCATAATACAAAAATCAATCATGGACTTCAATGAAAAGTGAAAAACTAAAACTTTTAGAAGAAAAGTTTTCTAAAACTTCAGGAGTATATTTTCAGTATCTACAGCTGAAATTTCATCAAAATTAAAAACATATGTTCTGTGAACAACCCTTTTATGAATGAAAAGACAAGCTACAGAGTGGGAGAAAAAACAAACCACATATTCAACAAAGAACTAGTTTCTAGAATATATAGAGAATGCTTAACACCCAACAGTTAAAAGAAAAATCCGAATAGAAAATGGGCAGAAAGGACATGGATGAAACTGGAGAACATCATTCTCAGCAAACTGACACAAGAACAGAAAATGAAATACCACATATTCTCACTCATAGGCGGGTGAGGAAAAATGAGAACACATGGACACAGGGAAGGGAGTACTACACAACGGGGTCTATTGGGGGGAATGGGGAGGGACAGCGGGCGGGGGGGAGCTGGGGAGGGATAGCCTGGGGAGAAATGCCAAATGTGGGTGAAGGGCAGGAAGGCAGCAAAACACACTGCCATGTGTGTACCTATGCAACTATTTTGCACGTTCTACACATGTACCCCAAAACCTAAAATGCAATAAAAAAGAAAAATTAAATTAAATTAAATTTTTAAAAAATGAGCAGAAGACATGAACAGACATTTCATCAAGGAGGATATACAGATGACAAACACATGAAAAGATGTTCAACATCATTAGCCACCAGGAAAATGCAAATTAAAACCACAGTGAGATATGACTACAAACCTATCACAATGGCTAAAATAAAAATAGTCAAGAACAAAACTGCAAAACAAACTGGATCACTTATTGTACTATTCTCCTAGGGCAACCATAACAAATTACTACAGACTGGGTAGCTTCTACAGCAAAATGTCTTTTCTTACAGTTCTGGAAGTTAGAAGTCCATGATCAAGGTGTCAGCAGGTTTGGTTTCTTCAGAGGCCTTTTTCTTTGGCTTGCAGGTACTGCCTTTTCTCTTTGCCCTTTCATAGTCTTTCCTTTGTGGGCACATATCCCTGGCATCTCTCTGTGTGTCCAAATTTCTCCTTTTAAGGACATCAGTCAGATGGATTAGGGTCCACTTGACCCAATTTCAACTAAAATCACTTTTTGGAAAGACCTGTTCCAAATACAATCACATTCTAAGGTACTAGGGGGTTAGGGCTTCAACATATACAATTTGTGAGGATATAATCTATTTTTAACATTCATATATTGTTAGTGGGAATTTAAAATACTAATAGTACAGACACTGTGAAAGACAGTTTGATAATCCCTTTGAAAACCTAAACATGGAACTACCATACAACTTGGCAACTGCACACTTAGGCATTCACCCCAGGGAAATGAAGACTCATGTTCACACAAAAATCTATACGTGAACATTTACAGCAGCTTTACTCATAAGAGTGAAAAGCTAGACACACGCTAGACATCTTTCAATGGGTGAATAAACTGTGGAACATCCAAACCACAGAATACTACTCAGCAATAAAAAACGAACTATGGAAACAGATTAACCTGTGTATGAATCTCCACTGAATTATGCTGAATTTTAAAAAAACCAATCCCAAAAGGATATATAAAATAAGACCCCATTTATAAAGCACTTTTGAAATGACAAAACTGTAGAAATAGAGAATAGATTAATGGCTGCCAGATATTAAGGAGGAAGGAGTAGGTGAGAAGGAAACAGGTATGGCCACAGAAAGAAATTCTTTGTATCTTACTACACACGAGTGGGAAACTTAAACCTTTTTTGTACTTTCTAACGTTTGAATGATGTGTTCTAAAATAAAGTACAAGAATAACAATGGTCACATAAGGGTGGATGAAGATACACTAGTTGCCATACAGGGAATGATTAAGGAGGGCCAGGTTCTGTGCTAAACCAGACCCTATCCTGGCTCCAACATCAGTGCTTCCAATCACCAGTCTATGTTCAATGTTTAAATGTTACCCAAAGCAACAACTGCAGTGTCCAGCATGATTCTGCACGAGAGATGTGCTACAGACTGAATGTTTGTGTCCTCCCCCACAAATTCATATGTTAAAATCCTAACACCTAATGTGAGGGTATTAGGAGGTGAAGCCTTTGGTAAGTGATTATAGTTTATGTGGACACAGACCTAATGAATGAGATTAGTATCCTTATGAAAGCGATCTGGAGAGCTCTCTTGCCCCTTTTGCCATGTGAAGACAAAGCAAGACGATAGCCAACTACAAACCAAGAAGCTGGCCCTCACTAGATACAAATCTGCCATGTTCGAATCCTGGATTTGTCAGCCTTCAAAACCATAAGAAATATACTTCTGTTGCTCATAACCCACCCAAAATATGGTATTCTGTTAAGCAGCCTGAATGGACTAAGACCTGATGTAAATTATAAAATTCTCTCACCTATCAACATTCTTATTTCCACAGTATCTGATCAGCAAAGTATTAAGGAGAATAGCAATAATTGGCTTAAATGACTCACACTAAGGTATGAGTAACTGACAGGCTTAAATATTCTCTCCAGGCTCAAAAGCAGTTTAGCTCAAACGACATTTTAACAGAAACTGTATGTTCAGAACAGAATTAAACTGTAGTCTAAGTGCTGTCAACTGCTTAATTCAGGGACCCTATCACATCCACTCGCTCTATTTCTAATCTTGGAGTTCTTAAGGTATTGTGAAAGTAAATGGGATACAAATCCTAAATTACATAGTAGTTGCTTCCATCTCACCACAACTCAAGATGTGTATCTGCTTAGCTGCCTTTCCTACTGGGAGAAATCTCTGGTATATAGCTTTCATCTGCTGTGAGTAAAGATAATCCAAGATCTAGAGAAAACTGTAAAAATCTGTTTGTCTTCTGAGCTGCCTTTAAGATCCCCTTTCTCTTATCTTCTAAGTTCTCTAGAGCATCCTTCATAACTCCTGCCCCAGGAGTCCACTGTCTTTCTTTCACTGTTCACTATCAAATCCAAAAAAGATATAAACAAGGACTGAAGTGTCTTGTTAAAAGCTTATCTTGCATTTCAAGGCAGCTAAGAGGTATTTTTACCTTTTGGGTTGACTTGGTTAAATTAAGAAGTAGGAAAATGTATTCGTTTTTTTTTTTTTATTTTGCTGGGTCCACTAGAAAAATTGTTTTAGTACAGATAACCCACATGGGAGAATTTGGTCCAAAAGTTAATAGGTGACTTGACCTCTCTTTGGTCCCTGTCACTCTTTTAAACTTAATTATCAGAACCTAAGACTCAAGTTGCAAAGATTCAGATCTTATTTTCATACTATCTACTTCCCTCTACTGGTTTGATACCCTTTCCTTCTTTCAGTGTGATGACCATTTTTGTTTATCTTCCTCCCTTCCAACCCCCAGGAATCTGTTCTCACATCCCAGAGTTCTTACAGACTCCATCCTGTAAGGAGTAAATGAACTATAAAAGTCTGGGAAGAAGAGAGGCATAAAATACATAGGTGGCTAGGTTGACCTCACATACTTCCAAACATAAAACTCAAACACAGGAAAAGAGCAACGGACCATCACCATTACTAGCTCCATCCAGCTGACAAAAAGTATGATTCAATGCTTTTGTTTTTAGTGTGTGTGTCTTAAAATAAATAGTGCTTCTTAGAACTCTCAGTATCATAAAAAAAATCTGAGAAACTGTCAGAGGAAATTAAGGAGAAATGACAATTAAATGCAATCTTGTTTTCTGGGTGAGTTCCTGAAACAGAAAAAGGACTTCAATGGAAAAACCAGTGATATCCAAAGAAAGTCTCCAGTTAACAGTAACACACTAATGCTGGTTTCTTAGTTTTGACAAATGAACCACAGTAGGATACTGTTAGTGGAAACTGAAACTGGGTGAGGTGCATATGGGGACATTGTACTATTTTTGCAACTGTTCTGCAAATCCAAAATTATTCTAAAACAAAAAGTGTATTTAAAAAATAGAAGAGATGAAAGCGTTTTATATATTGATACAAAAAAAATATTCTCCAAGAAGTAAAAAAAGGTAAAGAACACTATGTGGTACAGAAGCAGTATGTGAATAGGTACTGAAGTGTCATTTGTATAAAAAGAATGAGAAACCATATGTGTATACATAAAATATTTCTGGAAGACCACATAAGCATCTGATGATACTGACTATGTGGAAGAGAGAACTCGGAAGTTGAGTAGGAATGAAAAGAAGAATTTTTAATGTGTCCTCTCATATCTTTTAAATTTCTGAGGCCAGGCACAGTGGCTCACACCTATAATCCCAGCACTTTGGGAGGCTGAGGCAAGCAGATCTGCTAGAGAACAGGAGTTTGAGACCAGCCTGGGCAACATGGCAAAACCCCGACTCTACAAAAAACAAAAAGACTAGCCAGATGTGGTGGCATGCACCTGTCGTCCTAGCTACTCAGGAAGCTGAGGCAGGAGGATCACCTGAGCACAGAAGTTTGAGGCTACAGGGAACCCTGATTGTACCACTGCACTTCAGCCCGGGTGGCAGAGTGATACCTTGTCTCAAAAAAACAATAATCATAATAAATAAAATTTGAAACATATGAATGTATTACTTATTCAAAAAGTAATTAACTTTTTTTTTTAAAGTCAGGGTCTTGCTATGTTGCTCAAGCTGGAGTGCAGTAGCTATTCACAGGTGCAATCCCACTACTGATCAGCATGGGAGTTTTGACCTGCTCCGTTTCCCACCTGGGCTGGTTCACCCCTCCTTAGGCAACCTGGTTGTCCCACACTCCCGGGAGGTCACCATATTGATGCTAAACTTAGTGCAGACACCCAATCGGCGTAAGGCACTATAGCCCAGAACTCCTGGGCTCAAGTGATCCTCCTACCTCAGCCTCCCGAGTAGCTGGGACTATAGGCACTCGCCACCATGCCCAACAATAATTAACTTTTAAAATAAAAAGGATGACAAGAAGCTGAACCAAGACAAAGACTATGAAAATCATGTAGAGGATTAATGAGAAAAACAAATTGAGGAGTTAAACAACAAAATCTAATCTACTCTAGCTATCCGTTAAGGCTTCCCACATCCCCTGCCTCACTTTTTCCACCAACCTCATTTCTCCTTAATGCACTACAGACTTTTTATTCTAGCTGAACCAATCTGTTAATTCAAGAGTCACCAGCATTTTTCCTCAAATCCACATCTCTCCCTGCAAAACTTAACTCCAAACTTAAAAGCCACCCACCTACATGCTATTTAGCATTCTGAATATTCTATCTATACCAAGGACAGCAAATACAGGGACTCATGCCATCACTACTCCTACTCATAACAATAAACATTGCTCAACGATCACAGTATCTTTTTCCACTAAATCCAGAAGCTGCATCCAACTAACTTTTCAATGCAATCTTCACTATCAATCAAAGCTGGTCCATGAAATAAAGCCTATTTGCCATATCTAGTCCCTACTATATTAATTTGTTTGCCTCAATATACTTGCCACGGATTTTATGTATATTTACATGCATATCTCACTTTAAAACACTTTGCTTTACTGTGCTTTGCTGATACTATATTTTTCATAGATTGATGGTTGGTGGCAATCATGTGTGGAGCAAGTCTATCAGCTCATTTTTCCAGCAGCATGTGTTCATTTTGTGTTTCTGTGTCACATTTTGTTTTTTCTCACAATATTTCAAACTTTTCATTATTACTGTATCTGTTATGGTGATCTGTGACCAATGATCTTTGATGTTACTACTGTAATTGTTTGGGGGCACCACAAACCACACCCATATAAGATGGTGAACTTAATCAATACATACTGTGTGCATTCTGACTGCTCCACTGACTGGGGGTTCTCCTGCCTTTCTCCTTCTCCTCAGGCCTCTCTATTACAGGAGACATAATAATATTGAATTAGGCCAATCAATAATCCTTCAACGGCCTCTAAATGTTAAAGTGAAAGGAAGAGTCACATTTCTCACTTTACATCAAAAGCTAGAAATGATTAAGCTTACTGAGGAGGGTATGTCAAAAGACAACAGAAATCGAAAGCTAGGTCTCTTGTGACAGTCAAGCTGTAAATGCAAAGGAAAAGTTCTTGAAGGAAATTGAAAGTGCTAGTCCAGAAAACAAACAAATGGTAAGAAAGTGAAACAGCCATATTGCTAATATGGAGAAAGGTCCAGTGGTCTGGATAGATCAAACCAGCCACAACATTCCCTTAAGCCAAAACCTAATCCAGGGCAAGGCACTAGTTCTTGTCAATTATATGAAGGCTGAGAGGTATGGCCACTCCAGAAGGAAAGTCTGAAGCTAGCAGAAGTTGGTTCATGAGGTTTAGGAAACAAGCCATCTCCATAACATAAATGTAAAAGCTGAAGCAGCAAGTGCTGTTAGAGAAGCTGCAGGATGTTATCAAAAAGCTCTAGCTAAGATAACTGATGAAGGTGGATAAAATAAACAACAGAGTTTCAATGTAGATAAAATAGCCTTCTATTGGACAAAGATGCCATCTAGGACTTTCACAGAGAAAGAGAAGTAAATGGCTTCAAAATTTCAAAGGCAAGGCTGACTCTCTTGTTAGGGACTAATGCAGCTAGTGACCTTAAGTGAAAGCTGATTCTCATTTACCATTCTGAACAGACTGAAATCTACTCAGTCCGTTCTTTATAAATGGAGTAACAAAGCCTGGATAACAGCATATGTGCTTACAGCATGGTCTACTGAATCTTTTAAGCCTACTATTAAGACCTGCTGCTCAGGAAAAAAAAAAAAAAAAATATTCCTTTCAAAATATTACTGCTCATTGACAATGCACCTGGTCATCCAGGAACTCTGAAGGAGATGTACAAGAAGATTAATGTTTCCACGCCTACTAACCCAAAAGTCTTTCTGTGGTCCATGAATCAGGAGTAATTTTGACTTCCAAGTCTTAATATTTTAGAAATACATTTCAAAAGCTATAGATAGCTGCCATAGATAGTGATTTCTCCGACGGATTGGGCAAAGTAAACTGAGAACATTCTAGAAAAGCTGCCATAGATAGTGATTTCTCTGACGGATTGGGCAAAGTAAACGGAGAACATTCTAGAAAAGATTCACCAATCTAGACTCCATTAAGAACATTTGTGATTCATGGAAAGAGGTCAAAATACTGACATGAACGGGAGTTTGGACGAAGTTGATCCCAACTTCCATGAATAACATTAAGGGGTTCAAAATTTCAGTAGAAGAAATAACTGCAGATGTGGTGGAAATAACAAGAGAATTAGAATTAGAAGTGGAGCCTGAAGATGTGATTCAATTGCTGCAATCTCATGATAAAACTTGAACAGATGAGGAGTCGCTTCTTATGGATAAGCAAAGAAAGTAATTGCTTCAGATGGAATCTACTCCTGGTAAACATGCCATAAACATCACTCAAATGACAACAAAGGATTTAGAATGTTACAAAAACTTACTTTAGTTGATAAAGCAGTGGCAGGGTTTGAGAGGACTAACTCAAATTGTGAAAGTTCTACTGCGGCTCAAATGCTACCAAACAGCATCTCATGCTACAGATCTTTCATGAGAAAGAGAGTCCATCGATGTGGCATACTTCATTTTTGTTTTTTTCCAATTTTACTTAAAATCGGGACACATCTCATTCTATGTCATAGAATGAGGGAGTCTATCTTGAACCTATTCTGGTTCAGGGGGCTGCCCTTACAAAAAAAAAAAAGCAAGAAAGTAATTACCACAGCTACCCCAAACTTCAGCAATTACAATCCTGATCAGTCAGTAGCTGTAAATACTGAGGTAAGACCTTCCAACAGCAAAAAGATTACAACTTACTTAGGCTTAGAGGATCCGTACGTAGCATTGTTTAGCAATAAAGTATTTTTAAATGAAGATATACATTCATAGTTTCTTAGACATAATTCTATTACACACTTCGTAAACTGCAGTGAGAACATAACTTTTACATGCACTGAGAAATAAAAAAAAATTGTGTGATTTGCTTAATTGAGATATATGCTTTATTGTGGTAGTCTGAAACTGAACTGGTAATATCTTAAGAGGAATGCCTATATTTGTATATACCCCATTTTGTTATGAAAAGGATTAAAGACACAAGAAATGAACTATAACAATTTAACAAATTAAAGATAAAAGCAAAGAACAGAGAAAAAAAATGCTGCCAAGAAAAAGGTTCATAAAAATTGTATAATATAGGCAGGGAACAGTGGCTCATGCCTGTAATCCCAGCGCCTTGGGAGGCCAAGGTGAGTGGATCACAAGGTCGGGAAATCAAGACCATCCTGGCCGACATGGTAAAACCCTGTCTACTAAAAATACAAAAATTAGCTGGGTGTGGTGGCACACGTCTATAGTCCCAGCTACACGGGAGGCTGAGGCAGGAGAATGGCGTGATCCCAGGAGTCAGAGGCTGCATTGTGCCAAGATCGCACCATTACACTCCAGCCTAGTGACAGCAAGACTCTGTCTTAAAAATACATATATAGAAAACCTATTTATCTGTTCAGGAATGGGCCACAAATCTAGTTCTGGCTTTCTAGTAGCCATAACAAACAGGAAAACCCAGGCAATCTAAGAGATACACAAAGAAGTACTCAGAAGGGAGATACCATTGGTAGTTAAACCGAACAATAATTTTATAAAGCAAAAAGACCCCCCCCCAGAATGATCAAAACATACAAAACACATAACCACCAGTCTTCAAAGGATTAGATGTTTCTCATATTGTCCCACAGGAGAGACTTATGACACCTTACCAAAGCCCAATGTGGCAAAATTAATTTTACAAAGGCAAGGCACAAGCTGTAAGAGCCGTCTATACTTTTACTCAGTTTCTTCCTTCATTGCCTTCCTAGTTAGATCATAAACTCTTTGAAAACAAGAACCATGTTTTCTAATTCTTATATAAAGCTCCAAGTATTTTGTATTCTGCAGACAAGCAGCAATGTCAGTGAGAATTTACACAGTGCAATTCAAGCCTTTTCTGATAAAAATTATCTAACCTAAACACAGTAATTCCCACTTCTACTTTAAAAATATAACTGAAGCCCCAACAGATAGAATTCCTAAACCTTCTAAACTATCACTGAACCACAATTCAATTTGTGATCTCTCAACAGCGTTGTTTTGTTTGATATATCCCTAGCACAAAGCGTGCAAGGAGACCAAATCAATATCACTGAACCTGATCAAATAAAATGAAACTCATAAGCAAAAGCTTTGGCAATACCTAGTAAAGGAAAGACAATATTACTATCCTTCAAGAAATATAATCAATAGGTCTTTACAAACCAGCTGACAAAGGTAGGTTCATTTTCTAAATGACTCTGCAAATTTTGTGGAAGACAATGAATTATAATCCAGATTACTTCTTTCCAAGAATCTGCAATTTCTGCATATGCCAAGCTGCTGAAGAACTGTACTACTCAGCTCTTACACACATATACATACACATACACACACCCTGCTATCAAACCAGCTCTGACCACTAACTTACTAATTCACTTCTCTGCTTTACCTGGTCAAACTGGAAATGCAATTAGGACTAGGTAATAAATTATTTAGATAAAGTGATTATGAGAAGATGAAGTATTATCTTAAATTTACTGCTCTTAAGCATTGGCATTTGGACACATTAACAATCCTCTATTTGTATTTTATTAGTGAAAATCATTAATAAATAAGTAGTCTCATCCAACACTGGCTTAGTTTATTCATACACTTAGTATTACAGTTTATAGTAGGTTCCCCCCAGCTTGGTAATCCCTGTATATAGGGGCATACCCTATCATCCCTGGAGTGAATAGTTGTAACGACCCAAAGAATACAGCCAGGACTGGGGGAGTCCACCAAGTAGACCTTGAAAATCCAATTATTGCACCTTTGTTTCTTTATCTATTAGAAAGAGAAATTAAAATCATCTCTATCTGATAGGATTATTGGAAAGATTAAATGAGATAAGGTTTGTAAAGTACCTAGTGTTAGTTCTCTAGCTTTTTTATAGGCAAGGAAAACACAAGGATCTGAGTAATGAGGTGATTCATCCGTAGCCAATAGCTAATAAACACAGGACAGAACAAAAGTCTACCTTAGGGCTTAATATTCTTTCCACCACATCAAGTCAGCCTTAAAATAACAGACCTCAACATCTCAGGTTTGTCACTGCTGGGTATTCACCACATGCAAAGAAAAAAATGACTATTTTGAACATCTATTACATGCTAGAAACTGATCTCTTCCTTCATAACTGATCTATAAAGTAGGTGTAATCTCATTTTACTGAGAAATTAGCTTGTCCAAAGTCACAAAGCTAACACGTGATAACACAAGATTAATCCAGATCTGTTTACTCAATAATTTTCCCTACTATTCTTCTTAAAGAGTGTGAGAATTTAGATATCATTGTCTACCAGAATCAAATCCCAAATGGCTTGTGAATTTTTATAGATCCTTATGATTTATTAGTGGAAACTGTCTCCAGCTCCCCATCCTATCTACTTAAATTTGTTCCTATTTGGTTAAAACATAATTGCAATAACTATAATAATAAATTTACATTTGAATAGCATGTTACAGTTTATATTTTTTTCTTTATATTAGACGCAACTACTGAGCCTTTTCATATATCAGCTCACATCTCATTTAATATTTTCAAGACTTTTATGAGGTAGGAATTATTGCCATTTTACAAATAAGAAAACCAGCCAGGTGCAGTGGCTCACCTGTAATCCCAACATTGAAGAGGCCAAGGTGGGCAGATTACTTGAGCTCAGGAGTTCGAGACCAGCCTGGGCAACACAGAGAAACTTCATCTCTACAAAAAATGCAAAAATTAGCTGGGCATGGTGGCACATGTCTGTAATCTCAGCTACCTGGGAGGCTAAGGTGGGCGGATCACTTGAGCCCAGGAGGTTGAGGCTGCAGTGAGGAGTGGTCACTCCACTGCACTCTAGCCTGGGCAACAGAGTGAGATCCTGTCTCAAAAGAAAAATAAATTAGAAAGGTCATCTCAGATCTCCTTCTGCCCCCACAGTTGTCAGATGATTTCTAGTAAATGTTTAAAGGGCAGACATTTTAAACTGTTCCAGAGCACAGAAAAAAGTGGAAAGTTTCCGAATCATTCTTAATCCTGGATTCATTTTGACACCAAAGCCACGCATGGATAGCAAACTTAAATGAAAACGTAAATATTAGATTTATTCTTTGTAATTACAGATGCAAAAATTTAATATATTTCTGCAAAAAACAAAGGAATATGTGTAGTATAATCCCATCTGTAAAAGAAAAAACATTGTGAATAGAAACATGTATGTATGTATGGTGGAATATAAAAATTTATACATAAATACACGTAATAAATGCAAAGATACAGGTTTGGAAATATAAACCTCAAACTGTTAACAGTGGTTTCTCTAAGATGGAAGTGGTGTTAGGAGTGAAGAAGAGGAAAAAGACAAAAAGTGAAGGGAGATTTCAGCTTCTACTCTCTCTATATACATACATATATACTATTCAAATACTGGCTTCTAGGATTAGCTATGCCATTAAGAAGGTTGAATCACTCTGACTCTCTTTCCCTGTTGGAAATGTGGAAAGCAGACCTACCTTATTATGATACAAGAAAAGGAATTTATTTGAAAAAGCATAATACAATCTGATGAATATGTGGCAGTATGGCCACAATACCTTATTCTCTGTTATTGTTTGATTTTTTACTTTTCTCTCACTTTGTCACTGATCAGTCAGACATTCACAAGCACAATTTAACTTCTGTATGCCTCATTGAGTGCAGGAAGTAGAGTCAGAAAACCAGAGTTTACATTCAGACCTTGTCTCTTAACTGTAAGGTTAAAAAAACAAGCAGATGATTAAACTTCTTTGCACTTTAGTTTCCTGGCAGTAAAATCGGACTAAACCTACCTTACAGCAGTATTTAAAAGATTAAATTAGAAAATACATGTAAAAAACACAGAAACTACTATGAATTAGACATTTCTCCAAAGAGGATATACAAATGGCAAATAAAAACATGAAAAGATGAAATACAAATGAAAATCACAATGCGTTATCACTTCACAGCCACTAGGATGGCTATCATCAAAAAGACAAACATTAACAAGTGTTGGCAAGGATGTGGAGAAAACTGAACCCTCATACATTGCTAGAAGAAATGTAAAACAGTGCAGCAGCTCTGGAAAACAGTCTGGCAGTTCCTCAACAAGTTAAACAAAATTACCATATGACCTAGCAATTCCACACCTAGGTATATACCCAAGAAAACTGAAAGCATATATAACACAAAAAAAAATTGTAAAACTTGTAAATGAGTATCCACAACATTATTCGTAACATTATTATGGCCAAAAAGTAGAAACAACCCAAATGCCCACAAATGAAGAATGGATAAACATATATGGCATAGCCGTATAATGAAATATTATTCTGCCATAAAAGGAGTGAAATATTGATATATGGTATATGAATGAACCCCGAAAGCATTATGCTAAGTGAAAGATACAAAAGGCCACATGATTTTATTCACATGAAATGTCCAGAATAGGCAAATACATAGATGCATAAAGTAGTGGTTGTCAAATATGAGGAGAATAGCAATAAGGGTACAAGTTTCTTTTTAGTTCTTGAATTAGTGTTGACATTTGCACAATTTTGTGAATATACTAAAACCACTGAGTTGTATACTTTAAAAAAGTGAATTCCATGGCATATGAATTATATCTCAAAGAAAACAATTATAAAAATTTAAGTCTCTCTATTTTTCTTTCTTTTTTTGAGACAAGGTCTTGCTCTGTCACCCAGGACAGAATGCAGTGGCCCAATCACAGCTCACTTTTCTACTTGCTACTTATTAGTAAATATTCTACTTTCCTCAAGAGGTTGCTCCTGTTGCTTGTAACAGCTTTAAAAGATCTTTGAAGTTAGCTACTATACAGATGAATGGTATTTTTAGTAAAGTAAAGCTACTATAACAGAGAAACTTTCTACAAATCAGATTAGTTTGGTACAATTTCATTTTTTCAAAAGAAATGTCATTAATGCCAAGTTCAATTTTAGAGAGCGGAAAAGCTTCAAGGAGTCCTTATAAAGTACGTTTTTTAAAAAGGTCAAAATGCTATATTTTGTTTTTTTAATTAGTGGACATTTCATTTTCAGATACATCATTAGCAAGATTACCTGTTTAAAATGTCATTAAATGCCTAGCAATAAACTAAAACCCAAGTAGGTGTAACTTCGTGACCCCTACTAACAACTTCCTATTTTCTGCATTCTGTTGTCAGATTCCTAGTCCATCATTAGCTCCAATCTCTTACATGAATTATTACATTCGATTTTTACTCACAGGGACTAAACTTTTTGGTAAATGCAATCCATTTTTCTAATGCTGGAGAACTTTAATTAGAGTATGCCCAATTTTTAAGGTTAAATTTAGTCTAGAATGTTTGAATAAATATTCAACAAAATTATTTCCTGGAATTTGGAACATAAAAACAGCCTATAGAATTATGAAATGCTTTCTGGGTCCTTGGGGAATTTTTTCACGTATTTATTCATGTGGCAACGACACTGACCAACTTTTACCCAGAAAAAGTATTACGTAGAAAAGCTTCCTGGTTCTAGAACAAAGACGTATTTTATTGCTCAAAGCTAAAGGAAGATACTTTCCTTCTATTTAGTATTGTTACACTAAAATAGCATACCAATGAAACTAGCTAGGTATTGGCATGACCCAAAGTATGTAAACAAAGATAAACTGCACCTTATTATGCATTTTTTCTTGGGGGGAAAAATTCTCACACTAAGAAAATAAGATTTAGTCAGCCAAAACAGAAAAACAAAAATATGTATGTGTGTCTGTGTATGTATGTATGTATAAGGATTAGGATTTTCCAACATGGGGGCATTTTGCGTAGCAGTTTCAATCTGATGGCTTGCCAAGCTATGCGGGGATACATGGTGGGCATGCTTGACACAGGCAAAACGTGAAGCAAGAGACGACCTGTCAAACAGCTGCTATCTAGTTACTCCCTCTGCAACACTCCCAACTTCTCCCGCGATGTCTGTGTATGAGAGAAAGATGTCAAAGCACCAGGAAAACCACGGGGGCTGTCACAGCAACAGTCAAGTCCAAACCCTAAATCCCACCCGTACCTTCAAGAGCTGGTCAGACTGCGGCTCTTTTCTAATATGAGTCTACCTAAAATAGAAAAATAAACACACAACCACGGACCCTGGCCAACCCGCTCTCTCTTCTCCTTTGTGACTCTCCTAAAGGCTGGAGGGATGTTAACCCCCAGCAGGCCCGTGGAAGCCAAGGAGGCGTCCAGAGGAGGCGTCCAGGAGCCTTGGCACAGCCCTGTGGCCTCGAGCCCGTGTCCCCCACCCACCCGACAGGGCCGGTCACCGGTAACACAAAGGAGCCAGCCGCGGGCGCTGGACGCGGCTACTCGCCCCAGAGCCGGGCGCCACATCTGGTCCCTGCACGCTGGCAGGAGAGACCCGACGGAAAATAAGGATTAACGCCCAAACCTGTTGCACAATTCGGGTCCCTTTCACCCAGAAATGAACAAGGGCGCTCAGGAGCGGAGAAGCGCGCGGCCCGGTCTCTGCGGGCCGCGGCCGCACCCGGCAGGCGGCGCGGAGGCAAAGGCGGCCCGCGGGGCGCCCGCCTCCGGCGCTTTGTCTGAGGCGGCGGGGGCGACCGGGGTGCTGGGAGCTGCGGAGGTTGCGGGGCGGGGGCCCCTATTTCACTGCGCAGCCAGCGGCTCAGCGGCCCGCGCGGGGGAAGAAAGCCGGGCCCGCTACCGCTGCAGCCAACACCGGCCCACGCCGGCCACCCGGCCGCTGGGCCTGCGCGCTCCTCCCGCCCGGGCCGTCGGGGCCGAGCGGCGGCCACACTCACCTGGCTGGCGCTCGCGCTAGCGGCCGGCGGCTCCGGGGCGTTGGGGAGGACAGGGCAACGCTAGCGAGGAGCGGGCGGAGGCGGAGGGCGCGGCGGGAGGAAGGCGGGCTGGGGGCGGAGCGGGCCCGGGAGGCGGCGGCGGCGGCGGCGGCGGCGGGGACTCCAGTCACTAGTGGCAAATCGCGTCCCGGCCCCTCCGTGCGTCAGGCGGGGGGCGGCGGTGCGGGTGGCCCGGCGACCTCTCGGCACCCGCGGCCGGAGCCGCGTCCGTGCGACCCCGCGCGCGCCCGGTGACGGCGGTACAGCTACTCAGCGCGGCTCGGAAAGGGGGAAGGGGGAAGGGGGAAGGGGGCGGAGCGGGGCGGGGCGTCTCAGGCCCGGGGCTGAGGGCTGGGCGCGAGGGCGACTCTAGTGTTCCCAGCTGGACCCTGCCTTCCCCACCTCTCGCCGAGGCCCAGGTTCCCCAGGTGGGAGGCAGTCTGGAGGAGTGGAAGGTCCCCAGACCTGAAGTCAGAAGTGTGGGCTTAAGGGAGGAATCTTGGCAAGTCATTTATTTCCTCTGACCTCATCTTGTAGTTCGAAGGTTCGATTACAAGGCCTCCAAGAGCTGCTCCCAAGTACCCACTGCCAAGCAGTGCTGTGACTGAAGGATGAAGGCAGATGAAGGGGAAAGGGTTGCGGTGAGAAAGGGCTGGATTCAGGGCATTTGCTTTGCTTTGAGGATCTTACCATTGGGCAGTCCAAAATTAATCCACAGATGGGGCTCCCTGATAATAGCTACTTCTCCATTTTTACCAATCTAGTTATTCTTCTCTAAATATACTGAATTCAGAGTCCTCGTTCTCATTTTATTGCACAAATCATTTTTGTGTCATTTCCTGAATTCAGTTCAAAAGAGTCATCAGCAAATTCACACCAGATCAGAGCAGCTCTGTGCTCCCAATCTCAAGACTTCCATGGTATTCACTCTGCCACTCACTTCAGTATCACCTAATTGTGTTGATAAAATCTTGCCATTCCAACAACTAAGCAACCAAATTTCTCTCCACTAAAGTTTTCTGACTTAAAATCCCATAGATAAATTCTTACTCTTAATTCCGTGAATAACAGTCTGTCTCCATGACTTCAACCTCTTTGCCTCTTTGCCACTCTTTAGGTCAAGCCTTTAATTTCACTTCTGTTTCAGTTCCTTATAACTGCCAGAGAGAGTGCTCCAAAAAAGACAGAGCTGAGCATGAAACGTCCCTCTTTAAAAATCATTCAATCGCTCCACCTGGTTAAATCAGGTGCAAACTCATTACCATGGTATACAAAGCCATTTAAAATCTAATCTCTTGACCTCCTTGGCTCCAGCTTCAACTCCTAATATATCTACATATCACAAAAATTCAACAGGGTTTGTCTCTGTGCCCTTGTAGTTTTCCCCACCTGAAATCCATTCCTCATTTAACCAGCTGAACTCCTATTATCCTTCAAGATAGTGAAGATAGTGCATCACTCCCTCCTTGGAATCTTCCCTGACATCACCTTTCACCACATCCGGATCCTTACCCCACACACTTACAATGAACTAAATACTCTTTTTCTCTCTGCTTTCATAAAATCGATTGTCTACAGTATTCCCTATGATAATCTTTAGTACTTGCTTTTTTCCCTTTACTTTGCTTAGTGGCCTTTTCTTCCTAGACTGTGTGTCCTTAAAAGGATAGGGATTTTGTCTGGTTCATTTTTTGCTCACCAGAACATAGCACAGTCTTAGCACAAAGAAGGTTCTCTTTTACTGTTTGCTGAAGTGTTGAAATCATTTTCCATTCCAACAAATAGATCTTGAGCATCTACTCAACAAGAAGAAAACAGTGAAATCCACAGTCCCTGCCTTTTTTAGCCTTCCATGGTATTGTTTTTTTCTTTCTCAACTATGTGGCATTCTCTGCTTATCATTTTAAACTCTCTTCAACTACCACTGACATTCTTTGCTTACCTAATAAAACAAGAGCATGCCAAGCAATCCATTATAGGAATTCACAAAATATCCCTGCCCTTCCTCTTTCCATACCTTCTGGTTCCACACTGTATTTATCTAGGTGTTAGATGAGAGATAACTGCTGCAATGGAAAAAAACATTAGACTGTAAATTCAGAGAAAGAAATTTGGATGCTACGTTTTCCAATAACTACTGAATGAACTTATCTCTATCACTTATAGTCATGAGGCTTCACTTGTGGAGTTTCTTTGGCTCTCTGATTAGCCTTTGTTTTTAATATTTTGCTATAAAGGTACTAGATCATTGCAAAGTAGCTATCCAGCATATGTTTAAACTCCAAGTGATAGGAAACCATTCATGACCTCATAACAGTGTTCATTTTTAAACAGTCCTGCTAGTTCCTATGTTCAACTGAAATGTGTGTCTGTATACATTTGGTGGGTAGCTACCAGTACTGGTAGAAACACCACTGGACTTAAACTCCAAAGAAGTATGGTCAAATCCTGTGTTTATGACTTCCTAACTGTGTGACCTTGAAAAGGCACGATTCTGCTCCAAGCATGATTTTGCTCCATTCTAAAAGGGGGAAATGGTAATAATAGCGCCTTAAATCATTATTATAAATATGAATGCAATATGTATTAATGTGTCCAGTGAATCTGAACCTGGTACTAACATTTGTTTAATACAAAACAGCCTGGTTCTCTCCCCTTTTGCAGTCTTGTAAACATTTGAAGTCAGCAGTCATAGTGTGTGCCTTCTCCACCCACTCTTTATTCATGTCCCATTCATCTCCATACACTCTTATCTAAACATCCTCTGGTGCCTCTGAAAATGTGGCACCTAGAACTGAATCCAATATTCAAAGTATAAAGAGAGGAGTAGAGGAGTATTTTATGCATTCTAATGATGATATTTCAAAATTCAGTTTGATATCACATTATTTTTCTACCATCCCATACTGTTCATAAATAGCATGTCATTGCCAACTAAAAACAAGCAAAAATTACCCCCAAATCTTTTTTAAGTCTTTAACATATAGACAGCTATAAAACCATATCTTCTTCAACCTGTATTTTGCAATTTGAGTTTGGAAACAGTGCGGATCTTTGCATTTATTCCTCTTAAATATCACTTTGGAAGTTATGTACAGAAGCCTCCTGCCAACTAGAAATCAATGTGAAATGAGAGTAACGTTTTAAAAACATTAAAGGGTGGGGAAAAAAATCCAAAGCCTCATTTTGGAGAAAAAAATAAAAGAAAAAGAAAAAGAATCCAAGGGCACATCAAGCAACACGTTTCTAAATTTTTAATTTCTCCTCTACTATTTCTCTTAGATTAATTAATTAATTATTTTTTTTTGAGATGGAGTCACCCAGGCTGGAGAGCAGTGGCGTGATCTCAGCTCACTGCAACCTCCGCCTCCCAAGTTCAAGTAATCCTCCTGCCTCAGCCTCACAAGTACCTGAGACTACAAGCACATGCCACCATGCCCAGCTAATTTTTGTATTTTTAGTAGAGATGGGGTTTTACCATGTTGGCCAGGCTGGGCTCAAACTCTTGACCTTGTGATCCACCTGCCTCAGCCTCCCAAAGTGCTGGGATTACAGGCATGAGCCACCGCTCCTGGCCTAATTTATTTATTTTTAAGAGATGGGGTCTTCCTGTATTGACAAGACTGGTCTCAAGTTCTTAATTTCGTGGCCTCAAGTGATCCTCCCTCCCTCTCAAGTAGCTGGGACTACAGACAGGAGTGAGCTACCATACCAGCAAGCTTTTATTTTTAAGCCACATTTAAATGTCACCAAAATTATGTAACTTCCCATACTCATCTTGTTTTAGTCATATTATAAATTAATAGTGAAAACGCCTTCTATGAGCATGTTCCATATATTGTTCACTTGAACCACTGAAGAATTCCCAGTCTGTCTCAGACAAACTGCTTTTGTTACTGCAAATTTCCTGAAGCTCAGCTCGGTTAGGTAATTTGCTGAACAGTCATCCTGCACCAAAGTTGGCTTGGAGAAACTGCCCCTCCTCCAGCCCTTGCTGAATGGTGGCCCTAGGCAGTACACTTTTGTATGTGTGTATAATCCCTGAATCACTGTCATTGCCTCCGAGTGCACACTGACCTAGACATAGACAAGTCATACCCATTCAAAAAATGCCCTGGGGGAAATAAAAAAATCAGTCCAAAAATACCCTGATCCCATCAGGCAATCAATTGGGGAAGCTAAAATCCAGGAGTCACAGAGGGTGTCCATGGGCACGAAGGGCCCTGACAGATCACCAGTGAGTGGAAGCTAATGTCTACCACATAATGGCTAAGCAGCAGATATCCACTCACCTATTCATTCAACAAGTATTGATTAAGCATCTCCTGTGTTTTAGGTACTGGGGAGACAGTTTGTACAAAATACATAAAAATTCTGCCTTGAATCTTACATTCTGGCTGATGGAACTGACAATAAACACAAATAAGTAAATCAAATAATATATTAGAAGGTGATAAGTGCTGAATAAAAATAATGCAGGAAAAGGGAATAAAAATTGCTGGGGGGTAGGGTACAATTTTTACTATCAGGGAAGGTCTCACTAAGAAGGTGAAGTTGCAGGTAAGGCTTGAAGGATCCAAGGCAATGAGGTTGTGGAAAAGAAGGTAGGGGAGAAACTGAGAGAGTAGGTTAGTGGCTGGGTCATTACGCAGCTGGCACCAAAATAAGGAACCACACATCCAACTACACAGAGCAGATCATTCACAATCTAGCTGGGAGCTTTTCCCCCAGGTCAGCTAGACCAGAACCTTTGTAGATGGGACCTCAAAATCTGCATTTTTAAGCATTCCTGAGATGATTGGGACATTCCACCAGAATGAGAACCCCTGTTCTTAAGACTATAAACTTCCTCTGATGCCTTGGATTCTAAATATCCTTTAAGTTCTGTCTTCCAGAATGCATAATTTAATTGCATTCCTCTCCTCTTAGGGTCTATATTAGTCCATTCTCACACTGCTATACGATAATACCTGAGACTGGGTAATTTATAAACAAAGGAGGTTTAATTCATTCACAGTTCCACATGGCTGTGGAGGCCTCAGGAAACTTATATTCACAGTGGAAGGGGAAGTAGACACATCTTACATGGTGGCAGGCAAGAGAAGAGTGAGCATGTGTGAGCACAGGAAAGCCTACCATTTATAAAACAAACAAATCTTGTGCATTCACTCACTAACACAGAACAGCATGGGGGAAACCACCCTTATAGTCCAATCAGTTCCCTCCCTCAACACATGGGGATTACAATTCCAGATGAGACTTGGGTGGGGACACAGAGCCAAGCCATATCAGGGTCCTTGATTGTTCAACTTTTCTGTTGTTCATGGAACACTTGATTTCGTGGCTGAAATTCATAGGTATTCTTTATAAACCAAATGAAAAGAAACCAAACCTCAACACCCTAATTCCCAAAGTAACATGGTTGAGTTTCTATATCTCGCAACTTCAATCACCTAACATACCAAAGTCACAAAGCCGTGAGATGGTGATGTCAAAACTGTAGCACTGGGTTGGTGTTCATCCCATAATGCGTATCTTTAGGGACAAAAAAAATGGAAATTTGGGGCTATCTCTTTAACATTTCAAAATCAATTTTTGAAAGTTGTTGACATATTATATAAAGGTATATAACATTTATTTTAATAATGTACATGTAGTACATTATTGAATTTTAAGAAAAATATTGAATAATATTATAAACAAATTAATCTGAGTACCCAATTTATCAGTTTTGACTGATTTGACATTTTAATTCCCAGCTCAAATATTCTCTCTTTCATTGAGACAGTTAAAAAGATCTCGTGTTTTAAAAAAAATACTTTCAGATTCTGAAGTTATACAAATGCCATTTTTAAGTGTTTTAGTTTGAGTTTGTTTAGTTTAGTCTCCTATTTTTTGTTTTAGTTTTAGTGTCCTATTAGTTCAATGTATTTGGAGTCCTTTAGATCAGCAGTCCTCAACCTTATTGACTCCAGGGACCAGATTCATGGAAGACAACATTTTTCCCAAGGGATAAGGGGACAGGGGATTTTGTTGTCAGTGTTGTTTTGAGACGGAGTCTTGCTCTGTTGCCCAGGCTGGAGTGCAGTGGCATGATTTGCACTCAACACAACCTCGGACTCCCGGGTTCAAGCAATTCTCCTGCCTCAGCCTGCCAAGTAGCTGTGACTACCAGGTATTGCCACCATACCCGGCTAATTTTTGTATTTTTAGGAGAGACAGGTTTTCACTATGTTGGCTAGTCTGGTCTCGAACCCCTGACCTGGTGATCTGCCCACCTTGGCCTCCCAAAGTGCTGAGATTACAGGCATGAGCCACCACGCCTGGCCAAGGGGATGGTTTTTAGATGAAACTGTTCCACCTCAAATCATCAGGTATTAGATTCTCAATGGGATTGTGCAACCTAGATCCCTGGCATGTGCAGTTCACATTACCACCTAGAATACAGCTGGTAATGACTGCTGGCCAGCTACTCACATCCTGCTGTGTGCCCAGTTCCTAACAGGTCACAGACCAGAACCTGTCCACAGCCCAGGAGTTGGGGACCCTTGCTTTAGGCAATAGTACCTTTTCTAAGACTAAGAGTTTGCCTTCACTTGTGTCAGGTAGTTTTCTTCCCCCTAAGCACACTTTCATGACATGTTTTTGGTAAACTGTCCAAAGGAAAAAATAAAGAGCAGTGTTCGACTTTTTTCTAAAATCAGCAAAACTGTTTTCTAACAAAACAGATTTTCTTTTCTAGTTGTAAAATTAGGATCCTAAAACTGGAAGACACCCATGTATCTCATCCTCTTTTCTCTGAGATCCAGGGAAGTTAAGTAACATACCCAGCTCTAGAATTAGTTAACAAAATATCAATTACAATCCAGGCCTCTTGACTACTCATTGATAAAAGCCGTGGAAAGTATTAGAATATTTGCAGTATTATCTGTATATCTGTGGTACATAGATGTGGTGCATAATTTAGGCAAAATACAAGTTTATGTCTTAAGCATTAAACATGCTTTAAAAGGACTGTGAATTATAGAAAATAAAATAGCATTTCAGACAATGGGAAAGCTCCTAATTTCAGTGATCAATTTACTGTCACTCTTAATTAATATAAACTTTGTGAGAGAAGTCAACAAATGAGGCCAAGTGAAAAGCAAATTGTTCAGGCCAATTGTTTTAAATGCTGCTGGCAATATACAATATATTACATAATAGAATACAGTAAATAGGCTATGCCAATTTTTATGGTTGTCTTCAATCAATTTTTTTCAATAAGAACCATTAAATGCTACAATATATGCTCAAATGAGCATTCCTGAGTCAGAACTCTTTGATGGCAAATGCCGAAGCCAATTTGAACTAGATTGGGGTGGAGGGATGATGGCTTTTCTGGATTAATACTGAGGTAACTCAGAGCATCGAAGGAAGAACTGCATTTCTGGGGACCTCAGAGACCAGCATCAGAGGCCCTACCAAAGTCAGAATCTTTCTTTTTGCCCCTTCTAGCAAATCTGTTTCTCCCAGATGTGTCTTCAATCTGTCCAACAGGAAATCAGTTTGTTTTAGACTTCAAGGAGCAGAGCCCCCAGATAGCACTGGCTGTATATCCGTCCTCCAGCTTGAATAGCTGGAGCTGTTTTCATGTAGAAAAACATCAGGAGTGGCTGATATTTTGTGTCACATGAAATTTCAAACACTGTGGCCAGTAAAACAAGATTGGCCTGGTGTATGGGGAGCTAGGTACCCTAGCTGGCAGCTCTAATCTTGGGAGAAAGTTTACCCCAAAGAAGATGGGGCACTACCAAAGAAGGAGAGAAAGGGATACCAGGCAGATAAAAATAAAAGATATTCATTGCAAGATGTGTGCTTCTCAAAGCCTCACATGGGAAAGGTGATTTTTGTGAAATATTTTATTACCTACTCAAATGTTAAAATTATAATGTAAATTACTTCTAGTCTCATCATTTTATATCAAAAACCTATACTCAAGTACTTTTTTCTGGTTTGTGAATGTTCCTTTAAAATCCTAGCCTAGAAAAAAAAAATCCTTCAATTTATTCATGATGATGGCAGAAAAACACAATTTTCCTTGATCAGAACATTTTTACTTATTACTTGCATTAGAAAATTTGAATCTAAAAATATGTTATTCAGAGCTAAATAGGTAAAAATGATTGTCAAATTCAATCTGCATAGTGAAATATTCAGATCTCATTGAAAAAGTATTAGTTAAGTTATAGAAAAAGCTCTTTGGTTTCTGTTACATGATATTTCAATATGGGGCTAGGTTTTGGATATTAGTAAGACAGAAAAGAATGTTAAAAACAAGCTTGGTCCAAGTCATAAGGTTCTCCTTTGTTTTTTTTTTAACGTGCGCCAGTTATCAGACTGAATATAAAGGTCAATATTTATCTTAGCCATCAAGCAATGTGTTCTGCCCTGGACTCCTAAAACTCTGGGCCAGGAACTAAAGTGTTTTCCTCCTTGCTTCAATTCTCTGGTGATCAGAAATGGTTCTTTTGTTTATCTACAGTGTTTTTTAAAATCCTATGTTTTTGGACAAAATAGGGACAAACCACATTTAAAAATAATCTCCACCCATCCCCAGGCTCCTTCCACGCTGTCACTCTCTCCAGCTGCACTGAAGAGGTGTGTGCGACTCTTCTGTAATGAGCAGCTGACTAGCAGCTCGTGAGAAGTCCTGTTGCATAAAGTCGGAGGAGGCACTAGCAACACAGAAGCAAAGAGTTGATTTGGCTGTGGGATAAAGTGGAAAATGGAAAGAATTGCCTTTTGTATTCGTCTAACTTTTCGTCTCCTTCTGAATAAAACATTATTGTGTAACAAAGGGCTTTTAAACAATTTCTTTATTTCTTAAGTTGGCTATTTGTCAAATACAGATTGTGTCATCCTGGGTTAAAGCCACTTCTTAGGGTGTGGAGTTACTTGATTCCGGCACTGTGGATCAGTGTGCTGAAAACATCTGACATCAGCTAGCTTTATGCCTCATTAATATTGTCTTAGATTTAAGGGGAAAAAAGGAATAAAGAGTAGGTTTCTCTCTGGGGGTTTGAAGAAGGGGAGCCACCAAGTTAACCATTTTATAATGAAATTGTAATTTTTTTTGTATAAAAAAGATAGACAACCCAATAAATATATTCTATCATCATTTCTAATGATGGAAAAAGTGATCATCTAGATTTCTCCACTTAAACTATAGCAGCAGATTTGGGGCAGGAACTATTGTTGCTGCTCAGCTTCCTCTCCTGATTGCCAGTCCTGGGTGTCTTTGGATGACTACCAATCCTCTGTACAGAAACTGTGCCTCGATGCTTTCAAGCAAGAGTACCCAACTCTGGAAGTGTTTAGAGATTCTGTGTGCAGGCATCAGCTTGGTTGTATTTGGGAAGATGTATCATTCTAATGTTTCATGGCCAACTGTTAAACATTTTACTTGGAAAAAAGATAAGCATGAAGAAGCATAGAAAAAGACATTCAATGACTTCTTTGTTCATGTAACCAAAAATGTCAGGCCAGCACTGTGTTAGAGACCTGGAGACAAAGACAGGGAATCATGTGTTTGCTCTCATTATAATTGGGAGACAGGAACCCAAGCAAACACTCAATGCAACATGATATATAACAAAGTTGTAATTAAATTCTACACAAAATGTTACCGGGACCCAAAGGAGAGTCTCTGCCAGGGTGTTTGGTGAAGGGTACACTGAGGCTTTGACATTTAAACTGAGTCTAGAAGAAAGTCGTTTTTATCTAGGCAGAGAAAAGGGGGAAAAAAGAAGAAAGAATATATAGTGGCTGAGAAGCACCAAAAAACATGATGTGAAATTTGAGTATTCCTGCTGTGGCTGCATGAGGATCATTTGAGGGAAGGATCAAAATGGGAAGTACTTGTGGGCCAGGAGTAGAAAACTCAACAGGCTGCAAAGGCCAGGCAGGTAATGTTGATGATATAACTTAAGCAGCTTTAGTTACAAAATGCATTTGCTGTGTGTGTCAGAGCTGATAACTCACTGAAGGACACAAAACCTCTAAAAAAAATTGCATAAGTTGGTCAGGCATGGTGGCTCACGCCTGTAATCCAAGCACTTTGGAGGCTAAGGCAGGCAGATCACCTGAGGTTGGGAGTTCAAGACCAGCCTGACCAACATGGTGAAACCCCATCTTTAAAAAATAAAATTTTTTTAAAGAGAAAAAAAAATTGCCTAAGTTAAACTTTCCCCCACAATGTGAGAGATTGTCTCTTTCCCCATACTCTTTCCAAGAATGAGTATTTACAGTTATTTTTTTCATTCATTCAACAAACATTTATTGAGCACCTTTTAAAGTACTGTATTGGGAATTGAGGATGCTACAGCAAATAAAACAAAAATTCCTACTCATGGAACTTATGTTATAGTGAGGGAGGAGACAGAAAAATAAAGAAGCAAAATGTGCATTTGTCAAATAAATGTTACAGAGAAACGTAAGGCAGGAGAAGTGATAGAGAATGAAAGACAGTTTGAGTTTTAGATTGGATGATCTGGAGGGTCTCACCAAGAAGGTAGCCATTGAACAAAGACTGGAGAAGGTGAGGGAGGGAGCTATGGGGGTGTTCATCTGTAGGAAGAACATTTCAAGCAGAGGAGACCTGAGGTGAGGTCCTATCTGCCAGGACAAAGGGGAAAGGTGAATAGAAGGAGGGAAGAGAGATTGTCTAGGGCCTTGTAGGGAATTGCAAAGACTGAGGCTTCAGCTCTGGGCAAGTTAAACAACTTTCAATGATTTTGAGCTGAGGAGTGATAGGTGGGGTTTGTATTTTTAAAGACTCACTCTGGCTGCTGCATGCAACCAGAGTGAATGCCTTGGGGGAAGGGTGAAAGCACAAAGACCAGCTGCAAGGTGAGAGCTACTATACAGGGCAGATGTGGCAGTGGCTTGGCCCAGTAATGGTGGCAGCAAAGGTGCTAGGAAGTGGTTAGATTCCAGCTGTATGTTAAAGAGAACCAGGAGTTCCTGACAGATCAAATGGGGGGTGGTCAGTAAAGCAGAAATCCATGGATAACTCTGAGGTGTTTGGCCTGAGTTATTAGAATGATGATATGATATTTACTATGGAAAAGATTAGGAGGAGAAGTGGTTTGGAAAGAGCTCAATAATTTGGTTTTGAAAATGTTAACTTTGGGATGCCTATCAAACAGTAACCACAGATTTAGAATAAGCAGCTGGACAGATGAGCCTGGAGTTAAAGAAGGAGGTCTGGACTATATACTTATACTATATTTACACTTGGAATATGTTGCTGTAGCAGTATATGTATAATGTAAAACCATGAGATCCAGTGAGATTAACTGAGTCGAGAAGAGGTCTAATGACTCAGTCCTAGAGTACTCCAACATTTAGAAGCTGGGAAAATGAGGAGGAATCAGCAAAGGAGACTGAGGAGAAGCAGCCAGTGAGGTTGAAGAAAAACCAGGACAGTGTATTATCCTGGAAACCAAGCAAAGAAAGTTTTCAAAGGAGGAGGCAATGAACAACTCTGTCAAATGCTACTAATAGGGCAACTGTTTTAGTCAGACCTTTCCTGATATAGAAACAATAGAGTGTGTGTGCGTGTGTGTGTGTGTGTGTGTGTGTGTGGAATTTTTTTTTGAAAGGAAATTAGCTCTTGTAATTATGGAGGCTAGCAAGTCCAAAATCTGCAGGGTATGTGGACAGGCTGGATAACCAGAAAGAGCTCATGATATAATTCAAGTCCAAAGGTCATCGGCTATAAAACTCCTTGCCCAAGGAAGGTCAGTCTTTTGTTCTATTGAGGCCATCAACTGATTGGATGAGGCCCATCCATGTTATAGAGGGCAATCTGCTTTACTCAAAATTGACTGATTTAAATGTAAATTACATACCAAAACATGCTCACAGAAACATCCAAAAAAAATTTGTCCAAATATTTGGACAGTATGGCCCAGCCAAGTTGACACATAAAAATACCTATCACATAAAGGAAGGCTGGAGCAAGATGGTGGAATAGAAAGCTCCACTGATCTTCCTGCAACAAGGACACCCATTTAACAACAATCTACACACACAAAAAAAACTTCATAAGAACCAAAAATCAGGTGAACACTGATTGGACCTGATTTTAATTTCATATCACAGAAAGAGGCACTGAAGAGGTAGAAAAAAAACAGTGTTAAATCACTGAAGCTACCCCTCCCCCATTCCCCAGCAGCAGCAGCAGCAGCATGGTGCAGAGGGCATTTCTGTGCACTGGGGACAGGGAGAGCCAGCAACTATGAGGCATTGAACTCAGCGTTGCCCTTATTATAGCAAAAAAAACAGACAAAACTTAGCTGACATCCGCCCATGAAAGGTGCTTTTTTTTTTTTGCGTCAGAGTTTCGCTCTTGTTACCCAGGCTGGAGTGCAATGGCGCAATCTCGGCCCACCGCAACCTCTGCCTCCGGGGTTCAGGCAATTCTCCTGCCTCAGCCTCCTGAGTAGCTGGGATTACAGGCATGCACCACCATGCCCAGCTAATTTTTTGTATTTTTAGTAGAGACAGGGTTTCACCATGTTGACCAGGATGGTCTTGATCTCTTGACCTCGTGATCCACCCACCTCAGCCTCCCAAAGTGCTGGGATTACAGGCTTGAGCCACCGTGCCCGGCCGGAAGGTGCATTTAAAAAAGCCCTAGCCACAGTGGATTCACTAATGCTAGCAGTTGGAACTTAGTTCCTACAAGCCTCACCACTGTAGGCTAAAGTGCTTTGGGGCTTCAAATAAACTTGAAAGACAGTGTAGCCTGCAAGGACTGCAACACCTAGGCTAGCCCTTGTGCTTAACTGGGCCTAGAGCCAGTGAACTAGGCGAGGCAGAGGGGTTGAGGGCCATACAAACTACTGAGACATCAGCTGGCACAGCTAAGGGAATGCTGGCATCACCCCTCCCTTAATGCCCAGTTGCTCAGCTTGTGGCTTCTAAAGAGACTTCTCCTTTCTGCTTGAGGGGAGAAGACAGAAGAGTGGGGAAGACTTTGTCTCACACTTTGAGTAGCAGCTCATCCAGGGCAGGATAGGACATCAGGCACAGTTGTGAGGCTCCTGTTCCAGGCCCTAGCTCCAAGATGCCTTTTCTATATACTTCCTAGGCCAGAAAGGAACTGACTGCCTTGAAAGGAAGGACCCTGTGTGGAAGGAGTCAATTGAAGAGTCCTTGGGCCCTGAGTAACCAGCCGTGATACCCAGGTACCTCAGAGGGCTTTGGGTGAGATTCTGAGACTTCCTGGCTTCAGGTGAGACTCACCACATTCCTGGTTGTGGTGGCTACAGGATGAGACTCCTTCTGTTTGAGAAAATTAGAGGGACAAGTAAAGGGGACTTTGTCTTTGTCTTGCATCTTAGGTACCAGCTCGGCCACAGGCAGGTAGAGCACCAAGTGGGCTCTTGGGGTCCCCAGTGCTAGTACTTGGCTCTTGGATGGCATTTTTGTACTGGGTCTGGGCCAGAGGGGACCCATTGCCCTGAAGGGTGAGTCCCAGATCAGGAAGCATTCATTCTAGGCTGACCTAAGAGCCCTCAGGCCTTAGGAAACATCAGTGATAATCTGGCAGTACTTTCTGTGGGCCTGAGATGGCAGTGGCCATGGGGTGAGGCCTCTCCACCTTTGGATATGAAAAGGAAGAGTTGGAAGGACTGTATCTTGTGGTTTGAATACCAGCTCAGCCACAGAACAATTGAACACCAGGTAGACTTCTAAGGTTTTAGACTTTAGACCCTTACTCTCACAGGGCCTCTCTGGATCTTTCCAGGATGTAGGGAACTTGCCACACTGGAGGGAGGAACATAGGACTGGCTGGCTATAGAGCTCCAGGGCTTTGAGCGAACATAGGCGGTAGCCAGGAAGTGATTACAGCAGGTTTTGGGCAAGACCCAGTGCTGTCCTGGCTTTAGGTTGGACCCAGTGCAGTTGTAGAGGTAGTGGCCACATGGGAGCTTGTGTCACTCCACCTCCAGCTCCAGCTGGCTTAGAGCAGATGAGATACCCCTTTTGCTGGGGAGTACCTAAGGGAGGAGAACAAGAGTTTCTACCTCATAATCCAGGGAATTCTTCCAGACCATGTCTAAGACCATCAGGGTGGTACCTCTATGATTCTGCAAGAACCACAGCACTACTGGGCTTGGGGTTCCCCTTAAAGCAGATACAGCTTAGATTGCAATACCCAAGTCCTTTTGAATAGCTAGAAAGCTTTCCAAAGAAAGACAGGTATGAACAAGCTCAGACTGCAAATACTACAATAAATACCTAAGTCTTTAGTGCCCAGACACCAACAAATATTTACAAGTATCAAGGCGATCCAGGAAAACACAACCTCACTAAATGAACTAAATAAGGCACCAGGGACAAATCATAGAGAAATAGAGATATGTGGCCTTTCAGAGAGAGAATTCAAAATAGCCATTTTGAGGAAACTCAAAAGAAATTCAAGATAAAACAGAGAAGGAATTCAGAATTCTATCAGATACATTTAACAAAGAGATTAAAATAATTTAAAAGAACCAAACAGAAATTCTGGAGCTAGAAAATGCAACCGGCATACTAAAGAATGCATCAGGGTCTTTTAATAGCAGAATTGATCAAGCAGAAGAAATAATTAGTGGGCTTAGAAACAGGATATATGAAAATACACAGTCAGAGGAGACAAAATAAAAAACAATGAAGCACACCTGCAAGATGTAGAAAATAGCCTCAGAAGGCAAATCTAAGAGGTATAGGCCTTAAAGAGGAGGTAAAGAAAGAGATGGGATAGAAAGTTCATTCTAAGGGATAAAAAAAGAGAACTTCTCAAGCCTAGAGCGAGATGTCAATATTCAAGTACAAGGAAGTTATAAAACACCAAGCAGATTCAACCTCAAGGCATTTAATAAATAAATTCCTAAAGATCAAGGATAGAGAAAAATTTCTAAAAGGCATAAGAGAAAATAAACAAATCACATACAATGGAGCTCTACTACATCTGGTAGCAGACTTTTCAGTGGAAATCTTATAAGCCAGAAGACAGTGGCATAACATGTTTAAAGTGCTAAAGGAAAAAAATCCTCTAACCTAGAATAGTACATCTGCTGAAATTTTCCTTCAAAATGAAGAAGAAATAAACACTTTCCCAGACAAACAAAGGCTGAGGTGTTCATCAACACCAGACCTGCCCTATAAGCAATGTGAAAGGGATTTTTTTAATCTGAAAGAAAAGAACAATAATGAGCAAGAATAAATCATCTGAAAGTACAAAACTCAGTGTTAATAGTAAGTACACAGAAAAACACAAAATATTATAACACTGTAACCATGGTGTGTAAAATACTCATCAATAAAAAGACTAAACAATGAACAAATGAAAAATAAGAACTGCAACAATTTTTTAAGACAAGAGAGTATAATAGGATATAAATAATAACAAAAAGTTAAAAAGCAGGAGGACAAGGTTAATGTGTAGAGTCTTTATTGTTCTCTTTTTGCTTGCTTGCATGTTTGTTTGTTTAGGCAAACATTGTGTATTAGTCTATTTTCATACTGTTACGAAGAAATGCCCAAGACTGGGTAACTTATAAAGAAAAAGAAGTTTAATAGACTCACAGTTCCACATGGCTGGAGAGCCCTCACAATTAAGTGGAAGGCGAAGGAGGAGCAGAGTCACATCTTACATGATGGCATGCAAGATAGCATGTGCAGGGGAACTCTTCTTTATAAAACCATTGGATCTCGTGAGAATTATTCACTATCATGGGAACAGCATGGAAAAACCAACCCTCATGATTCAATTACCTCCCATGAGGTTTCTCCTATGATGAGTGGGGATTATGGGAGCTACAGTTCAAGATAAGATTTAGGTGGAATCACAGCCAAACCATATCACAGTGTTAAGTTGTCAGTTAAAAATAATAGGTTATAAGATAGTATTTGCAAGCCTCCTGGTAACTTCAAACCAAAACCAAACCACAGACACACAAACTAAAGTAAAAAGCAAGAAACTAAATCATATAACCAAAGAGTATCATCTTCACTGAAAGGAAGACAGAAAGAAAAGAAAGAAGGATGAGATGACCACGAAACTAGCAGAAAACAAATCACGAAATGGCAGGAGTAAGTCCTTACTTATCAATAATAACATTGAATCTAAATGGATTAAACTCTCCAATCAAAAGACATAGAGGAACTGAATGGATTTTAAAAAACAAGACCCATGATCTGTTATCTACAACAAACACACTTCACCTATAAACACACACATAGACTGAAAATAAAGGGATAGACAAAGATATTTTATGCCCATGGAAAGCAAAAAAGAGGAGGGGTAGCTATAATTATATCAGATAAAATAGATTTCAAGACAAAAATGGTCACTGTATAATTATCAAGGGATCAATTCAGCAAGAGGATAGAACAATTTTAAATATACGTTCACCCAATATTGGAGCACCCAGATATAAAAAGCAAACATTAGTAGAGCTAAAGAGGCAGATAGACCCCAATACAGTAATAACTGGTGTAAGATTTATTGCCGAGGTAAAATGAGGAAGCTGAGGCAGGTATAAAAAAAAGTGAGAAGCCAATTTATTCAGCTCCCGGGCATCCTTCAGTGGTCCAAGAGGGGCCAGAGAAGTCAAAGGCTGTTCAGGGTGTGGGGTTTTATGGGACATGCAGGCATTTGATTGGTTACTGGGTAAACAAAGAGAAGGCATTTCTATTGGCTGGTGAGGAGTAGGAAGTACATGGAGTTAAAGTAGGAAGTACATGAAACTAGCTGCCATTGGTAGTTGGGCGGAACTTTGGGTAAGTGGGCCTTGATTGACTACTGGGGAAACAAAGAGAAGGCATTTCTATTGGCTGTTGAGGAGCAGGAAGTACATGGAGTTAAAGTAGGAAGTACATGAAACTAGCTGCCATTGGTAGGAGGGCAGGACCTTGGGTACACGGGCCTGCTGGGGGCATATGGGGCAGGCCGTTGCTGGGCAGGGAACGGTGGGGCTTCTTTAAAAAAATTTCTCTGCAGGGTTTTTTAACAGCGGGCTGAAGGTTGGATGCATAATTTAGTGCTGAGTGTGGGCTTGGGCATGGTATGCAGTGGCAGGTGTGGGGAAGCTTTGTGGGGAAGCCAGATAATGAGCTCAGGTGATGACACAGTTATCAGGTGAGGAGAGTGATGAATGTGTCTGTTTGACTCCCAGCAAGGCAACCGGCCTTACAACTGGAGACTTCAACACCCCACTTTCAGCACTGAACATATCTTCCAGACAGAAAATCAACAAATAAACATTGGACTTAATCAGCACTACAGACCAAATGGACTTAATAGATATTTAGAGAACATTTCATCCAACAGCTACAGAATACACATTTTTTTCTTCAGCACATTGATTATTCTCAAAAATAGATTATAAAACAAGTCTTAAAACATTCAATAACACCAAAATAATATCAAGCATCTTCTGTCATCACAATGGAATAAAACTGGAAATTAGTAACAAAATACATTTGGAAACTGTACAATTCTATGGAAATAAAGCAGTATGTTC
Source organism: Callithrix jacchus (assembly GCF_049354715.1). NCBI lineage: Eukaryota > Metazoa > Chordata > Mammalia > Primates > Cebidae > Callithrix > Callithrix jacchus. The sequence continues at coordinate 50,407,665 of NC_133507.1, forward strand.
CTGAGTGACCAGTGGGTCACTGAAGAAATTAAGAAGGACATTGAAAAATGTCTTAAAACAAATGATAATGAAAACAACATCCAAAAATCTATGGGTACAGCAAAAGCACTACTAAGAGGGAAGTTTATAGCATAAGTGCCTACATAAAACATGAGAAAAACTTCAAATAAGCCATCTAATGATACATATTAAAGAAATAGAAAAGTAAGACAAATCAAAACCTAAAAACAATCAAAGAAATAATAAATATCAGAGCAGAAATAAATAAAATTAAAATGAAGAAAACAAAAAAAAAATCAATTAAACAAAAAGTTGGTTTATTTAAAAGTTAAACAAAATTAACAAAACTTTAGCCAGATTAACCAAGTAAAAAAGACAGAAGATCTGGATAAAATCAGAGATGAAAAAGGAGGCATTACAACTGATACCACAATAATTCAAAAGATCATTAGTAGCTACTATGAGCAACAATAAATTGGAAAATCTAGAAGAAATAGACAAATTCCTGGACACATCTAACCTACCAAAATTGAAGTATGGAAAAATCCAAACTCTAAATGGACCAAGACGAAGTCATGAGACCAAAGCCATTATAAAAAATCTCAAAGTTAGGAAAACCCAGGACCTGATGGTTTCATTGCTGAATTTTACCAAACATTTTAAGGAGAACTAATACCAATCCTACTCAAACTATTCTGCAAAATAGAGCAGGAGGGAATACTTTCAAATCCATTCTATGAGACCAGTATTGTACCGATATCAAAACTAGACAAAGACACATTAAAAAAAAAGAAAACTACAGGCTAATATCTCTGATGAATATTGACATAAAAACCTTCAAGAAAATATGAACAAACCAAATTCAATAATACGTTGAAAGCTCATTCATCTTGACCAAGTGGGATTTATCCCTGGGATGCAAGGATTATTCAACATATGTAAACCAATCAGTATGATACATTATGTAAACAGAATAAAGGACAAAAGCCATATGATCATTTCAATTGCTTCTGAAAAAGCATTTGATAAAATTTGACATTCTTTCATGATAAAAGCACTCAAAAAACTGGGTATAGAAAATACATACCTCTGGCACATGCCTGTAATCCCAACTACTTGGAAGGCTGAGGCAGGAAAGTCACTTGAACCCAGGAGGCAGAGGTTGCAGTGAGATGAGATAGCACCACTGCCCTCCATTCTGGGTGACAGAATGAGATTCTGTCTCAAAAAAAAAAGGAAAATACATACCTCAACATAGCAGACCCACAGCTAGTATCATACCCAAGGGAAAAACTGAAAGCTTTTCCTCTAAGATCTGGAACAGAACAAGGATGCTCACTGTCATCACTGTTATTCAACATAGTACTGGAATTCCTAGCTAGAGCAATCAGACAAGAGAAAGATATAAAAGCCATCCAAATTAGAAAGCAAGACATCAAACTATCCTTGTTTACAGATAATATGATCTCATATTTGGAAAAACTTGAGAACTCCATCAAAAAGTTCTTATAACTGATAAACAAATTCAGTAAAGTTGCAGGATACAAAAGCAACATACAAAAATTAATAACATTTCTATATACCAACAGTGAACAATCTGAAAAATAAATTAAAAAGTAATCCCAGCTGGGCACAGTGACTCACACATGTAATCTCAGTACTTTTTGAGGCTAAGGCAGGTGGATCGCTTGATATCAGGAGTTCAAGACCAACCTGGCCAATATGGTGAAACCCTTTCTCTACTAAAAGTACAAAAATCAGCTGGGCATGGTGGTGGCACATGCCTATAACTCCAGCTACTCAGAAAGCTGAGGCAGGAGAATCACATGAACCCAGGAGGCAGATGTTGTGGTGAGCCAAAATCACACCATTGCACTCCAACCTGGGCAACAAGAGTGAAACTCCATCTCAGAAAACAAAAAGTTATCCCATTTACAATAGCTGAAGGAGATCAGTCAAGGTGGTGGGAAAAATTATAGAAAAGACACCAACCTTCTTGGAAGGCCAGGAGGTTTTTTTTTTTTTATTGCATTTTAGGTTTTGGGGTACATGTGCAGAACATGCAAGGCCAGAAGGTTTTGCAAAGCTTCCGGGAAGACTGAGCTGAAGGCGGCTATTCTTACCCTGAGGCAAATGGCAAAAGGAAGATAACAAAGGAGTACAGGGAATTTATCTAGGTAAGTTTGTTTACTTATTTCTCTGGAAACCAATCTTTAATCATCAGTGTGCAGGACTGCCCCCTACTCAGGGGTCAACAATGCTAATTACCCACAAATGGTCTTTGCTCCGGGCCTTTGTCATTAAATCTGTACTAAATAAATGTGAACACCTCCAGTTTATCTTTCTCATTGGCTGTGCTAAGCCATGGGGTCCTCTACCCACACTCACAGGCAAAATACCTGTGTGTGTGAACTCCTTTCATCTGTTGCTGGGCCAGAGTCTGCAGGACAGCCTCAGTAGCTAGGGCCCCCACATGAGGAATGCTGCAATGGTTCATGATGGAACCCTCAAAAATGAAGGTGAAGAGACTGTGTAAGTCAGTAAGTCAGTAAGTCATTGGTACCCTCGCAGGATTTCCAGGTTTCAGAGAATTGTTCAAGCTAGGATTTCATCATGAGACAACAGTTATCAGCTCAACAGAAACAGTATATAAAAGTATTGAAACAGTTGCTTAAAGCTAGCAGAGCCTTGGTTTTCCAGGCTCAGTGAAGAGACCCAAGGCAAACTGTTGTTTCCCATTACCCATGGTTCCCAGAAGAATGCATGCTAGTGCTCTGGGAACAAAAGAAGAGAAATCTTAAACAATATCATGCACAAGGGCAATGGGTCTCAGTAACATCTTTAACGTTATGGGCCTTAGGGCTGCTTTGGTGGTGCTCCGCATAAAAGAGCCTAGAAAGGGAAAGAAGGAGGAACTATCACTTACCTTACCACCTCCTCCTTCTCCCTCAGCCCTGCAATTACCAGGTAAAAGTGCCACAGAGGGAGAGGATGTTCTCCTTGAGCCACTTCCCCCAATAAATCGGAAAAAAAACAAAAAACAAAAAACAAGGGAGACACTACATCTATGGGACCCTTAGGCAAGCAGTATTAGAAGGGGAGCTCTTGGCCTGCCTAGTAATGCAGGATTGACAAGGCAATCAGGTATATGAACCAATTTATTTGATGCTTCTAGAGATAAGAAAAAGCATTAGAGAAAACAGAGCCACTACTAGCCTATTTACAAAAGGATTAATTGAAGCTGTCCATATAAGCCCATGGGATTGTCAGTGATAGCTAAAGCAACTTTAGATGCCAGTTAGTACCTACCTCTTCTGGAGGGCAGAATTCGATGAATTCTGTAAACAGCAAACCCTTTTCTAATATTGGCCACTTTTATTACTCCCCTACTCCCCTACACCCTACATTCCCAATGATGTGGCTCTCTCAAAATCCTACTTCGGTTGAGCAGTAGCCTTTAAAGGGAGAGAAATTACAATGAACCCATGAATTAGTTGAGGAGCAATTACAAGTCAGCCATATGCATCTCACAGCCCTTGGAATTTGCCCATTTTCATCATTCCCAAAAAGTCTGGCAAATGGAGACTTTTGTGTGACTTACAAGCTATTAATGCTAACCTGCAACCTATCAGGCCTCTTCAACAGGGGCTCCCTTCCCCTGGGGCAATTCCTTAAGATTGGCCTATAGTCATTATTAACTTAAAAGACTGCTTTTATACTATTCCCTTTGCAGAACAGGACAGAGAAAAATTTACGTTTACAAAACCAGTTATCAATAATGAAAGTCCAGTTCACCAATTTCACTGGAAAGTGCTTCCTCAAGGAATGCTTAACAGTCCTACCATGTGTCAGTATCATGTAAATCAGGCTTTGCTCCCCAGTAGAAAATAATTTCCTAATTGCAGGATTATTCATTTTATAGATGATTTTTTTTAGCAGCCCCGACAGAGCCAGTACTTTTAAGTTTATATGCCTCTGTTCGAAGGAATACACAGTTAAGACGTTTATTGTAGCACCTGAAAAAGTACAAATGTCCTCTCCTTGGAAATATCTTAGATACGTACTAACTTTGAGGTCAGTAAGACCTCAAAAGGTTAAATTAAATACTAGCAATCTGTATACCTTAAATGATTATTAAATATTACTGGGTGATATTAATTGGTTTTGCCCCATCTTGGGCATAACTACTGATATATATTGCAAAACCTGTTTTCTGTCTTAAAAGGCCATACAGCCCTAGATTCTCCCAGGTATTTAACCCTTGCAGCAAAAAAGGAGATTGAGGAAATAGACAAACTATTTCTTAGAGGAAACTAGATTGCATAGACCTGCATTATTCAGTTCAATTGTTTGTTTTTCCTACTAAACATTTCCCAACAGGATTAATAGGACAGATGGCCCCAGGGCTGCACTTTCTAGAATGGGTTTTCTACTCACATACTGGGACTAAAACACTATGTCCCTATATCCAGATAGTTAGTAAAGTCATCTATATGCATTGGAGACAATGCAATCTGTTGCTAGGTTATGACCCTAATGTCATAAGAATTTCTTTGAGTAAAAAGCAATTAGAAGCAGTAGTGCCCCTATCTCCAGATCTTTAGATAGCACTCTCTGATTATGTAAGCCATATAGAACATGCCTTTCCTGCTGACAAACCACTTCAGTTCTTATCTTGTACTCCTGTAGTTATGCCTACAAAACTTGTCTACTCCATCATACGTAACACTTTAATGCTTTTTACTGATGGTTCTAGTAAAAATGGAAAAGCGGCTATTTGGTGGAAATCGCATAATTCCCTCATTTGTTCTGGATTTACTAGCACTCAAAGAGCTGAGGTTGGAGCCTTAATATTAGCCCTGGAAACCCTGCTCAGCCCATCAATATTGTTAGTGATGCTTACTCCGTTTATTTATTGCAGAACCTTGATACAGCCCTCATTAAGTCTATTCTTGAGCACACCCTGTGTTCACTTTTTCTTCAACTTCAGCAACTACTAGATCTATGTATACACCCTATTTTTATTACACACATTTGAGCCCACAGCTCACCGTCTGGCCCACTGGCTTATGGCAATGATTAAGCAGACCTACAAGTTATTACATCACTGCTTGATCAAGCCACCCAATAGCATCGTTTTTCCACCAAAATTGAAGAAAGTTAACTAAACAATTTTGGCTTACACAAAGACAAGCTAAACAAATTATCCTGCAGTGCCCAGATTGCCAGCTTACAGGCATGTCCCCTCCTTCTGCAGGTGTTAACCCTAGAGGACTAGAACCTAATCAGTTATGTCAAAGAGATGTTACACACATCCCTGAATTTGGAAAACTAAGATATGTTCATGTATCAGTTGATACCAATTTTCACATAATTAGTGCACATGCTCTTCCTGGAGAGTCTGCCCATTATGTCATTATACATCTTCTTTTAACTTTTGCATTTATGGGGTGGCCCACAAAAATTAAAACTGATAATGGTCCAGCTTATGCTAGCTCACAATTTCAACAATTTTGTCATACATGGAACATCCAACATTCCACAGCCATCCTGTATAACCCTCCAAGGATAGTCAATAGTAGAATGTACCTATTCCACCTTTAAAAATATGCTCAGAAACCAAAAAAGGGGGAATATGACTAAGGACCCTGCAACACTACTAGCACAAGCCTTATGTACCCTTAATTTCTTAAATTTAGATGATGACAAATTTCAATCAGCTATAGAAAAGCACTTTGCTAAAACCTCTCAAGACATAAAAGCCACAGTTTTATGAAAAGATGGGAATAGTAATATATGGTGTAGCCCAAACAATTTGTTTACATGGGGAAGAAAACATGCTTGTGTTTATACTCCCTCAGGCCCTATTTGGATTCCAGCATAATGCATCAAACCATACCATGGCATGGCTAGGACCCAACCCAGTACCAGAAATGAAGGAAATGACTTTGCAGGACCCACAGCCCCAGACAATGTGGCTTCCTTGGATGACAGAAGCCCCAGATATTACCTGGGGAATGCTGAAGAAGACAACTCAGGAGGCTAAGAAAATCCTGCTCTAAACACAAACATCATTCACTCCAGATAATTTGTTCCTTTTTTATTTTCTCACTTTGCCTCCTACCTGTATCTGCTACACTCTTTTGAGCCCATCTTCTAAATCTGCCTTTTTCCACCTGTTACTCCCTTCCCAGTCTCTAACAACATGACTGCTTGGCTAGAAATAATTAACATACCCCCGATGGGGTCTCAGTAATGGCACATATTGGACTGAGGTGCCAAGTAACACTACATGCCACTCCTTGATTGGAAAAGAATGTTACTGATTATACTCATGTTTGTCTTATATTATTTACTAAATCTAGGATGCAAAACCAGAACACAACTTACAACCGCTGTGCCTGACAGACCTGTTGCTGTGCACATCTGTACTCTTTAATCAATGAAACCCGGTACAAAAAAAAAGAAACAGAAAGTGGGGAGATGTAGGAGATTGGTCGGGGTGGTGGAAAAAATTATAGGAAAGACATAAACCTTCTTGGAAGGCCAGGAGATTTTGTAAAGCTTCAAGAAGAATGAGGTAAAGGTGACTGTTCTTACTCTGAGGCAAATAGCAAAAGGCAGATAACAAGGGAATGAAAAGGAGTTTATCTAGATATGTTTGTTTACCTATTTTTCCGGAAACCAAATCTTTGATCATCCACTCACAGGACTGCCCCACACTTGGGGGGTTGACAGTGTTAATTACCCACAAATGGTGTTTGCTCCAGGCCTTTGTCATTAAATCTGTACTAAATAAATAAGAATGTCTCTGGCTTATTGGGGCCACACTTTCTCGTCAGCTGTGCTAAGACTTGCAGTCCAGTAGCCATGCTCACAGGCAAAATACCTGTGTATGTGTAGTGTCTTTATCTGTCACTTGTCCAGATTCTGCAAGACAGACTTGGAAAATAGCCACAAATAAATTAAATGCCTAGAAATTAACTTAACCAAAGAAGTGAAAGATCTTTATAATAAAAACACTAAATACCATTTTTGGTGCCCTCTTCAATTTCTTTCATCAGTGTTTTAGACACCAAAAAATGGAAAAATATTCCATGTTCAAAGAGTGGAAGACTCAATATTGTTAAAATGTCCATACTACTCCAAGTGATCTACAGATTCAATGCAATCCCTATCAATATACCAATGACATTCTTCACAGAAATAGAAAATACTATCATAAAATTTATATGGAACCACAAAACACCCCAAATAGCCAAAGCCATTCTAAAAAAAAAATGACAAAACCAGAGGAATCACATTACCTGATTTCAAATTATACTACAGAGGTATAGTAACCAAAATGGCATATTACTGGTGTAAGAACAGACACGTCGACCAAAGGAACAGAATAGAGAACCCAGAAACAAATCCATACACCGACAATGAAATTATTTTTGAGAAAGGTACCTAGAACATACATTGGGGAAAAGAGTCTTCAATAAATGGTGGTGGAAAAACTGGATATCCATATGCAGAAGAATGAAACTAGACCCCTATCTCTCTCCATATGCAAAAATCAAAACAGGCTGGGAGGAGTGGCTCACACCTGTAATTCCAGCACTTTGGGAGGCTGAGAGGGGTGGATCACTTGAAGTCAGGAGTTTGAGCCCAGCCTGATAAACATGGCAAAACCCTGTCTCTACTAAAAATACAAAAATTAGCTGGGTGTGGTGGTGCACATCTGTAATCACAGGTATTCGGGAGGATGAGGCAGGAGAATTGCATTAACCCAGGAGGCGAAAGTTGCAGTGAGCTGAGATCGCGCCACTGTGCTCAAGCCTAGGCAACCGAGCAAGACTCCATCTTAAAAAAAAAAAATCAAATAAAAACGGTTTAAAGACTTAAATCTAAGACCTCAAACTATGCAACTACCACATGGAAACACATTGTGGAAACTACAAGCCATCAGCCTGGGCTAACGTTTCTTGAGTAATATTCAATAAACATAGATAACCAAAGCAAAAATGAACAAATGGGATCCCATCAAGTTAAAAAGCTTCTGTATGGCAAAAGAAATAATCAACAAAATGAAGAGACAACCCATAGAATAGGATAAAATATTTGCAAACTATTGATCTGACAAGGGATTGATAAGCAGAATATATAAGGAGCTCAAACAACTCTATAGGAAAAAAATCTAATCCTCTGATTAAAAAATGGGGAAAGATTTAAATAGACATTTCTCAAAAGAAGACATGCAAATGGCAAATAGACACATGAAAAGATACTCAATGTCATTAATCATCAGAGAAATGCAAATCAAAACTATAATGAGACCTTATCTCATCCCAGTTAAAATGGCTTATATCCAAAGACAGGCAATAACAAATGATGGTGAGGATGTGAACAGGAAACCCTCATATGTTGTTGGTGGGAATGTAAATTCCTACAACCATTATGAAAAACAGTTTGGAGATTCCTCAAAAAACTAAAACTAGAGCTAACATATAATCTAGCAATTCCACTGTGATATATACGCATAAGAAAGGGAGTGAGTATATTGAAGAGATATCCACACTCCCATGTTTGTTGAGGAACTGTTTACAATAGCCAAGATTTGGAAGCAACCTAAGTGTCCATCAACAGATGAATGGATAAAGAAAATGCAGTATTTATACACAATGGAGTACTATTCCACCATATAAAGAATGAGATTCAGTCATTTGCAACAACATGGATAGAACTGGAGGATCTTAAGTGAAATAAGCTAAGCACAGAAAGACAAACATTGCATGTTCTCATTTATTTGTGGGATACAAAATACAAAACAGTTGAATCCATCGAGATAGAGAGTAGAAGGATGGTTACCAGAGGCTGGGAAGGGTAGTGGGGTGGTTGGGGGTAAGTGGGGATGGTTCATGGATACAAAAAAATAAGTGAATAAATAAGACCTAGTATTTGATAACACAACAGGATGAGTACAGTCAGTAATAATTTTACATTTTAAAATAACTAATGGAGCATAATTGGATTGTTTACAACACAAAGAATAAATACTTGAGGGGATAGATATCCCATTTTTCATTACGTGATTATTATGCATTGCATGCTTGATCAAAACATCTCATGAACCCAATAAATACATATATTTACTATAAACCGATAGAAATTAAAAATAAAAAAATTTAAAAATATAATCACAGCAAGGGCTATATGGTTTGAATATTTGTGTTCCTCCCAACACTCATGTTGAAACTTAACCCCAAATGCAACATTATTAAGAGGTGGAACCTTTAGGAAGTGATTAGGACATGAGGACTCTGCCTTCATGAATGGATTAGTGTCCTCATAAAATGGCTCAAGGGAGGGAATTTGCTCTTTTTTGCGCTTCCATACTTTGACCTTGTAAGGACATAAAGGCACAGTTGGTGTCATCTATGAGAAATAGGCCTTTACCCAGCACTGAACCTGTCAGTGCATTGATCTTGGACTTCCCAGTCTCCAGGACCCTGAGAAATAAATGTCTGTTACTTATATAAATTACTCAGTATCAGGTATTCTGTTAAGGCAGAACAATAAGACTGAGACAAGAAGTAAGGTGAGGTGGAAAAGTGACCCTTGCACTTTGCAACATGGAGGTTATTAGTGACCTTAGGAAAAGCAGTTTTTTTTTCTTGTTGTTGTTGTGACTCAGATAGAAAAAGCAGTTTTGATGGAATGATGGGAGAGGAAGTTTGATTGAAATGGGTTCACAAGAAAATGGGAGAAAGACCTTCTTTTTCTACAAAACGATAATGCCATGCACTTCTAGGCTCACGGGATTTGGGTGAATGAAAGCAAAGCAGTGCACTGTAAGTCACCAGATCAGACTGACCCAGAGGAAAGGTCTTGGGGCAAGTTAGAGAACTGATGAAGAGCAGCTGTCACAAAGCCAGAAACCTGGAAGGGGTTATGGTGGTTCCAGATTACTAGTGGAGCATGGGGCTCCACACAGAAGATGAGTTTTGGAGAATCACATTCTTCAGGTTAGCTCTCCAGGATTCCCACAGATTAAAATCAATTAAACAGGAGTTTATAATCAATGGTTATAAAATAATATAAACAAGCAAATTCATGAGAGTGTCAGAAATGAACAACACCACATTTAGTTCAATGGGAGTTTCACATACTGGAATGATCAAAGAATATGAAACAAATTATATAAAATGTTTAATGTTTTAAAAGACAGAAACATAAAAATTAAGCAAGTAATAAATAAGAGGCTCTTCTGTAAGACCGGGCAAATTTGAAGACAAGTCAAATAAAGCTTTTAGAAATAAAAAATAGAATTGTTGAAGTAAAAAATTTTAATAGATTGTTTAAAAGACATATTAGGCATAGCTAAATAAAAATAGTGGCAAATCAGAGGACCCATCTGAAGACATGATACAAAATGCAGCCCAGAAAACAAGCAGATAAAATACATGAAATGTTAATAAATATGCAAACAGTCTTAGCAAATTACTAGGAAGACAGAAAGAGAAAGCCCATTTGCTTCACAGGCCTAGCAGCTCACAAAGCAGGTGAGCAGAAGATAAAGCCCTTAGGGTCATGCACACTAACACTGAACCACAAAATCTGAGGTTGATCCGACTAACATTTTTTCCTTTGAGGGCTGTGGAGGAGAGGGTGGGAAAATGCAGGGCCAGCAGGAATTCCTTATCCTAGTTATTAATAATAAATAAAATGCATAAATTGTGGAAGCACTTGCAATGTGCATGCTTTAAGATCTTCCTTTAAAATTAATCTTGCCATGTGACATCAAAATTGTCCTGTAATTCTTTTTCTGTAGCTACAAAATATTTATGTTGTTATTTATAAAAACCAAAATTCAAATATTGTTTCAGGCCGTTATCTTCTTTCTCCTTCCATTCAGTGACAACTTTCTTACCTGTGAAAAATATCTACAATTGAAATGACTATTTAGTGACCATTAATTCACTGCTTGCATCTTCCCTACTAAATCAACTGACATAGTTATTTCAAAGTTAACAACAACTACTTAATTATCGTATTCAGTGCATTTTTTCCCTCTCTTTCCTTTTTACAGTACTGAATATTGTTAACCACTCATTCCCTTTTTCTTTCAATCAACAAATAGTTATTAGGTTTTCACTATTCTCTAAACTAGGTCTTGGGAATAAAAAGATAACATACATTCCATGATGTCAAGGGTTGTTCAGTCTATTTATCAAAGATGGGCACAAACTAAGTGATATAAAGCTCTAAAGGAAAAAAGTAGAACCACAAATGAGGGAGCATTGCCTCTACCCGGGGTAGTCACAAACGGCTTTACACTTGAGTCTCCTAGAAAGACAGTGTGTGTTGGCCAGGTGGATGGGAGCAGGCTGTGGCATCATTAATGGCAGAGGAAGTATATGAGCAAAGGTACAGAGATATAAAGCACCCAGGCATGCTGAGGGCACTGCAAATAGTTCAGTATTTCTAGAAGATAGAAACCAAGCTGAGCTTTATAGCTAGAATGAAAGACAATGCAAAATAACAGAAGACATCAAACCTATCAAAGGCATTTAGACTTAAACGTATAGGCACTACGCAGGGTATTAACAAGGTTCTCCTCCTCCTTTTTGTCCTTCTTAATACATTAGTAATTTGCAAAGAACACACTTGCAAGTAGATAGAAGCTGGATTGGAAAGCCATAAGACTGAAGGTAGAAGACCATGTAGGAAACTTGAACTTCTGAGTGAGAGAGGATAAGGATCTGAAGTAAGAAGGAGGGAGACCGATGTGAGAGGTAGGGGACTGAGTGAATGACAGTGCCATTAGGAGAGAGGGTATACAAGGCAAAGGAGCAGGGTTTGGGAGGATGTTCTCAGGGATGAAGAGTGTGGGCTGACTGGGTATCTTAAAAGGTGAGTAATCCAATTGGTGACCATGTATTTCTGCCCTTCTGTTTCTAGAATATTTATCACTTTCCTCATTATAAAATACATACTTCTCATTGCAGATGATTTCAAATATTCTGAAAAGTGTAAGGAAAAAGAAAACCACCAGTGATTGCATGATACAGACATTTTAGAATATTTGAAAAGATCACACCACTGCACTGCAGCCTTGGTGAAAGAGCAAGCCTCTGACTCTAAAACCAAAAACCAGAAAATGCTGTGCACTATGCACTATGTACATTTTTAGAAAATTTTTTTATACCCTATATAGAATGTTATAGCCTGCTTTTAACATTTAATCTGTACCATGAGTACTGATCTGCATAACAAAATAATCTTTGGATATATAATTTTAATAACTCTACAGTGTTTTAGCCTATGAATGAACCACTTTTTAACTTATCAAACATTGCAATTGACATAATTTTGCTATTAGATATAATGCTATAATGAACATTTTGAATATAATATTAGACAATTCTGATTTTTTCCTTGGTACAAGTTCCTGGAAATAAAAATACACTGTCAAATTTAAGAAAGATCAGCCCAGGAATGGTGGCTCACACCTGTGATCCCAGCACTTTGGGAGGTCGAAGTGGGTAGATCACTTGAGGCCAGGAGTTTGAGACCAGACTGGTTAACATGGCAAACCCCATTTCCACAAAAAATACAAAAATCAGCTAGGTGCGCTGGCACACACCTGTAATCCCAGCTATTGGGGAGTCTGAGGCACAAGAATCGCTTGAACTCAGCCAGCAATGGTTGCCAGGGAGCTAAGATGGCGCCACTGCACTCAAGCCTGGGTGACAGAGTGAGACTCTGTCTCAAACAAAAAAAATTTAAGAAAGAAAAATTATAAAGGTCTCTTGATACATACTAAAAAACTAATTTCCAAATATACTATCCCCATTAGCATTGATAACTGCATTACAATTTTTTTCTAAATATGTAAGCAAAGATTTCTTCTTTTTAAATTTGCATTTCCTGAATGATAAAATAATATGTTTATTGACAATTGTATTTTCTTGGTGAATTGTCCCTGCATTCCCTTGGATAATTTTTCTATTAGAATGCTGGATTATTTTCCCCTTGATTTATATTAGTTGTTATTATATGAAGTTTTTTATTCTGCCGTACTTTTTTGGTAGATATTGATATATAAGTTTTATGATTATTTTATAGCTAAAGGTATTTATCTTTTCTTTTGGAACCCTTGATTTTCTTCTCAAAACTCTTCTCTTTTGATGCCCATGACACTTTTATCCTGTTTCCCACTTCCTAGTCTATTTCCCTATGGCATCTAGCTGACATTTTTTCCTTCTTCAGATAGAGACATTTATCAGTCCTTGGCCCTTTACTGCCAACATCCTTGTACTCAGAGACCTAATCTATCTCAATGCTTCAGTGTTTTAAAATACTGAAACTCTTAATATATTTTTTCTGAGTATGGTATGTACATAATATTAAATTCAAAAACACAAAATAATATACAGTGAAAAATAAGTCTCTTTTTTCCCCCTGACCCTGGGCCATCCAGTTTCTCTCCTAGGAGCTAACCACCAGTATTAATAGTAGTATTTTGTAGAATCATCTAGGAATGAGCATCATTCCTAGATGATTCTACAAAATACTATTATTAATAGTGGTGCATTTACAGCTATTCATAATAGCAAAGACATGGAATCAACCTAAATGCCTATCAGTGGTAGGCTGGATAAAGAATATATAATATATATACACCATGGAATGCTATGTAGCCATAAAAAAGAACAAGATTCTGTCCTTTGAAGGAACATGGATGAAGCTGGAGGCCTTTATCCTTAGCAAAGTAATGCAGAAACAGAAAACCAAATACCACATTTTCACTTATAAGTGGGAGCTAAATGTTGAGAACACATGGACACATACAGGGGAATAACAGATACTGGGGCCTAGTGGAGGGTTAAGGGTGGGAGTAGGGAGAGGATCAGAGTAATCAGGATAAATAACTAATTGCTATTAGACTTAATACTGAAATGATGAAATCATCTGTACAAGAAACCCCTGTGACCCAAGTTCACCTTATAACAAACCTGTACATGTATCCTTGAACTTAAAATAAAAGTTAAAGTAATTTTTATAATACAAATTCTGAAGTACGTTGAATCTACCAACAAAAATGGAAAACGTTTATTATTACCTTGTTAATCCTTAAATTAAAATATTGATATTGGCTGGGCACAATGGTGCACGCCTGTAATAACAGCACTTTGGGAGGCTGAGGTGGGCAGATCATTTGGGGTCAGGAGTTCCAGATCTGCCTGGCCAACATGGCAAAATGCTATCTCTAAGAAATACACAAAAATTAGCCGAACATGGTGGTGCAGGCCTGTAATCCCAGCTATTTGGGAGGCTGAGGCAGGAGAATCACTTGAACCTGGGAGGCAGAGATTACAGTAAGCAGAGATCACGCTATTGTACTCCAGCCTGGGTGACAGAGTGAGACTTCATCTCAAAAACATACAAACAAACAAGAACAACAAAAGAAAAGTTGACATTTAGTCAATCCCTTCTTTTAAAAGTTCTAAGTTTAAAATGTGTTCAATTGTCAAGTCTGAAAATATGAATTGATCTACAAAGTCAAATGAAAATATTTGTATCCTCAAAATCCTCAGTTAATGGCATCTGAAAAAGATACGGGATTATTTAACAGAATTAGAAACATTTTAAAAGCAGGATACATCTAGAAATAATTATGGTAATGGCCATAGATAACATTCTCTGATTTTTATGGCAATCATACAAGCAATTTGTTTTTCTCTCTTTTAATTCTGTGTCTGTATATTTCACTCTGACTGGCAATTTTAAAATAAAGGTCAAATCGTCAAAAAAAGAATACTCTATCCATTTACAAACATCTGAGTACATACGTATGTATATGTGTATAATTTCCCCATACAAATATTACCATACTATGTACTGTTCTACACATCACTTTTTTTAACTTAACAATACATTTTGGGCTGGGCATGGTGGCTCATAACTGTAATCCCAGCACTTTGGTGGGAGCATCGTTTGAGCCCAGGAGTTCAAGAACAGCCTGGGCAACATAGTGAGACCTTGTCTACAAAAAATGAAAACAAATTAGTCAGGTGCGGTGGCATGTGCTTGCAGTCCCAGCTACTTGAGAGGGTGAGGTTTAGGATGATGGCTGGAGCCGAAGAGGCTGAGGATGCAGTGAGCCATGATTATGCCACTGTACACTCCAGCCTGGGCAACAGAGCAAAATTCTGTCTCAAAAATTTAAAAAAAAATTTTTTTAAAGCAAGCACAAAAACAAAACAAAACACCTCAGAAAAACAATAGATTTTGGAGCTCTTTTCCTACTAGTATTGTATTTCATTGTTTGAACATGTCCTAATTTTTAAACCAGTTTTCTAATGATAAACATTTACTCTGCTTCAAATCTCTTATAATCTATCATAAACAATCATTTTTTACTTACAGCATAAGTACTTAGGACTAGAATTACTACTTCAAAAGGTATGTGTACTTGTAATTTTGATTATTCTGAAATTGCCTTTTGTTGAAGTTGTATCAATTTATAGCTTCTCCAGTAATATTTGATTACTGTGTTATAAAATGTTTTGGTTTTTGCCAGTCTGAGAGGTGAAAGATAGCATCTCAGTGTAGTACAGTGAGGACCAAGATCTTTATATAAACATGTTTAAAAGCCACCTGTACTTCCATTTTAATAAATTATTTTTGAAATATTCTTTAGCTCTTCATTCCTATTTTAAATTGAATAGTTGATCTTTTAAAAATAATTTATAGGCTGGGCACAGTGGCTCACATCTGTAATCTCAGCACTTTGGGAAGCTGAGGTGGGTGGATCACCTGAGGTCAGGAGTTCAAGATAAGCTTGACCAGCATGGTGAAACCCCATCTCTACCAAAAATACAAAACATTAGTCAGGCATGGTGGTATGTGCCTGTAATTTCAGCTATTTTGGAGGCTGAGACAGGAGAATCGCTTGAATCTGGGAGGCAGAGTTTGCAGTGAACCGAGATCATGCCATTGTACTCCAGCCTGGGCGACAAGAGCAAGACTGTCTCAAAAAAGTAAAATTATAGCAATTTGATTCTGGTATATGGTGTATGTGTTATTTCTTAGTTTTCAGTCTATGTAGGATGGTTTTATCTTGCTAATTTGCCTGCAGAATTTTTGTGATTATTATTTAGTCTAATTTACCAATCTCTAATAGCTTTGAATTTTATGTCATCCTTAGAAAGCCCTTCCCATGCTGATATTATTCAATATAAAATTATTCCATATTTTATTCTGGCACTTTGGATTCATTTTTGTGTCTAAATCTTTGACTCATCTGGAATTTATTTATATGTAAAGTTTAAGATGGGTATCCAATTTTTTTTCCAGCTTGCTATCGACTTGCCTGAATATCACTTGCTGAATTTTACTTCTTCCTCAATTTGAAGGGCCGCAAAAGTAGCACTTGTATCTTCTCCTCGTATGCTTTGTAATCTTTATCTGGACATTCTGTTTTATAATGAACATGCTCCAAACTATTTTGATGACTGTAGCTTTCTGTTATAGAATAGGAAGTCCCTCAGCTCTCCTTTGAATTTTTATGATTATTATTATTTATATATTTTTACATATAAACTTTAGAATCAGCTTGTCTACTTCCAAAGTTTAAAAATTCTTATTGTTATGTTTATGGGGATCAGGTTAAATTTACAGAATAATTTAGGAAGAATTGACATTCTTATGATGCTAAATCTTCCAGTCTAAGAATGCAATATGCTTTTGATTTGTTCAAGCCATCTTCTGTGTCCTTCAGAAGTGCTTTCCATTTTCCTCATATAAATGATGCATATTTATTTTAAAGTTTATTCTCATGTTTTTCATATTTTTGTTGCTATTGAAATATTTACCCTTATAGTTGTATACAATTCACTTTCAAATTTCTTTTAGAAGTACCACACACACATGTCCAACTATGTTTTAGATCTTCTCATCTGAAAGTTCTGCTCTTATTTTAAACTCAGCAAGTTCCAAATATGACTCATCATTCTCCACTGGCCAAAGTGTAATCTGTCTTCTTCAGTTTTGTATCATGCCAGTTTCTGGTATAGGGACATATGCCTGCACGTGGTGTGTTTAGATATGTCTTTTCAGTTGAAACACAGGCATTTGTGCCTTCTTTTTCTACTCCTCTTTTTCTCTGTCACATAGATATACACACACACTGAGGGCCAGGTACATAATTTGTGGAAACTCACGCCAATGAAAAGCAAGGAGACCCTTGCAGGGAAAAAGTACCATCAAGGTACTGAAATAAAAAGGTTTTACCTTTTTCCGTGGTCTCTCTTTCAACTTGTCATGGTGTTTTAATTTGATATTTAATGTCATTTTAGGTAAAGACAAATTAAAATGTTTAATGATTATCATTTTACCACTGACTTTTATGTGCACATTGCCAGTTTCAAATGCAAATGGAACATTTAATGTATGCAGAATCACAGAAATTACACAATTTCTGTGTACATGCATATGTACTTTGCCATTAACAGAACAGTGAGAACATTACACAAAACTAACTGAATTTTGATTTCACTTCTTTTTTTTTTTTTTGAGACAGAGTCTCACTCTGTCACTTAGGCTGCAGTGTAGTGGCATGATCTTGGCTCACTGCAACCTCCACCTCCTGGCTTCTGGGTTCAAGCAATTCTCATGCCTCAGCCTCCTGAGTAGCTGGAATTACAGGTGCATGCCACTGTGCCCAGCTAACTTTAGTATTTTTAGTAGGGACAGGGGTTTTGCGATGTTGGCCAGGCTGGTCTTGAACTCCTAATCTCAAGTAATCCACTTCCCTCGGCCTCCCAAAGTGCTGGGATTACAGGTGTGAGCCACTGCGCCCAGACGATTTCACTTCTTAATACACATGCATACTGCCCACACTGTGTGCCTTTGCCTTACTGATTAGTTAGGAAGGATTAAAAAGAAAAGGAACTATGGATTACCTGTTTTCCCTTTTTCTTTTGTTTTTGTAAAGTATCTTCTATACTCTCCTTTTCTTGTATGTTCTTATTTTCAGCTTAAGTGGGTGACTAGTAAGGAAAATAACATGAATAAGAAATGATATAACAGTGTTCCTTGGTCATTCATGTTTCTTAGAATGCCATTGCCTTCTTTCTGGGTTTGAAGAAAGGTCTGGCTCAAAGGGAAGGTTTGGCCTCTTAGAGCTGTCAGCTCCTCCTCTTACTCAAGCATAGACATAATATGCTTGCCTTTTATTTGCTTCAAGTCTCATTGAACTTCACATGTATTAGGTCCACCAGAATTCTGTGCACATGGGCCATATGAATGCTATGGGCACATGGGGCAGCAAAGAATAGTAGGCACATATTTGTACGTATCTTGTCTGCCCATTCACATGCTCCATTGTCCCATTGAGCTTCACTTACAAAACATAAGTTCAAGGAAAATATTACTAAGAATTTCAAGACAGTGACAGCAGAGCATTAAACCACACACAGCTCCCTTCAGGGAGCAGGGTCTAGTTGGACAGAACAGGTCTTATGCCTGTGAGGCCAGCCCCACACACACTCAGCTTCACTTTCTTCCTGTTTCTGTCTTGGTTTCTAGTAGCAAAGTGTCATACTAACTTAGAATTTTGAAGTTAATTTTGGCTTTTTCCTCTTTTCCTTGCTGTTCCACCCTCTTCTCTCATTTCTATTTACCAAGTCCTATGGCTTAAATCTATCTCTAGCATCTGCCTTTTCTTTCTATTCCCACTGTTATCATCCCCAAATTTGGATAATCTTATTTTTTCTGTAGTATTTAATAAAAGTAACCACTTGCTATGGACTAAATTATGTCCGCCCAAAGTTCATATGCTGAACATCTACTCCCCTATGTGACTGTGTTGGAAGTAGGGACTTTAGTGAGATGAGGGCAATTAAAGTTAAATGAAGTGATAAAGATGGAACCCTAATCCAATAGGACTGGTATCCTTACAGGAAAAGGACCAGAAGCTCTCTGTTTCCTCCTATGAGGAAACAGTCAGAAGACCACCATCTGTAAGCCAAAAAGAGAGCCCTTGCTAGAACCCAAACCATGCTGGCACCCTCATCTCAGACTTATAGGCTCCCAAACTTTGAGAAAACAAATTTCTCTTGTTATACCACCCAGTCTGGGTTATTTTATTTTATTTTGAGATGGAGTCTTGCTCTGATGCCCAGACTGGAATGCAGTGGTGCAATCTTGGCTTACTACAACCTCTGCCTCCTGGGTTCAAGCAATTCTCCTGCCTCAGCCTCCTGAGTAGCTGGGATTGCAGGCTTACACCACTACACTCGGCTAATTTCTGTAATTTTTTTTTAATAGATGCATGGGGTTTCACCATGGTGGCCAAGCTGGTCTTGAACTCCTGACCTCAAGTGATCTGCCCACTTCAGCCTCCCAAATTGCTGGGATTACAGGCAAGAACAACCATGCCTGGCCCAGTCTGGGTTTTTTTGTTAAGGTAGCAGGAGAAAGACTAATCCACCACCTAACACTTTCTCCCTGTTTTTAGTTTTTATCTGCTTCCATCAGTATACTTTTTCTAGATTAATTATCTTAAACTTATAACTCAAAGTATTACTCCACTTAAAAACGTTGCTGATTGAATTGAAGGTTTGCTTCTCAGCCTGGCATTCAAAGACCTCCACATAAGTGGCTTTTACCTACTCTTCTGTCTTTTGTGCCTCAAGAAAATTGCATGGCTCATGCTTTCAGGAACAGGTCTCCTCTTTCCTGCCTCTGTGCTTTTGGAATTCGTCTCCTCCCATCTTTGCCTATTCAAATCCTCTTTCCTTTTTCAAGATCTGTTTCTAAATGTTGTTTCTTCCTTGAAGACTTATCTTACTGTGTTATCTCTCTTCATTTTTGGTGACAGGGAGGAATTTCCTTGGTATTTTGTTTCCAATCCCATATGGACTATAAATAAAATTCGGGGCACAGTATGATTTTGGTATTTTTATCTTTCCTATTACACCGTGTATTTCATATGGGTAGTAGCTGGGTCCAAACTTGGGTTTTGGGAACTACATGCCTTATTGTGGAGTCTAATAACTGTGTGAACTCACTGTGAAGTCTCTGTTTTTTATATATTAATTTAGATAATGGTTATCTAGAGAGAGAAACTCAAAGATGTTCTAGTTTAAGTCTTTGCTCATTGGACGGCTTTTCCCCAATGATAATGAGTTCTTTGAGGGCAGAAATAGTCAATTAACTTTTCTGTAATCTCCAAAAGAAGTTTCATATTGATTCAATAATATTATCTACTATATATTCCAAGTCCTAAAGATGTCTTTAATTTTTTTAGTTCCAAGATCCAATTAAGGCTCATCAATTGCATTTTGCTGTCACATCTTTTTTTCTCCTATAATCTAGAACAGTCTTTACCTTGTTTCTTTGTTTTGTTCAGAGTCTAGGTCCATTTATTTGACAGAACGTCCTATAATTTGAATTTGTCAGATGACTTCCTCATGATTAGATTTAGGTTAAAGATTTCAGGCAAAATATTATATAGGTAATGTCATGTCCTTCCCATTGCATTACAAATGGCACTACATAATTCGAATTTATTCCATTATTGATGACTTTACTTTTGACCACTTAATCAAAGTGGTATCCCCCAGCTCTCACTACTGACAGGTATATTTTATCTTTGTAGTGAGTAGATTCATTTCTGGGTCATACTCCAAGACCAGTAAATATCCTCTTTCCCAATATCTTTTATCTGTTGAGTTTAATGTCCAATTAATGATCATTTTCTAAATCATTATTATGATACTGAGGGTAGTAAAATGGCATTCTTTCCCATTTGGAGAACAAAAATATATGATGAAATTCTAAATATTTCTTTTAGAAGCTCCAATAACAAAAAAAAAGTATTGATCTTGCTAAAAAGAACAGGAAATTGGCACCAGAGGTTTAAAATCAGGTCTGAGAATTGAGTAGAAAGGCAAAGAAAAAGCTATAGAATAAGTAATATACCAAGGAGGATTCTTTTCTTTTAAGAGGTGTCTGTGCATGCAGGTAGGAATAGGAGCCATTTCCTACTAAACTAAAGCTATGCACAGAACAGCTTCAAATAACTTGTATGAATTAAAAAAAAGAGTAAGAACCACCATGAACTTCATATGGAACCAAAAGAGAGCCCGCATAGCCAAGTCAATTCTAAGCGAAAAGAACACAGCGGGGGGCATCACACTACCGGATTTCAAACTATACTACAAGGCTACAGTAATCAAAACATCATGGTACTGGTACCAAAACAGAGATATAGACCAATGGAACAAAACAGAGGCACCGGAGGCAACACAACATATCTACAACTATACAATCTTTGATGAACCTGACAAAAACAAGCAAGGGGGAAAGGATTCCCTGTTTAACAAATGGTGTTGGGAAAACTGGCTAGCCATGTGCAGAAAGCAGAAACTGGACCCCTTCCTGACACCTTACACTAAAATTAACTCCAGATGGATTAAAGACTTAAACATAAGACCTGGCACCATAAAAACCCTAGAAGGAAATCTAGGCAAAACTATCCAGGACATAGGAGTAGGCAAGGACTTTATGAACAAAACACCAAAAGCATTGGCAACAAAAGCCAAAATAGACAAATGGGACCTAATGAAACTCCACAGCTTCTGCACGGCAAAAGAAACAGTCACTAGAGTGGATCGGCAACCAACAGAATGGGAAAAAATTTTTGCAGTTTACCCATCTGACAAAGGGCTGATATCCAGAATTTACAAAGAACTCAAATGGATTTACAGGAAAAAAACAAACAAGCCCATTCAAAAGTGGGCAAAGGATATGAACAGACACTTTACGAAAGAAGACATATATGAGGCCAACAATCATATGAAAAAATGCTCATCGTCACTGGTCATCAGAGAGATGCAAATCAAAACCACATTGAGATACCATCTCACGCCAGTTAGAATGGCGATCATTAAAAAATCTGGAGACAACAGATGCTGGAGAGGATGTGGAGAAAAAGGAACACTTTTACACTGTTGGTGGGAGTGAAAATTAGTTCAACCATTGTGGAAGACAGTGTGGCGATTCCTCAAGGCCTTAGAAATAGAAATTCCATTTGACCCAGCAATCCCATTACTGGGTATATATCCCAAAGACTATAAATCGTTCTACTATAAGGACACATGTACACGAATGTTCATTGCAGCACTGTTTACAATAGCAAAGACCTGGAATCAACCAAAATGCCCATTGATAATAGACTGGATTGGAAAAATGTGGCACATATACACCATGGAATATTATGCAGCAATCAGAAATGATGAGTTTGTGTCGTTTGTAGGGACATGGATGAATCTGGAGAACGTCATCCTCAGCAAACTGACACAAGAACAGAAAATGAAACACCGCATATTCTCACTCATAGGTGGGTGATGAAAAATGAGAACACATGGACACAGAAAGGGGAGTACTAAACACTGGGGTCTATTGGGGGGAAAAGGGGAGGGCCAGTGGGAGGGGGTGGTGGGGAGGGATAGCCTGGGGAGAAATGCCAAATGTGGGTGAAGGGGAGAAGGAAAGAAAAGCACACTGCCATGTGTGTTCCTACGCAACTGTCTTACATGCTCTGCTCATGTACCCCAAAACCTAAAATCCAATAAAAAATTAAAAAAAGAAATGATAGAAATAAAACTTCTAAGCTGGAAAAAAAAAAAAAAAAAAGAGTAAGACTGTGGAATGGGAGTTAGCAAACTATGGTCCATGGGACAAGTCTGACCCAGGGCCTGCTTTTGTAAATAAAGTTTGAATTGGAATAAAGCCATGTTCATTTGTTTACTTTGCCTATGACAACATTTGTGCCAAAACACTACATTTGAGCTTGCAACACACACTTAGTGGCCTGAAAAGCCAAAAATATTCACCATCTGGTTCTTTACAGAAAAAGTTTGCCAGTCCCTGGTATATAATGTCTTCAAATGTGTGTTTGGCAAAATGTGATTTTTATTCCAGCCTTGTAGGGTGGGGCTCCAAGCAAGTGAAGAATGACACATTCAAATAAGAAGATGAAGCCCTTTAGACGAGAAACGATAAAGTCTATTGCTTAGCATTGGCTCTGGAGTCAGCCTGCCTGAGTCCAAATCTTGGCTCTATCACTAATTAGCTGTGTGATCTTGGGCAAGATTTTAAAGTCCTCTGTATCTCATGTTCTTATCTATATAATGAGGATAATCATTATACATATCTGATAGGCTTGTTGTGGATATTAAATTAACTGCATATAAAGCTTTTGAACTAGTATCCGGTACATAGTAAGGCTCTTTAACAGCTATTATTAAGTTAAACAACTCTGACATAATTTTTTATTTCTTAAAACACTTAAGCCAATAAAATAGAGAAATATTTATTGAATAAATTTATAATCAAGATAAAGTAGAACTTGTCTGATAATGGCCCAGGTGCAAGAGGAAACTGTGATACAGTTTGAAGGCCACAGGCAGAGGCCTGTCTGGTTTAGGGTAGGTAAAAGGACAGCTATAAAATGTAATCTTTGAAACAGAAGGAAAATGACAGATTCCATAACTGAGTATTTTTTACAATGCTAAAGTAATGTGCAATTATAATATTTAGTAATTCTTTTAATTCCTTTTTAAAAGATTATCATTTGATAATTTAAATAGTAACATATATTTCATTGAAATCACTTCATGAAAAGTTTCTATTTTTGTTTATAAAGCTATAAATCTTTGAAATGTAAATATAATTATGGAAATTTAAAATTTGTTATTATTTGTAAACATTACTGGCTTTAATATATTTTTAAAAACATAATTTAGTATAATAGTTGATCCTCTGTTGCTTTTAGCTTTATTCATTTCTTCAATAAAAACTGATTAAGTGCCCAAAATGTGCTACACTCTGTACATTACAGAGTTCTGTTAGCTGATATGTTTACGTGTATGTGTATTTGCATTTGGGTTTATATGAATATAAAATGTTTTCTAAAAAGCTAAAAGCACTTTACATACATATTGCATTAATTTCAAAACTATGTTCTAATGTGCAGAGACAAGATGTAGCTTTTACTTCCAGTTAATAATAAAAGAAATGAAAAAACTGTATCTCGTTTTTCTTTTTAGTTCTCAAATCATGTTCACATGTTTTTTATTTATTTAATTTTAGAGACAGTGTCTCACTCTGTCACCCAGGCTGGAGTACAGTGGTGTGATCACAGCTGGGTTCCAAGGATCCACCTGCCTGAGCCTCCAAGTAGCTAGGACTACAGGTGTGCACCGCCATGCCTGGCTAACTTTTTGATTTTTTTATAGAGACAGGGTCTCACTATGTTGCCAAGGCTGGTCTCAAACTCCTGGCCTCAAGTGATTCTTCCTCCTCAGTCTCCCAAAGTGTTGCAATTACAGGTGTGAGCCACTGTGCCTGGCCCCCACATCTATTCATGCATGTAACCAGTTCTCTGAGACAAAGTAGATATCATTCCATCTAATAGATAAAAAAGCCAAGGCTCTGAAGATTAAGAGGTTTATTGAAGATGGTGAAACCATTCAGTGAGCCCTGGAGCCCAGAGTTGGTTCCCCACCATTGTGCATTTTCTAAATTAAGTCTATGTAGAAAAAACTTTCACAGCTTGCTTCTCTTTTAGAACCTTATCATGTTATAGGACTTATTCCTTCCAAGGTTCATCATGCTAGTCCACACATGAATCAATTTTAAAGTCAGGAATAAATTCAGATCTGCTTACTCTCAAACCACTATACTTTCCACAGCTTTATGAATATGTTATAAAACAAAAGGATCCTTTTATCCCATTTCTGACTGTATAGCTAACATTGTTCTAGTGTAGACTATAAACACAACTCACCTTATTGGATTCTAAAAAATTTTAATGAGGCCAGGTGCAGTGGCCCACACCTGTAATCCCAGCAATTTGAGGGGCTGAGGTGGGAGGATTATTTGAGCCCAGGAGTTCAAGAACAGCCTTGGCAACATAGTGAGACTCTGTTGCTACAAAAATTAAAATAATTAGCTGGGTGTGGTGGGATGCACCTGTGGTTCCAGGTACTTGGGAGGCTGAGGTGGGAGGATCACTTCAGTCTGGGATGCTGCAGTGAGCTATGATTGCACCACTGTACACTAGCCTGGATAACAGACCAAGACCTTGCCTCAATAAATAAATAAAAATAACAGTTTTTAATTATTACAAATTCATATATACTCAGAAAAAACTCATATGTTCGTGAAACTTTTATATTGAAAGAGTTTGCTAAAAACAACATTTAGGATGGGTGTGGTAGCTCATGCTTGTAATCCCAGCCCTTTGGGAGGCTGAGATGGGAATATCACTGGAGTCCAGGAGTTCAAGACCAGTTCACCATGTTGGGTAACATGGTGAAACCCTGTTTCTGCAGAAAATTAGCCGGGCCTGGTCATACACACCAGTAGTCCCAGCTACTCGAGAGGCTGAGGTGGGAGGATCCTTGACCCTGGGAGGCTGAAGCTGCAATGAGCCAAAATTGCACTGCTACAGTGCAGTCTGGGTGACAGAGTGAGACCCTGTCTCAAAAAATAAACAAAGAAAAACAAGATTTAGAAGCGAGGGACAAAGAGCCTCTTCACACACATAATGAAGAGTGGAGCTGCCACCTATTAATATTTTCCTATTCATCATTTTCCTAAGGAATATGAAGTTAGTCCACCTACTCCCCACATTTGGAGCTACAAAGGGAAATACTACATATTTTTATATTTCACAGTATGCTAAGTGCAGCAGTATAATTTCTGGGCAGCTGGACATTTAGGATGGTATGTGTGACTAGAAAGGAGATAGTTGTTATCTCATTTGATATTTTCTTTTCTTTTTTTTTTTTAGACAGTCTTGCTCTATCACCCAGGCTGGAGTGCAATGGTGTGATCTTGGCTCACTGCAACCTCTTCCTCCCAGGTTCAAGCGATTCTCCTGCCTCGGCACCCCAAGTAGCTGAGATTACAGGCACGCACCTCCATGCCTGACTAATTTTTTTGCATTTTTAGTAGAGACAGAGTTTTGCCATGTTGCTCAGGCTGATCTCAAACTCCTGAGCTCAGGCGATATGCCCGCCTCAACCTCCCAAGTGCTAGGATTACATGCGTGAGCCACCCCACCCGGCCCATTTGACGTTTTCTTAACCTCCTTATCACGGCCTACAAATGCTAGCACTGCTGAAAATTAAGGTTTTGAGGTATGCTTGAGTAAACCATTTATTATTGAACATTTTCAGGAAAATGGCTCATAGACAAGTAGAATGATACCCTTTAGGTCAAGAACTTCCCTTTTGCTTGTTGCTCTTCGATGTACCTACTTTATTTAAAACAACTGGACTTCCAATAACACAATGGAATTCAATGTCATCCAAGACATGGGAACTTGTTGAATTAGCTGGAGTTAGTCCACTTGTTGAATTAGCTGGAGTTAGTCCACCTACTCCCCACATTTAGAGCTACAAAGGTAAATGCCAAATCTTCCGCAGACCTAAAATTTTCCAGTTGGATGATAGCCCAGTTCTCCCAACCTGTGAAATAGTAGCAGTGAAGCTTAGAAAAACAATCTGAAATGAGCAATTAAGAAACATCTGTGTTTTACTATATGTGTGTGTGCACAAAAGGAGGGGTGTGGAGCACAGTTGGCCCTTAGACAGTGTGGGGGTTAGGGCCACTAACTCCGCAAATACTTAACTGCTAATAGCCTACTGTTGACTAAAAGCCTTAATGATAATGTAAATAGTCAGTTACTCATATTTTGTATGTTAACTGTATTATATACTGCATTATTACATAAAGAAACCTAGAGAAAAGAAAATGTTATTGATAAAATCATAAGGAAGAGAACATATCTTTACAGTACTGCACTATATTTCTTGATACCATAAGTTTACATTATCTGTTTACAAGATAAATCATCTCTGACATGGTAGGCAACAGCTGCAGACCTCAATCTACAGAATATATCAAGCTATTCAACTTTTCTGGTAATGTCATGACTTCTCTGCTTCTTGGGTGCAGTTTCAGCCTCACTAGTGGCATTTCATGTGGGTCTCATGGTATTATTCAAGGTTTACAGTATTGCACTACATGTGATGAAAAATATGTGAGAACAAGGAGAGATCACTTTTTACTGCAATAAGCAATTTACTAGAGGGATGACTGCTTATGCAGAGATGATTAGCCTCATACAGTGCTATAAGTGGATACTTGCAACAGTTGAACTTGCTGCAATAGCAACAGGAGGTAGCTATAAAATAATTACAGTTGTGCAGTATGTACTATAGTTAATTTTAGCAGTTATGATTTAATAGCATCTGTTTGCTTACATTTCTCTTGACCCCACATGGCACCATGTATGGTCTGTAAATGTTTGTGTAGGTTTTGATACATTTTAACTTTTTATAATAGATTTATATATATTTTATGGTAATCAATGACAAAATATTAATAGACCTACCTATATTTTATGTATCATGACATACCTAAGTTTTTCTTATTTTTTTCCCCATAATTCTAGGCTATCTTGGAGCAGGAAGATCCCTGAAGTCAAGAGCAAGTACCATTGCAAGACACAATGCAAGCCTGGTGGCACACAGGATGGGGTCATCAGCCCTGAGGAGAGGATTTGGGTGGAGTTTCATTGCATCCACTACAAGGCCCTAAATGATGTGACCCCTCATATCTCTGACCTCATCCTCTCCACAGCTTCACTGCCTTGCTTACTAGTTCCTGAAACTGCCAGGCATGCTCCCACCTCAGAGCCTTTGTTCTTCCTGTTTCCTCTATCTGGAACACCTGTCAGGTGACCAACTGTGCTGGTTTACTTGGGCCAGGACTGCCCTGGTTTTAGCACTGAAAGTCTTGCAACCAAAGAAACTCCTTAGCCCCAGATAAGCCAGGATGGTTGGCCACCTACACCTCCTCCAGATACCCACATCTGGCATAGATGTTATCTTCCTTGACCATCCTTTTGAAAACTGCACCCCTTTTTCCTCACATGCAGACTTCCAACTCCCTTTCCCTGCTTTTATTTTTTTTTTTCATAGCATTAGTGCCTTCTAATGTAGGATATCATATATTTGTTTTCTTTATTTTAGGAATATAAATTCCATGATTACAGTTTCTGGCACATAGTATGTGTTGAATGGATAAAATAAATGAGTATATTTAACATTTTATAGAAAATATATACTTTCTTGTTCTCAAGAAGTATATGTTGCCCTTTAATGACTAGTTAAAAATATTTCACATCATAATCGTCTATCACTGTTAATTATTTGGCAATTATGCTGGTAAAAGGTCAGATTGATCACAGAACCATTTCTTCAGCAAGAGAATGAAGAAAGACTTTAAAATTAAATTATTCTACTTGGTGGCTGATGTTAATGATGTGCTATTTTTAAAATATGTGAAATTACTTATTTAGAATTTGCAACTTGAAAAAATAGGCTGGAAAAAAATGGGGCAATCTAATTGACTGACAGCATTGTGAAACTAATACATGGTAGTGGCCATATCCTAAACATATCTTTATAAGCAAATGTTTAAATGGCAACACAGGACAGCTATGAAAATGAAATTCCAACAGCTATGAATTCAAAGCATTAGATTTTGCTTTATCTTCAGTGACCCATATTTTCTCAAATAAGAAGGGCAGAGAAAGAGAAACAAATATCATTTGGAGAGATAGCTATTTATTTGCACTTGAAAGAAAAGCTTTATGAAAATAAAATAGATATTCAAACACACATTTTCATTTTCATAGATTGTAACAGATACTTTGACTCCTATTTCTAAGAACTCAGCTCAAACTATAGTTTCCTGTGCTCCACAAACAGTAAAATATAATAATAAATATGAAATAGTCTCTCACAGTAACTGAAATGAACTTTTTTGCTTTGGGTTTTAGGAGAGAATTAATTTACCTTCAAATTCCTTTATCAGTCAATCCCTAGTACAGACAAATGATTATTGTCCAACCATGGAGAAGTTTTAAAGCAAACAATGTGGAAAATTTTTCTTTAATTTTATTTTTGAAATGTTTTATTCTAAGAACATGTAGGCCAGACATGGTGACACACACCTATAATCCCAGCACTTTGGGAGGCTGAGGCAGGTGGATCACTTGAGCCAAGGAGTTTGAGACCAGCTTGGGCAACATGGCGAAACCTTGTATTGACAAAAAAATAGAAAAATCAGCCAGGTGTGGTGGCACCTGCCTGTAGTCCCAGGTACTCAGGAGACTGAGGTGGGAGGATCATTTGAGCCCCAAAGTTTGAGGCTGCTGTAAGCCATCACTATGTCACTGCACTCCAGCCTGGGTGACAGACCCTGTTGAAAGAAAGAAAGGAAAGGAATTAAGGAAGAAAAGGAAAGAAGGAACGAGGGTGGGAGGGAGAAAGGAAGTAAGGAAGGAAGGAAGGCAAGAAGGAAAACATAATAAATGAAACCTAATTAAACACATCAGATCATGACAGAAGTTAGTACTAGCTTCCCATGATTTATACATAGATTCACACACAATATGGTTGAGTTAAAATAGATCTCATATCTTTGTTCTGTGTATAGAACGACAGAGGAAGCTAACTCATCTAAATACTTTACCTGAAAAAGCCTATATTTGTAACACATACAGTAATTCTCCTAAAGATAAAGTATTTTACTTCATGCTCAATTAATTAGCTTGCATTCTCATTAAAATTAAGATATGGTTTGGATGTGTCCCCACCCAAATCTCATCTCGAATTATTACTCCCACAATTCCCAGGTGTCATGGGAGAAAACTGTGAATTATGGAAGTGAGTTTTTCCTGTGCTGTTCTCGTGACAGTGAATGAGTCTCATGAGATCTGATGTTTTTAAAAACAGGAGTTTCCCTGCACAAGCTCTCTTTTTGCCTGCTGCCATCCATGTACGACACTGCTTGCTCCTTCCCTTGCCTTCTGCCATGATTGTGAGGCCTCCTGAGCCACATGGAACTGCAAATCCATTAAACCTCTCCTTTGTAAACTGCCCAGTCTTGGGTATGCCTTTACAGCAGTGTGAAAATGGACCAGTACAAGTTATAAATTAAACAACAACATGGAGTCTAAGAATATATGAAAATTTTTAAAAAATTAAATGAAACTGGTTAAACCCACTGTTATGGGTTAAACTGTGTCCTCCTCCCACCTCCAAATTAATATTTTGAACCCTAACCTCCAGTACCCCTGAATGTCACTGTATTTGGGGATTGGGCCGTTAAAGAGGTGGTTAATCAAGATGAGGTCATTAGGAAGGGTCTAATCCAATCTGACTGGTGTCATAATATGAAAAGGAATTTGGAGAAGACCATGTGAGGCTGCAGCGAGAAGGTGCCCGTCTAAGCAAGCTGAGGAGAGAGGCTTCAGGAGAAACCAGCTGCCGACACATTGATCTCAAACTTCCAGCCTCCAGAACTGCAGGAAAATATATTTTTGTTGTTCCAGCCACCAGTCTGTGGTACAGTCATGCATTACTTACTCACAGAAATTTGTAGTTAGCCTTTTTGTAGTTGTATGAATGCCACGGAGTGTACTTATACACACCTAGATGGTACAGCCTACTGCACACCTAGGTATATGTTTTAGCCTATTGCTCCTAGGCCACACACCCATACAGTAGGTCATTGTACTGAATGCTGCAGCAGCTGGAACACGATATTAAGTATGTGTGCATATAAACATACCTAAACATAGAAGGGGTACAGCAAACAATGTGGTATCATAATTTTATGGGACTACCTTTGTGTATGTGGTCTGTCATTGACAGGGTCATCTTTCAGTCTCTGATTAAAGAGCTATTTAAGTGTTTTGTGTGTTTGTTTTGTGGACCTTGGCGTGGGGGATGGATGAATTTTATCTGCCTGGAACCCTCACCAAGCATTTCTTGCTTCCTCTCTCCTTACCCATTCTCCCTGCTTTGTATTTTGTCCTTTGCTTCACTTCAACTCTTTCTCTTCCGGTGCTTCTGAAGTGATCCACATGCTACAACCAGATGTCTTTAAATGCATGAAAAGGGAACAAATGACTTTTTATTCAAAATGGAAAATAGAAACTGAAAGGTAAGGGGAAATAGATGATTGGTACCAGACCTGAAAAAAATTAGGATGGCATCCTTCCCACCTTAGAAACGAAGTTTTTAACATGTGAACAGATTTCTAATTAAATGACTTTTAAGCCATTTAATGATTTTACATTTTATTACCTTTGTAAGCCTTTATCTTATTTTCTCTGAAGAAAAACAATTCATTCATTTTCCTCTTTTGTCTATATCCCTAATTTTTGCTTTGAATCTATTCACATTTCCATTTCCCCCTCATTAAAAGTCATGCCTTGGTAAATGGTAGGCACTCAATAATTGCTTGATGGATGAATATGTAAATACCAAAATGCATCCTGACATTTTCCACCCATTGATATCCTCAGCTGTGGCCTGCATCTGAGCCTCATTATCCTTCCTGGATCACAGTGGGGGACCCCTAACTGGTCTCCTTATTCCCCTTCTTCCTGGCACTCTATTCTCAACACAGTAGCCAATGGATCTTTTAAAATACAAGGCAAATGTGTTATTCTCTCCTGAACGTACAAACACTGTTCTCCATTTTACTCACTAACACACCAAGTTCTTACAATGGCCCACAAGGCTCTAGTAATCTGCCTTTCTCCACAGTCCCACTAACTTGACCCCACCCAGCTTCCTGCTGTTCTCCAGCCCTCTAGTTCCCATTTTAGAGCCTTTGTACTAGTTTTTCCTTTTGCGTGGAATATCCCTGCTATGGGCTGAATTGTGTTCCCCCCAAAATTCATATCTTGAAGTCCTAACCCCCAGTACCTCAGAATGTGACTGGTTGGAGATGGGGCCTTTAAAGATGTATTGAGTTAAAATGAGATCATTAACTTGCTTCCTAATCCAATGTGATTGTGTCCTTAAAAAGAACAGAAAAGCAGGTCACAGACCCAGAGGAAAGACCATGTAAAGACACAGGGTGAAAAGGGCCACATACGCAGAGAAGGGCCTCAGAAGTATCAATCCTGCTGACACTTTGATCTCCAGAACTGTGAGAAAATAAATGCTTGCTTTGTTGTAGCAGCCCTAGGAAACTAACACAACCCCAACGCTCATTCCCTCACCTCCTTCAAGTGTTTTCGAAAATGTTACCTTCTCAGTCATACTACCAGGCTTATCCTACTTAAGATTACAACCTCCCCCATTCTCAACAACTTCTACTCCCAGTTCCCTTACTATGATCTACTTTTCTCCCAACAGCATTTATCACCTTCTAACACACTCTAAAATTACTTATTTATTTTTTATTATCTATCTCCCCTTATAGAATTTGAACTCCACAAGGGTGGAGATTTTTGTCTTTTTTTGTTCCCTGGAGTATTCTCTGTGCTAAGCACCTGGAATAGTGTTTGGTTTGTAGTAGCTGCTCAATAAATATTCATTGGCTAGTGAATGAGTAACTGAAACAGAATACTTGTAGGCCTGTGTGCCTAACTGAAAGTATATTTTCTTCGATAAACACAATGCAGTTTCTTAAATTAATTCAGTCTGTTTTGTTTCAAAATACATGGCTTCTCACATGGAAATGTATGTATTATTTAATCCAGAAATTGGAAAAAAACTCAAAGGTCTATTTTAGCATTTATTCAGCATGTACAAAATATCACTTTTATAGATAAATTTTTATATATAAAATTTTATAATTATACATTGAAATATTAAATATATTTAACTTAATATTTAATTATAATTAAAAAGAGATATATACTATTAAAATGACTCCCATTTTACAGATTGGAAAACAAAATGATATAAAGATTTAATAACTTGTTCGAGGTTCTTGTGCTGGGAATGATGGAACAGAGTTTGAACCCAGGCAATCTGAAAGCCTATGCTTCTAACCACTGTATTAGACTTCCTGGTAGAGGGACATTATTGATTTTCAAGTTTGTATGTTATAGCCCCATGTGCTGTTAATCTCCATTCCCAACTCTTAAGATTCTCAAGCCAGGTGTGGTGGTTCATGTCTGTAACCTAGCACTTTGGGAGGCCAGACAAGAGGATCGCTTGAGCCCAAGAGTTTGAAACCAGGCTGGGCAACATGGCGAAACCCTGTTTCTATAAAAAAAAAATAGCCAAGCATAGTGGTACACACCTGCAGTCCCAGTTACTCAGGGGGCTGAGGTGGGAGGGTCACTTGAGCCCAGGAGACAAAGACTGCAGTGACCTGAGATCACGCCACTGGATACTCCAGCTTGAGTGACAGAGTGAGACTGTCTTAAAAAAAAAAATTTAAAGATTCTCAAAGTTGTAGTAGGAAGTATATATATATATATTTGTATACAGTTTATGTAAATAAACAATAAACTATACATTCTTATTTTAATGGGAATGTAATTAAACTGCTTATTTTAAAAATTCCTTTTACTTGGTATCAAATTTCCCCCTTAACTTGCTTTCTCATTCTGAATTACTTTTTTTTCCTCTAGGAACAGTCAGACATGCCTAATAGCATTAGCACATTCTTTGATGTCTCCATTTTATATTTAGAAGGGCAGTTTTAGTAAAAAAAAAAAAAACAGACAGTAACTTTTCTTAAATATCAGAAGATCATATTCACCTTGAGTAAATTTTAGATTAAGGGTATTCAACAAGGAAGGTAAAAAAATCTCAGCCATTTAATCTGATAAGGTCACATGGCAATTAAATATATTATCTTGAGACTGTGACCCTTCAGTAACTTTGATCTTTAGATTTGCAGGATTGGGATAATTTATTTCCTTCTCTGCACCCAGACTGCAGTCTAGATGTCAATAGAACTAGGTGAATGGTGGTGTTTTGAATTACGATTGCTTGACTCTACTGAATAGGCTTATTTGAGGTATGAGTGATTGACCAAAAGGAAGATGCTGTGCACTGAATGTTTGGATCCTCCAAAATTTATATGTTGAAGGCTAATACCCAAGGTGATAGTATTTTGACATGAGGCCTTTGGGGAGGTAATTAGGTCATGAGGGCCACCTTCATGAATGGGATTAGTGCCCTTACCAGAAGAGGCCAGAGAGCTAACTTGCTCTCTTTCTGCTATGTGAAGATACAAGAAGTTGGGAGTCTGCAACTTGGAAGAGGGTCCTCACTAAAACGCAGCCAGACCAGCAACCTGATCTTGGACTTCCTAGCCTTCAGAACTGTGAGAAATACATTGCTGTTGTTTGTAAGCCGTCCAGTCTGTGGTACTTTGTTACGACAGCCTGAGCTAAGACAGAAGACAGAAGCTTATCAGATCTCTATAAAACTTAGCACTCTATTTAAATACATGCATTATGGACCAGACCCCCTCAGCATCTTGGAGCCCATTGTAGCTGGGGCGTGGAGGACATGCAACAGTCATTCTGAATCTGCTGTTGGTGGCTCACTCATTTATTCTGCACAGCATTTGTTGGCAAATCTTCACAAGTCTTATTAACTCCCCTGAAATAGGCTACCTCCAGCTTTGTCTCAGAAAACAACTGCTTCTATTTTCTAGAGAGAAGAAGGGTTTTTGAAGAACAGGAAAAAAATCCCTCAGTTTTCTGCCCTCACAGCTGAAAACTTAAATAGACATTTCAGTTCTCACCTTATTTAATTCCCACCTCTTGGACCATT
This sequence comes from Callithrix jacchus, assembly GCF_049354715.1. NCBI lineage: Eukaryota > Metazoa > Chordata > Mammalia > Primates > Cebidae > Callithrix > Callithrix jacchus. Next base: position 50,442,341 of record NC_133507.1, read on the forward strand.
CCAGGTTCTCCTTAGTTAGCGCTTCTTCTTTTCCTGCCATTGATATTCTGTGTTTTAAACTTTTTCTTCTGACTTTAAACACAGCTTCTGTGTTATATGCTGAGCATTTCCTAATTAATATTTCTAGCCCAAACTTCTCCTCAGCACTCAACACTTGTATGTTCACTTAACAAGTCCAAAATATGTTTTCTTCTAATCCTGCTTGTTTTAGCTCTGTAAGCCCAGAAAAGAGCGCCATCATCTGCCCAACTGTTCAAGCAAGAAACCTGGCATTGTGCTCAATTCCTACCTCTCCCTGCCTATATCCAGACTATCTAGTCTAATAGCAAGTCCTATGATATTACTTCCAAAATACATCTCAAACCAACCCACTCTCCATCCTCATTTTCCTTTTTTAGTTCCAGGCTGCATTTATCTCTATTCAGAAGGGAGGCTCCCTGCTTCTATTCTTGTTCCTTATGAGCTCTTGATCCTAGGACTCCCTTTCCATCTCCCATTTCATATTTCAGGTCCTTTGGACCACTGCCATAGCCTCTTGTCTTCTTTCATTCTAATCCCTTTGCCATATTACTGCCAGTTGGGTCTTTTTAATATGTGAGATCTAGAATCTTTAGCATTGCATTTAAGTCCTTTCATGATCTGGTGTGTCTCTGACTCCATGTATTTCCCTGCCTTGTTCCCTATCAAAGCCACACAACATTCTACACCTTCTCTACTTCTACACTTTTGCTGTGCTGCTCTCATGACCTCAACCCATTATTCATCTGAGTCAGTTAAGGTTCTATTCTTTCTGGAAAGCTTCCTTTAATTTCTCACAAATCAAGAAATGTGGTCTCTGAGTTTCCTGTCTAACTTCTGTCACAACACTTATCACAGAATATGCTATCTCTCCCACAAGACTGAGCAATTTTAGAGCAGAGACTCAGATTATTTTGTATGGCTGGCACATAAGCAGTGCTCACGGAATGATTGTTGTATAAATTAATAGATGAGTAATATAATTTTGAATAAAATTAGAGAGGTACAGATACTGAGCACAAAATAAAAATGCAACATAAAAACTGTTAACTCTGGAGACAATTGTGAGATAAAGTGTTGAGTGAAGGAAGAATTTTCATTTTTCTCTTTATGTGTTTAATTAAAAAATAAAAGAAAAACAACTGAGGCTAGGTGCAGTGGCTTATGCCTGTAATGCCAGCACTTTGGGCAGCTGGGGCAAGAGGATCACTGGAGGGCAGGAGTTCAAAACCAGCCTGGGCAACATAGCAAAACTCCATGTCTACAAAAAAAAAGATAAAATAATAAAATAAAATTTAAAAATAAAAAACACTGGCCTGTTACACCGGAATTATGAGAGTATGCTATGAGCATTATCAGAACTGGGTTCATTAGGCTCCTAACTAATTGAAAATCCCTGAACAAACCCCTTACATGATTTGGGCCTCAATTTCCCCATCTATAAGGTTAGAGAATTAGTGAAATAGAAATTCTATTCAGATCTTTCCAAAGTTTAAAATTCTTCTATTTTACAAATTGTATTGTCCATTCTCACATTGCTATAAGTAATTACCTGAGACTGGATAATTTATAAAGAAAAGTTTAATTGACTCAGTTCCACAGACTGTATAGGAAGCATGGCTGGGAGGCCTCAGGAAACTTATAATCATGGCAGAAGGTGAAGGGGAGGCAAGCACATCTTACCATGGCAGAGCAGGGGAGAGGCGGGGCTGTGAGGGGGGAGAGAGAGAGAGAGAGGGAGAGAGAGAGAAAGAGAGAGAGAAGGGGAAGGTGCTACAGACTTCCAAACAATCAGATCTTGTGAAAACATACTCACTGCCATGAGAATAGCAAGGGGGAAGTCTGTGCCCATGAACCAATTACCTCCCACCAGGCCCCTCCTCCATCACTGAGGATCACAGCTGGAGATGAGATTTGGGTGGGGACACAGAGCCAAGCCATACATAACTGAAACAAATTAACAACTTCATAACAGAACTCTGAATTCTCTTCTTCTAAGACTTAATTTTTATATAGTCTTCAGATGTTAAAAAGCTACGCCACAGTTTTCTAAAACCAGTTTAATAACTCAGGATTTTATCAAAACAGAGCTCCTGAACTTCCCGCTTTCAGGATATCAGAAAGCAAAACATTCATTTGTTCTATTGGCACACCTGACTAACAAAAAAGTCTAAATAACTACATATTAATTTTGAGCTGTAGTCTCTAAATCAGAGTTTCAGGAACTAGAAATAGGATGCCACATTAGAGGTCAAGTGAGTTTGGAAGATTGCCTTTCTTGGAGGTACACAATCTATTTTGGCCCACAGAAGGCTCAGAGAAGTCCTGCAGTATAGAAATGTGCTTAATCCAGCATTTCCCTAACCAGTGTGAGCATGGAACACTTTTCTCTTGTCATATGTGTTCACATCCTGGGGCAATTTCTTTTCTTGGTACCAGTTTGAGAAATACTGATTTAGAGCAGCCTTTCTACTGTTCTTTTAGTTTTTTGTTTCATTAAAATTCTTTGTACTGGCTGGGCATGGTGGCTCACACCTGTAATCCCAGCACTTTGGGAGGCCGAGGTGGGTGAATCATGAGGTCAAGAGACAGAGACCATCCTGACCAACATGGTGAAACGCTGTCTCCACTAAAAATACAAAAATTAGCTGGATGTGGTAGCGTGCACCTGTAGTCCCAGCTACTCAGGAGGCTGAGGCAGGAGAATTGCTTGAACCTGGGAGGTAAAGGTTGCAGTAAGCTGAGATCACACCATTGCACTCCAGTCTAGTGACAGAGCAAGACTCCGTCTCAAAAAAAAAAGTTCCTTGTACTACAAGCAGGCTAACCTAAGCTAAGACTGTTTCATGGCTTGGTATGATTCCTTTCCAATCTGATTGTGATCTCTACCTATTCAATTTTCCTGTCTTAGTCTGCCTTATTGTCAAAGTTAATTTGTACGGAATTTCTTCTACTACCTTAGAAGACTTTGATTTCACTTTCTTGCTACCAATGAAAGTGGCTATAACTTTTTTGTATAACATTTTTAAACATTTATATAGATATATCATTACAGAAAATTCCAGCTGATCTAGTTGGCATTTAAGCTTTTCTTTAAAAAAAATTACATTATTTTAGAAATTGCTTGAATTTTTGTCCTATCACATTTGAACTATACCTTATTGAGAGTTAAAACACTTAAAATACAGAAGACTATATTTTTTCCATATTCCTTTGCACATAGTAGATACTATTCTATTCTGAGAAGCCAGTTGAATACCGAGAATGGTATATCATTCTGTTGTAGGCAGCACAAACTGAAAATCTGTAAAATGTCTCTCTCATGTTTTATGATTCAAGCAGCTTCTCACCTCTTTTCTAAACAGATCTGCTAATGCTTCATCGTCTTGAGAACAGAGTTGATGCCCTAAGCTGAAAAATTACAAAGCTTCAATTACTTGTCCTAGTTTATAAGGATTTATTTTTAAAACAGGCAAAGAGCAGTGTTTTGATGCCCTGTGCTACTGGACCTCTCATGCTCAGCATGACTGCAGACAGCTGCAACCAAAGTCAGCAAGAGGCTAACCAGCTTTGACCTGACTGCAGAACTCCATCAATAATCTGAAGGAAATGCTGGGGCTGCAGCCAAAGGAGTTGACAGCTGTCTTCTTAAGAGCATTTCACAACAATTTCAGAGAGCCTGACTGTAACTTCTTTTTAGAATTCTCTGGTTTTGAATTTTGGAAGACTGAGTAGTTGAATGGGGCTAATCTGAATAATGTCATAATAGTTTCATTCAGGACTCAAATGAAATAATACATTTGATGGAGCTGTGAAATAAATACTGTTTAGGGAGAAAGCAAGGTATCATTATTATTGACATTATTTTCAAACGACAGACCCAGCTCTAAAAAGGAAACTGATTATAAGATATATGAGTAAAATAAACTAACTCATGTTAAAAAATTAAAATAATAAGATATATGAGTAAAATAGACTGATCCGTGTTAAAAAATTAAAATCATATATGTGTAGTTAGGTCATTTTATAGGTGTGGTAATTAAAATAAATATAATATTGACCTAAGAATTGATAGTTTAGTGAAATATAATAAGTAACCCAGAAATTGACTGTGTAAAAATTTAAAATCAGATAAAGGCAGTAGCACAAATCAAAAAGGAATAAGAGTTATTGAATAAATAGTGTCATAGCAATTAAATTGACACAAAAATAATTACCTTGATGTAGTTTTTCTAGAAAGAATGGGTATATTAAAACCAGGGAGAATTTAATTAAATAAATACTAAAACACACTCAATAGTAGGGAATTGCTTTCGTAAATTGTGGCATATTTATGAGATGAAGCTATAAACTACCATTAAAACTTGTAGTTACAAAGATCATTTGGCAATTGAAATTATGATATAATAAGGTAAAATGATAGACTTCAGCAGAATCCATGCACCTATTTTACTTAAGATTTAGTTCAGGCAGGTGTGGTGGCTCATGACTGTTACCCTGACAATTAACAATTTGGGACGCTGAGGTGGGAGGATGGCTTGAGGTCTGGAGTTCAAGAACAGCCTAGGTAACATAGTGAGACCTTTGTCTCTAAAAAAAATAATAATAATAAAGAAAAAAATACATGTAAAGAAAGCCCTAAATAAACAGTGGCTTAAAGTAGATAGAAGCTTATTTCCCTGTTACAAAGAAAGTTAATCTGGCAGTCCAGGGCTGGGATGCTGATGGCACATGGATATTTACCTTGTTGATTCACTATGCATGGACTCAATGTCGAAGCTGAAGATGGAAGCATTTCTGTGTTCCAGGCAGTGTAGGATGAAGGAATAAAGACAAAGTGTCCATGTGCTATCACTGAAGGATGATTCTCAGAAGTTGCCACATGATCCTTCTGCTTTGAGCCCTCTGGCCTGAATTCAGTCAAGTGGCCTCTCCTGGCTGCAAACTAGAAAAAGCAGTCTCCAATCTGGATGGTCCTGTGTGCAGACAAAAGTCAGGGGCTCCATTACCAAAGAAGAAGGGAGAAGAGATTTAAAGGAACAGCTAAAGTCTCCATCATAACATCATTTTACAACTATGTAAAAAAGCAGAGGGAAAAGAAAGGAAAGAAATAAACCAGTGAAGGAGGATATGTCATTGAAAGGAAAGACACTCAACTTGTACTTTTGTTCTTTTGTTCATGTTTGTCATTTTTAAAGTTCCTTTCATGGTGGTACCACCAAAAGGAGCTTCTTTTCCCTGGCCTCTTCACATTTTCCTCACCATCCCTAGCTCCTGTCTTTTGGATTACTTTCCACAAATACACAAACCTTCTATGCCTTCTCCCGTTTTTGCAGTTCTGCCTGTCTTAGGGATCAATATGTATACAACAAAAAGACCTACAGTGTAATCATTCTTCACATGGCAATGATATTTTGCTACCTTCACTTATGTCCATTATTTTCCCTGAGAGGAAGCTTTAGCAACTCACAGGGAAAGCATTACGTTAGTTAATCATTGTGCCCAGCTTGCCCATGAACTCCATTTGAGGAAAGCTGCCCTATCCTTAACCTGGACCTGAGGGAACAGCCTAGATATTGTTGACCCACATTTCCTCCAGGCCACAGCTGGTTGAACCAGCGATAAGCATCTGGCTCAAGAATTGTCTAAAGAGAATAGTATAGGCTAAAGAGATGAAAATGGAGGTGAACTGGGCCAATTGGAGGACATTATGTTGAAGGCAAGCAGAAACCTGTGAGTGAGAATAGTTGTAAGGCCCAATAAAGATGCATCTGTAGGGGTGGGTGTGGTGGCTCACACCTATAAGACCAGACTGGGAAACAGTGAGAATCTGTCTCTGTGAAAAAATTAAAAAATTAGCCTGGTGTGGTGGCACACATCTATAAGGCCAAGGAGGGAAAGTCACTTGAGCCCAGGAGTTTGGGGCTGCGGTAAGCTATGATTGTGCCACTGCACTCCAGCCTTAGCAACAGGTAAAAGTGGCATCAACAGAGAGAGAGAGGGATTAGAGGATTGGTTGGGTATGATATTTTCATACGGAAATACCTTCCCACCATTTCTCAGGAAATTTATGTTTTCCTGAATGCTGAATCTCTAGAAAAATCAGTTGAGGAATCAGGAAAACAGGGAAAGTATTCAAATTCTCCTGTGAAAATTCAAGCATAACAATCAGCATAGAAACTATTAGATCCATGGAAACCACCAAGGTCAAGTCTAAAGCAAGAACAGGAAACACTGACATGTGGAGTCAAAGGTTAACGTCGACATTTCCAGGAAGGTGAAAAGAACACATGGAAGATAGGTGGTCACAGTCCAGTCAGTCAGTCTTGCTTGCAGCTGTGGACATGTTACAAGTGTGTTTTCATGGTCCAATCTCTTTTTAATGGTGAGTTATTCTTGCAAAAATAAAATAATAAATTTATATGCTTAGTATATTTTTTACAAATCTTATGAGCAGTGTTCCAAGAAGTAAGTTTTAGAAGCAAAATAAGTTCTTAAATTGCCAAATCAGTAAAATATATAAATTTTGCTAGGAGATCTGAATGAAATTATTTGAATACTATCCAATAATGTTTGCTGGTATTTTCAATGTTTAAATATTCAGTGTAGGTTATAGATATTTATAAATAGTGTTATAGGAAAAAGTAGAGAGAAAAAAATGTGAATGCTCCCTATATAAAATGGGAAATATATCCAAAATCTGAATTATCAAAAGCAATATTGATTTCAGTTGCAAAACCAAAATCAGGGCAAACAGACAAAATATTTTCATCACTAAACAATGACATAAACTTATAAAAAGCTACATGTACTCAGTGCCCAACTTGAGAATGCTTTTGGACCCACTTAAAAATCTATCAATGCAAAAGGAAAAAATAGTTTCTGTTGAAGAAGACAATTAATTCTAGGTATGTTTTAAAGTTTTACTTTAAGAATGATGATTTTAAATATTAAATAGGTATGGTATTCTTTTTTAATTTTAAAATTATTTTTATTGTACATTATTTTGTGTATTCTTGCCTTCTTTTAGTGATAAAAAAATTATCAGGTAGAGATTATTTTTATATATTATTAACATAACATACTAATATATCAGTGTCTTAATAATAACAAACCATAATTTATTATTACAACATTTTAATAGAAAAATTCTGAGAGGTTTAATATAAACCTATCACAGAAAAATGATTTATTGCTTATTACTATCATAATGTATTCTTTTTTTTTTTTTTTGAGACGGAGTTCCGCTCTTATTTACCCAGGCTGGAGTGCAATGGCGCAATCTTGGCTCACCGCAACCTCTGCCTCCTGGGTTCAGGCAATTCTCCTGCCTCAGCCTCCAGAGTAGCTGGGATTACAGGCACGCACCACCATGCCCAGCTAATTTTTTGTATTTTTAGTAGAGACGGGGTTTCACCATGTTGACCAGGATGGTCTCCATCTTTCGACCTCGTGATCCACCCGTCTCAGCCTCCCAAAGTGCTGGGATTACAGGCTTGAGCCACCGCGCCTGGCCCATAATGTATTCTTAATTAACAACACAGAAAGTGTTATGAAAAATATAGATTACTTATGATTTTGGGAATGGCTGAGAATTTTCAGAAATTCTTTTTCTTTTATTCCTGAAGATTAATATCCGTTGGGAATTTAGTAGGTCATGGCAAGAAGCACAGAAGCAATAAGGGGGAGAAATAAGCCACCACCAAGGTAGGAAGTAGAATGACTCTTGCTTATTGGTCTTGCTAGTGAATCTTGCCTTATGCTGAGAGTTGTCCAGTGATCTAGTTCTAAGCCTCTTTCTTTTGTTCTTGAGGCTCACCTGCAATTAAATCCTTACTCCTTACAAGAAAATTCTGCTTTCTTCATCACCACATCTTACCATACTGTAAATTCTTAGAGGTAACCTGAGTGTAGCAAAAGACCCTAACATCTAGCCTGGGCAACATGGTGAGATCCTGTCTCTGCAAAAATAACACAGAGCAAGGTCTCAGAAGCCTAAACTACCTCAGAAGCCTGTATCTTTGGCTTCAGTCTAATGTCAGAATTATTGAACAGGCTAATGAATCATGCTGATTATCCAGGTAGCAATGTGACCTGTAAAATACCTATACACTACTTACTACTACAATACAAAATTATTTCTTTTGTCTGAAGTTGTTATCAGAAGGAATGAAATATTTCCAAATTAGAACTAACCATTGGAAATGGTACAGGTGTGTGGGATTCAGGAAATGTTTCACAACTTCAAGCATGATTTTTAAAATTATAATTCAGTTGTGCTACTAATTATGTTATCATTTATCTCTCTATAATCCAAATTTAGTTCTTTCTTTACTTCTTTTTTTTTTTTTGAGATGAAATCTCACCTGTTGCCCAGGCTGGTCTTGAAATCCTAAACTGAATCAATCCTCCCACCTCAGCCCCTCAGAGTGCTGGGATTACAGGCGTGAGCCACCATGCCCAGCTGCTTTACCCATTCTTTTCTGTCCCTTGCTTTTTTGAGTTACAGCCAAAAGAAGTTTTGTATCATACACCACTGTACTCCAAAATGAAAATGATATATAAATTTGTTTCCACATCTATTTATAATTATTTTTTCTCTTTTATTGAAAGAATAATGTCACTTCATTCAAAAATCACCCATATATTCACCATGTCAACAGGACTAACTTCCATTTCAAATATTAGACTTTATGTGTCCACATAATTTATACATTATTTCAATCTCAGATAACTTTATAATATTTTGGTATTTCATTTTAATAAAATATGAATACTGTTCTTTATTGCTAGGCTATTTATTATGAGGATATAAACTCCCTTATACATTATATATCAAGCATCAGTAAACATTTTCTGTAAAGGGCCAGATAGTAAATATTTTAGGTTTTTCAGGTGATACAGTTTCTGTCTAAAGTATTCAACTCTGCCTTTAAAGCATGAAAATAGTAGTAGACAATGTATAAATGAATGTGTGGCTATGTTCCAATATACCTTTATTTATGGACACTGTTATGTGTCAGAATATTTTTCCTCTGTTGAATATTTTCAACCATTTAAGAATGTAAAAGCTACATTCATGGGCCATACAAAAACAGATGGTGGACTGGATTTTATCTCTGGGCTGGTTTGCCAATTCATGTACTATGCTAGATTCATAAATACCATAAATATTTTCAACATGATACTTCTACCCACTTCTACTGGTGAGGAATAAACATTACAGTGTTAGTAGTAGCGAGAAATACAATTTCATAAGTAAAAGTCTGACAGTTTTGAATTCACTTATTTATATATTCCAATACTGTATATCAGAATGATAGAGAGATAACTCAGTTTCATTTGAGTCAAAATGGTTTAGTTAATCATATATAGAAATAAAATTGGATTAATAATGCTTTGCTCTCATCCTCAAAGGGGAATTGAAAGAAGTAATTAGTGATTTTTACATCATATAAGAAATAAAATTGCTATATAAATATGGAATTTAACAAGGCATGTTAAATTCCTGGCTTTCATCAAACCCAATTGGAAATGTCTAGATTTACACAGAAGGGAGACTGCAGGATGATGCTGACTTTATCAGGCAATACACCCTTGTGTCTCTCTATTCAGCAAGCTCAATGAATGCATTTCAAATATAATTGGGCTTGCACACAGCTTTCCCACAATTTATTTATCAAATATAGTGAAGAACTGTAAAATGATACAAAAATATCTATGAAAATTTCCCCCAATGAATGCATCATCTCATTCTCACTTCAGAATGATCACTGGAGCCCTGGAAGGCCTCTAGCTGTCACCCTACAAAGATTTTTCTCCATGCATCAAAGAAGCCATTGGTATACATGAAGCATAGCTTATTTGTATACTGCGATTTATACATTCGGAAAATTCCAAAAAGCTAGAAAATCCTTTTACTCTCATCACTTGCTAAGTCTGCTTTTTTGAACAGCCTTTCCTATCCTTTGTACTCTGCCACAGCCACTGTTTGACTTAAAGCCATTAGAGCATGGGTCGAACTATAACCAGGTACCGGACTGAACTTCTAGCCATGGATCGGCTCCCTTTGCCTTTGGAAACAGAAGGGTTGCTGCAGTTGCTTGACCCTATATGTTGGTGCTTGCTAGAAACTAGATGCTTTCTCAGTGGTGGTAAAATCTTTGCTGTTACTTTATGTTTTTAATGTGAATTGTAAAGTGGAAACTCCTACACATATCAAGTGTGAGTATGAAGTGACTAGTCTGAATTTGGGCCAGGTACCACTTGTTTCTATGTGGTAGAGGATCCAGTCGGTGTGACTTGGTGGTTGGAGTCACAGCCTACCACATATCTTAAAGTTTTTTTCTGGTGAAAAAAATCTCAAGCTTCATAAATCTCAATATTCTAATTGGAAGCATTTTTAATGAGATATTTTGTGTTTGCTCTGTTGAGACTGACCCTTGTACTTCTTTATTTCTGGCATATAGCTATAACCAAATTATGCCAATATGAAACTCACAGTCTCAAGTGACATATTAGTTTACTTTCTAAAGGAACATTAGATTTTCAAATTCAGATTTCTATAGTTTTCCATCAAGCACTTTATCTGATAATAAGGCTTGCTGTTATTAAATTCCTTACTGGCAAATAACTTTACAGATATGGAAAGTGCCATGGGAAAATTAAGTAACTTGTCTAAAAATTGTCAGGAAATTCTGGATTCCCTGAATTATAATATTTTTCTTATCCTTTTGAGCTGCTTCCCAGCTTAGATTTTACAAATCACCTTAAACTACTCTTGAGTTAAATAGAATTTTCTTATGGTTGAGTCAAATTTCTTCGGACATTATAAAGTGCTCCAAGAAATATTATTAGAAATAACACAATATTTTTCCTTTTATAGTTTTTATATTCAATTTTCATTTTTAACCTTAAAACATAAAATAGCCCTTTAAGTATACTACCTAATTGGAATTTAACATTTTCCCCTTTATCTTCTATTTAAAATGACATTTCTGATGGATGTTGGAAAGGTTCATTATTCCAATGACTATTCAAAAGGACTCACTTTTCATTTTCCAGATGAAGCCACTTTTTCAGAGTGAGCTTTGGAAATCAATGTAAAAGTCCAAGGACTGGGAGCTGGACAGAAACATTAATAACAATTCATAACAACTTGGCTGGAGCATGCTTGAGTTGAGTTTGTAGGGCATGCACCTTAACCAAATAAAACTCTTTTGACTACATGTTCTTTTCCTGCCTCAAACTCATTTCTTTGCTTCAGAGTCACAGCAAGTATACTAAAAAGACATGCCTGACTTGCTAGCTCATAATCTTACTGCCATTGGGTTTTTGACTTTTTTTCTCCACTAAAAGCGCTCTTTTTAAGTTACCAGCACTCCCCATGTTGCCAAATTCAGCAATTACTCCTTTGTCCTCCTCTCAGCAGGACTGACACACTTAACAACCCTCTCTTTTCTCTTTTTGTCCTCTTTAGCCCAACTCTCCTAATTTCTGCCTACCTCAATGATAACTCTGCAGTTCCTGCCTGTGGTTCCTCCTCCTGTGCCTGTTCTCTCAATATTGTAATGTGATAAAATTCGGTCTTCTCTTTCCTAGCTATACTACTCTCTGTCTCTGGATCTCATTTGCTCCGTGGCTTTAAAAAGCATTTATGTGAAGATGACTTCCAAGTATGTATCTCTATGCCTCAAGTTTCAGATTTGTAGTGTTCACTGCACACCTGCTATCTTCCCTTGGATGTCAATACCATATTGAACTCAATATATCTAAAGAGGATGCTGGAAACAATCCTCCACCACCATCACTAGGAAAGCTGTTTCTCACTTGGGTTTCCCTATCTTAGAAGTAACTTAAATGGGCTGAATGTCAGAAAAGTAAAAACAGGTAAACTGGTCACTTAATCTAGTTACATAGCTAGTTAGGGGCAGAGCCAGAGAGGTAACCCAGATCACTGGACTCTCAGTTCAAGTTTTAAAATATACTCTACACTACTTTGAGATTTTTGAATCAGATATCAGGTCTCATTTTTGCTGTCATTGGTTTCTGATGCATCTTTTGTAGTCATTGTGTTATGGATAAGAATGAATTTGTTCTAATCTTCCCATTTCCAGTTGCTCCTGGGCTGCCAGAGGAACTTAAGTGCTGATATAAATTGGCATCATTACAGTGTATATCTTCCAGCTTCACCTGGGTTTTCAAGCCCTCCAAAAGATTTTTGCTTTTTCTTAGTTGCCTCTTTTTCATTCTGCTCAGCAGCTACCCAAACTTTTATAACTCACTCCATTTATATTTATTGAATAAATTTACCTTCAACCAGAAACAGAAGTCATCTGGTAAATAGTTTCTCAACTTCCCACCATCCTATCTCCAATCTTTCCTTCACCTGCTTTATATTTTCCTCTTCTGTAATCTCAAGGAATCTACTATGAAGTAAAACTTTCTAAAATTTTATGTTTATTAGAAATAAAGTCTCACTCAATTGCTCACACTGGAGTGCAATGGCATGATTATGGCTCACTGCAGCCTCAAACTTCTGGGATAAAATGATCCTTCCACCTCAGGCCAGCTGAAACTACAGGTGCATACCACCATGCCTGGCTAATTTTAAAAGTTTTTGTAGAGACAATATCTCACTTTGTTGCTCAGGCTGGTCTAGAACTCCTAGCTTCAAGCGATCACACCTCAGCCCAGCTGGAACTACAGGTATGCGCCACGGTGCCTGGCCAATTTCTAAATTTTTTGTAGCGACATGGTCTTGCTTTGTTGTCCAAGCTGGTCCAGAACTCCTACCTTCAAGTGATCCTCCCAGCTTGACTTCCAAAAGTGCTGGGATTATAGACTTGAGCCATCATGCCCTGCTAAATTAAATTTTATTAAAAAAAAAAAAAGACAAGCTGAATGAGCAGACCTGTTTTTCCTTATTGGAACTCTGTTTTCTCTTGAGTTCTCTATCACCGTTACGTCCTGGTTTTCTTTGTACCGCTCTCAGACTCCTTCACTGAGCTTATCTATTACTTAAAAAGTGTTTCACTCTGGAGTTTCATCCTAGGCCTTTTCTAATGTTTAATCCTTTTTCTTTGGGAAACCCCATTTATTCTATATCTTTGCACAACACCTGTAGGTATGATCCATATATCGAGTAGGGATGTGAAACTACTATATCTTCAGCTTGCATATTTTATCTGACCCTCATATTTATGTTTCCAGCTAGACCTGGTTACTAGACAGATCTGCTTACTGCATGGTGATGGGGTAGACAAAGCACTATTTTCATACCACACCTCACCAAGGTTTTCCTGTAGACATCAGTTTTCAATCACTACCATTAAACACATTAGCAGATAGGGATGAAGAATCTACCTCTGTTGGACAAGTATGTGTATCAAAAATTATACTTACACACTTTGTCTTAAGGAGAGTACCATATAAGATGGTAATGTTTGTAATGTGATGGGTAACAGCTGGCAGGCTAAACTACATTCTAGGAGGATGGATTATTTAATTCTAGGCCTTTGTTTTGCTGATTGGGAGTGCAATTTTGGGTGAAGCGTCAGACTGTTTAGAATAATACATGAAGGCTGAGAGCCTGCCTTGGTTTTTCTAACTTTGCTTACACTGTACTTACTTCCTTCCCTAAACAAACAAACAAAAACAAACAACAGCAACAACAAAAAGCTTCAGTAAAGTTTCAGGATACAAAAATTAGTAACATCTCCATACACCAATAACATTCAAGCTGAGAGCCAACAAGAATGCAATCCCATTTAAAATAGCTATGAGAAAAATAAAATACACATTTAAATAAAATAAAAATACTCATAACCAAGAAAATGAAAGATCTCAACAAAGAGAACTATAAAACACTGCTAAAAGAAGTTGCAGATGACAAAAACAAATGAAAACACATTTCATATTCATGAGCTAGAAGACTCAACATTGTTAAAATGGCCATACTCTGCAAAGAAATATACAAATTCAATGCTTTTCCTATCAAACTGTCAATGTCATTTTTCACAGAATTAGAATAAACTATTCTAAAATACATATGGAACCAAAAAAGAACCCAAATAGTCAAAGCAATCATAACCAAAAGAATAAAGCCAGAGGCATCACCCTACCTAACTTCAAACTATATCATAAGGCTACAGTAACCAAAACAGCATGGTACTGGTATAGAAATAGGTACATTGATTAATGGACAGAATAGAGGCTCCTAAAATGAAGCTGCACACCTCAACCACCTGATCTTTGACAAAACAAGCAATAAGGAAAGGACTTCCTATTTAATAAACGGTGCTGGGATAATTGGCTAGCCATGTACAGAAGAATAAAACCAGACCCCTACCTTTCACCATCACCTTATAAAAAAAATAACTTAACATGGATTAAGGATTTAAATGTAAGACCCACAACTATAAAACTCCTAGAAGAAAAACTAGTTAATACCATTCTGGACATCAGCCTTGGCAACTAATTTTTGACTAAGTTCTCAACTGCAACACAAACAAAAATTGACAAATGAGACCAAATTAAACTAAAGAACTTCTGCACAGCAAAAGTAACTATCAACACACTAAACAGACCACCTACAGAATGGGAGAAAATATTCAGAAACTATGCATCCAACATAGGTCTACTATCCAGAATCTATAAATAATTTAAGCAATTTAATAAGCTAAAACCAAATAAGCCAATTAAAATAATGAACAAAAGGACATGAACAGACATTTCTCAAAAGGAGACATTCAAGTGGCCATAAAAACACACACACACACACACACACACACACACACACACACGAAAAAATGCTCCATGTCTCTAATCATCAGAAAAATGTAAATCAAAACCACAGTGAGATACCATCTCATACTAGTCAGAATGTCTATTATTAAAAAATTTAAAAAATAGATGCTGATGAGGCTGTGAAGAAAAGGGAATGCTTAACAAACTGTTGTTAGAATGTAAATTCATTCAGCCACTGTGGAAAGCAGTTTGGAGATTTCTTAAAGAACTTAAAGCAGAATTACCATTTGACTCAACAATCCCATTACTGGGTATGTATTCAAAAAAACCAAATTGTTCTACTCAAAGGACACATGCACTTGCATGTGCATCACAGCACTGTCACAATAGCAAAGAAATACACTCAACCTAGGTACCCATCGACGGTGGATTGGATTAAAAAATATAGTACATATGCACCATGGAGTACCACCCAGCCATAAAAAGAAGAAAGTTATGTCCTTTGCAGCAACATGGATGCAGTTGGAGGCCATTATTGGAAAATCAAATACCTCATGATCTAATTTACAAGTGGGAACATTGGGTACTCATGGAAATAAAGATGGCAACAGTAGACACTGGGGACTACTAGAGAGGAGAGAAGGAGGGGTAAAGGGTTGAAAATATTTTGGGAACTATGCTTGGTACCTGGGTAATGAGATTATTTATACCCTAAGCTTCAGCATTAAATCACATATTCAGATAACAAACCTGTACATGTACCTCCTAGATCTAAAATAAAAGTTGAAAAATAAAATGAAAATGAAAAAGAAACAAAATAAAAAACAAAGCAACAAAGAATCTACCACTGTTAAGGCATTGTGCTAAGTCCTTTATCCTCTGCTTCTAGTAACTGTAAGGTCTGTTTGACTTTGCTGAAACTAATAAAATTAGAACTTTGGTGAAATGAATCTGAGGAAAAATAGCATATTCACATGTGATTTCTAATTAAATGTTAGAAATGTATGTTCTAAACTAGGTGTGGTGGTGTGTGCCTTGTAAACCTACTTATTTGGGAGGCTGAGAGGGGAGGTTTGCATAAGTTGCCCAAGAGGTTGAAACCTGCCTGGGCAACATAGTGAGACCTTGTTCAAACACACACACACACACACACACACACACACAACAGAAAGAAATGAAAAATATGAAGCAAGAAAGCAAGGAATCAAGCAAGAAAGCAAGGAATCAAGCAAGAAAGAGAAAGAGAAAAATATCCTTTTATCACTGGAATTTAGTATGCGTGAATCGATGTGGTCTAAATGAACAAGTTTCCACATTTCAACCTGAAGCAAATAAACCCATTAGGGAAATATATCAGAGGGATAATGCCATTCTGTTGTAAATAGAATCCAAAATTAAAGGCTGGGCATGGTGGCTCATGCCTGTAATCCCAGCACTTTGGGAGGCCGAGGCTGGTGGATCCCCAGGTCAAGAGATTGAGACCATTCTGGCCAACCTGGTGAAACCTTGTCTCTACTAAAAATACAAAATTAGCTGGGCATGGTGGTGCATGCCTGTAGTCCCAGCTACTTGGGAGGCTGAAGCAGGAGAATCGCTTGAACCCAGGAGGCGGAGGTTGCTGTGAGCCAAGATTGCGCCACTGCACTCCAGTCTGGGTGACAGAGCAAGACTCTGTCTCAAGAAAAAGAAAAAGAAAAAAAAAAGAATCCAAAATTCATATTTGGGTCTGGAAGCTGATCACTTCTGACCAGCTGAATGTATTTTAAGCAACATGGGAGAGAAAGCATATATTCTGGACATCAAAGATAATAAACACTGTACTTTGGATTTGATTAGTTTAAAAATAAGAATGTATGAGGCAGGTGCCTACAAAGATATAAAGATCTAAGACTGCATGTTTATCTTGTGATTTTGATGCCATGTGTTCACTCAGAAAGTGACTAGATTAAAATTTTGCCCATTTTTGTCAAAGTGTAAAATAAACCTCAGGACTAGAATTCCTATTGGGAGAGCTTTTTCCTCTATAAAGGAATCCTTGTCACAGTGAATGAATATCACTTTCTAATTCACGAGAAAAATCTGTTAGGGTAGGAGAACATTCAATCAGGCAGAAAAAGATCCTGAAACAATTTAGTTATAACAATTAAAGAAAATGAAGGGATGAATTAATCTTTGGCATAGTTTGGCAAAAAGCTTTTATGCTGAGATTGCATTAGTAATGGGTGTCTGGTGTGTCGCGTTGAGAAGGATTCCAAGTACAACCACAGGATAAACAGGAAAGACCAATGAGTAATATTTGCCTTGGGCATAGAACTGGGGAATGATAGCCCTCACACAGTGTATTTGCTGACCTGAGTGTGACTGTATGACTGTAATGCTGAAAAAGCATCAGGAGAATAAGAAATAAACATGAGTTTTAAACATGAAAGGAAATATCAATCTTATGGTTTCCACAAAATATATAAAGCATTGATTAGATAAAAGATAAAATCTGTTCTCAAAAGAGGTAATTAATAGCACTTGAAACAAATTCTATACCCTAGTATTATTTGGAATTTGTGGACTTTGATATAGTTGAAATAGATGATACAGGAGGCTTATTATCAAGTAAGTAATGAAAAATCTATAAATCAAAAGAGGAAAGGAAGGTTGCCAGGCATGGTGGTGCATATCTATAATCCCAGCTACCTGGAAGGCTGAGGCAGGAGGATCCCTTGAGCCTAGGAGTTAGTTCAAGACCAGCCTGGAGAATATTATTGAGACGCCCTCTCAAAATAATAAATAAATAAATAAAACAAAATGACACTTTAAAAACCCGGAAAAGTTCACATTGTATGCAACCCAAACGACCTGGATTAGTTTTATTAAATCCAAGTTTCAAAATCTTGAATGAGAAAACAACATAAGCCCAATGTTTAAACAAGTGTCTAATGTTCAGACTTCTTTTCCATTTTCTCTTTTGTTTCTACACTGATTCCAAGTAGAGCTTTTTACCCACAACTCACCAATCAGGATCTTTCTCTCCCTCTCTCTTTCTAATTTAGTTTCTTTTATAAAACACTTCTAAGATGAAGTGTAACAGGAAAGATAGAAAAGACAAAGAAAATTAAATGACTAATCACCCAATTAAATTAGAGGCTTATCTTCTGTCTCTACTCTTCTTCCATTTGGTTATTTATGCATTTATGAAGAGTTCAGTGTGCTTTGCAACACAATAGCACCACAATTAAGCTTAATCTATTTATTTCACAGCTAGCCAAGTAAAAGCGTTTAGAAAATAGATGTTCTTACAATGTTTTCTGGCTTAATTTCTGCACCTAAGCTGGCTATTTTCTCAAGAGGGAGAGATGATAAAAGCACCTGCACATCATGCCATACATATTGAAATAAGATTCAAATCATCTCTAGGGCAAACATTTTTCTATTCATTCTGTATTAAAGCATAGTAAAATTAACCCTGTGTTCACCTTTCTCCCTGCCATTCATTCGTGCCTTCTTCCTTGAAGAAACCTGTACATCAGAATAGGAAGTTCTTTCTTCTTCAAAGAAGAAGGCACATACTAAATATTTGAGAAGTTACATTCTTGTGGAAAGAGTAGAATCTTAGCCTCTTTAAGCAAAGCACCAAGGAGTAGGTAAAAGCACAACTCTAAGATAATATTTCTTAAGGAAGAGATGTAAAGGAGGTCTTCCCAAATTACTTTATTGGTTCTAATAATACCAGTACACTGTACCTATTTGGAAAAAATATATATATTAATAATTAACAAATGTAATTAAAGAGATACTTACTGAATACATACCTTAGTATGTGCAAGGTATTGTAAGTACCATAGAGAAATATTAGGATAAACAAAAGACTAATTTTACTACCAAAGAAGTCAGTCACAGGCTAGTCACAGGCTGGAGGACTTAGGTTTTTTGTTTTATTTTTTTTACTTGAGACGGAGTCTTGCTCTGTTGCCTAGGCTGGAGTGCAAAGTGCAATGGTGTGATCTCAGCTCACTGCAACCTCTGCCTCATGGGTTCAAGTGATTCTCCTACCTCGGCCTCCCAAGTAGCTAGAATTACAGACACATACCACTATGCCTGGGTAATTTTTGTATTTTTCTAGAGACGATGTTTTGCCATGTTGGCCAGGCTGGTCTTGAACTCCAGACTTCAGGTGATCCACCTGCCTCGGCCTTCCAAAGTGCTGGGATTACAAGTGTGAACCACCGTGTCTGGCCAGGACTTAGGTATTTTTATAAATCTGTCTCTCCATCAAAAAATGTAATAAAAGTAAACAAAATATGACCATAGAAGTCAAGTCAAAGAATTATTTTGCTCCAGATGATTTATCTTGTACGTGGCAGAGGTAGGCTTTGACTTCAGGCTTTCTGATTTCAAAGGCACCTTTTTATAACTTAAAAAATACTCAGCCATTTCTGCATTGGAAAGAACCCCATTAAATGGTAGTGACAAGACAGAAGTTGGGGTGTGAAGGAGGAAAACAATGGAATTAGAAGACATCGATCCAATGACGTTATTTACCAGAAGTATGTTAGAGAACAATTCTAATTCATAACCAAGAGAATGGTAGTAGGTTATATACATACAGTACTTTTTTTGTTTCTAAGGTACCTGGTTTTCCTTATTTTAATATTTTGGAATTCAAGCATTCTCTTACAATTAACATTTAATGTAAAGCTGTTATTAAGATGATATCACTTTTTATAATCAATGACATCATAAACGAAGAAATCTTGGTTCTGCTACTCACTCACCATATAATCTGGACTCTCTGGGTCTCACCTCAGTTTCTTCATTTACAAAATTGGAGTGATGGTACCTCATAGAATTAATGAAGATCAAATGAGGTAATATGTGTAAATCACTTAGCAGTGCCTGGGACACAAAAGGTTTACAGCTAAATGTAGTTACTGTCATTTTTATGGCTGTTGGTGTTTACTAGTTCATAGGCTGAGCATTGTTTATCCTTTACTTTCTGTCAGAATTTTATCACTGCACAAAAAAACTGACTATCATCAAGATACAAGCCTGCTTTTTGAAGGAAAGGTATACTATAGGGGTTGGAAAGGTGAGGCAAATGAGAGGGGGAGGGTTGCCATATATTGAAAACCTTCCTTGGGAATGTAACCTCTAAGAGAGGAACTATTTCTCTGCAAGCATGCAGATGCATCATAAGAACATGTCAGTTTTCTATTCTGTGAAGGATGAGCAAATTGTAGCTTATCATCAGCGAATTCAAGAGTGACAATAATACACCGACAGCTATCCGATGGGAAGAGAGACTTCGGAAGAAAAACAATTATAATTAGACCACAAGAAGCAATCCAGAAGAATATAGGAAGTAGGGGGCTACGTGCAATATTGCTGAGGTTACCTAGCAACATAGTAGCTTTTACTGTTGTAAAAAAATGGCAAATGGGATAGTAAGAATAGGATACAATGCTGAGCTCAGGAGGGGTAAAATACATGGCTTATCAATGAGGTTAGAATTACATTCATAGCAACATCAGTGTATGATGGTGTTTTGTGGCACATGCTTCAGGGGATTGGTTACATAAATAGGTGGTGTGTGTGTGAGTGTGAGTGTGTGTGTGTGTGTGTGTGTGTGTATGTAATAATTTCATAGTCAAGCCTACAGGAATAAAGAATAATTCAAATATAAAGAATTTAGATAATATGGAAGAAAATGTTAGATACCACCCCTAACTGGAATGTGCAAGAAAAAGAATTATAAATTCAAGGAGACATTCTATATAAACCAGATGTGAGTTGGCAAAATGCATGACTTTTCCAAGCAATATTTACATTTTAAGAGGAGGCTCCTGGAAATGCCTTCTTTCAAGCTATAAAGTACAGGGCTAGGGATTTCAGCACCTGCAAGGCAGATATTTTTGAAAGGTATTTTTGAAGTAGAGAATCTTTGTAGCAACTGAGACGGGTTTACAGCACACAATCTGTTCTTCTGTTCAAGGTCAGTGTGCCCAGATGAAAAACTGCTATCCTTTAGAAGAGGCTAACACAGACTGAAGCAGCTACAGAACAGTGTACATTATCTGTCAATCCAAACCAGCATGATGAAAATTATTCAAATCAATTAATTAAAAATTCTCACATAAATAATGCATTTGCCATCCAACTCTGTTCTGTTTTCCTGGCTGGGTTCATAATCAAGAGAGTCAATATTCTTTAAAATGCAAATATTCTTGTTTTTAATCTTTAAAGACCTTGCTAAACAGACAATAAATAAAGTTCTACCAGGTGAAGTTCATGAAAGCTTTTAGAAGGAAAGCATATCCCAGAAAAATTTAGTGTAGTCAAAAAGAGATCAAACAGGAAATAACTCCCATATCTTCAGAGTACTCCAGGATCTTTGAAAGTGCCATACTGGTATTCGATGTTTGCATACTGGCAAAGTAGAAATAAGCAATGGACAAATCCTTCAGGAAATGAGGGAGGTACTCTAAACTTCAGTCTGCAGCTGAGCCCCGGGGTATCCTGATTCCTAGAACCATCACCTTCATTATTCTTTAGTTCTTTCTTCACTGTGGTAAAACAAATACAACTGAATTCTTTAATTCATGTCCAGAAGGGCACCAGCCACACACCCTCTTCAGTCAGCAGGGATAAACATCTATCCTGTTCTCCTCAAGCCTGTCTCCCAGCACACTGAGTCTGTACATCTGGAAAATACTGTTTGCTGCTTAAAGTGTCACTCCAACTGCGTGGCTGCTGGCAGGAATTCCTGCTCAGACTTTTGGTATTTATTGGGAGAGCCCCCATATGCTGGTGCAAGGATGCCCAGAGGGAGTCCTAAAAATCCTTTTTAGCCTCACAGCTGGGCTCCTTTTTCAGGCTGCACAGTTGGCATTATATTTGGGCAGCGTGCCTCAGCTTCTGACTGTGGGGTTGCAGAGGCCAGTCCTCCTCTGCTGTCTCAAGACCTCCAAGTTCCTCCAATATCCAGCTGCTGCCTTCATGAGAAGTCTTGACTTGCTTGATTCTTTAAAGCTTTCGAATTGCTATCAGTTTATTAAAATGTTCAGTTCTGAGTATGGTAAGTTTTACTAAAAATACTATAGATTAAATGGATTTTGGCTAACTCAGAGAAAATAGCATTGCTAAATTTAAGGTAATTTTATTATGTAGCAGCTATGGAAAGAGAATTAAATTTGAAGTTTCTTGACCAGTTAACTGAAATTTCAGTGGACCATAAACGTATTCCTAAAACTCTCCCCGATGTAAAAGTTCAGCAAGATAGATTTTTTTTTTTTTTGAGACAGAGTCTCACTGCAACATCTGCCTCCTGGGTTCAAGTGATTCTCCTGCCTCATCCTCCTGAGTAGTGGGGATTATAGGTGCCTGCCACCACGCCTGGCTAATTTTTTGTACTTTTAATAGAGATGGGGTTTCGCCATGTTGCCCAAGTTGGTCTTGAACTCCTGAGCTCAGGCAATTCACCTGCCTCAGCCTCCCGAAGTGTTGGAATTATGGGTGTGAGCCACTGTGCCTGGCCAATAGTAAGGTTTTTTTATAAAGGACATCAAAATTCTCTTCCAAGCATCCTCCCTTCTTCCCTCATAGTGCTTGACTACATTTCCATGGCAGCCCTTAGCTCTGACATATCAAAACCAATCAAGGTAACCCAGTCCCCTCAACATCTTTATTAGCTCAAATAACGTAGGCCTAGTAATCAACACATGACATTTCCCTTTTTCATTAGTTGGAGGAATCCAGCCTCTTCTTTTGGATGTGTCTCAGGTGCAGGTGGTCTCAGTAGATGCTGTGGTCACCTTGTGAAGATAGCATGAGGGCAAAGCTGATATATGACGGGCAGAAGATTCAAAGAACTGTGTCTCAAAGGAGCTGTACCTGACCAAATCTCAACTCAATTCCCATAACACTGGACATTTTAATCTATGGAGCTAAAAATTCTCATTTATTGTTTTATCCAATCAGGCTACCTTTTTTGCTACTTGCATCCAAAAGAATTTCCACTGAATAATTAAATTACAAACTGAATATCTGTCAATTTCCCCAGCTTCTTGGGATGACTCTTTCTTTTAGTGCCACAATTCAAGGCCTTATCCCAAGAGACTGCCAGAAGTACTACTGTATGCTTGTTCCAAGTCCTCTGAGACTCGCTAAGGAGGGAATTTTTTTCCTCTTTTCTCTTAGATCTTGCACAGATCTAAGTTCTCATTCTCTTTTCCTCTTTAGCTCCTGTGTAACAACCCAGCTGTTTCTGGGGCAACTACAACCCCTACCAGAGAGTTCCAGACAAGTCACGGCAGCATTCTCTACATCTGAGGGAGACAGCTGTTTCTGGAGAGTGGCTTAACATCACATTGACTCAATACTCACCTCCCACTGCCCCACCATCCGCAAACACTATTCCAGTGCCAAGTTTTGAGCCTTATCTTGTCTAACCAACAATTTATTAGAACATTTTTCCAAAATAATGAGCAACTTTCCCCAAAGAAATTGTTATCCTCATTAATGCAAAAGACACTTTGGTTTTCAGTGTTATTATATATGTAGATACTAGACAAGAAAACTGTGATTGTGGCTAAGCTTTCTCTAAGGCCTAAAATTTTATTGTGCATTTTAAATAGTAATAAATTAAATTTGGGAAAACTGGTAGAGGTTATGTGCTTGACTTGTTGGCTAATATTTATAACACAGTGCATGGAACACTCAGAAATTTTAAAAATATAACTTAATGCTTAGGTATAAAGTTGGTGAAGTAAATTTCTCATTTTATCCTGTTTTGAATATGACTTAGCAGATATTATTCTTTCTATACTTTCTAGTACATTATTTTTTCATTAAGAAAGGCTTTGGTTAAATCTCTCTACTCATCAAAAATGCCTTCATCTGATTTATTTTTGTACTTCATTGGTGAAAGTCTACATCAGTAAACATCACAGAGGAAGTATTTGAGTCTGGAAGATAGTATGATGATTAATATTATGCTTTAATTAAGTTACATTGACATTCATAATAGATCTGATCTGGCTAATAAGAACTAATATTTTCCTGGATAAAGAGCAATGCAAATTACAGACAGACAGTGATCAACTACTAGTGCTTGGTTTTGGCACTTCAAATGAAATGGATCATATTCTTTGGGGAAATTATAGAACTAATTATGAAGAGTAATGACGCTTTGGAAAAAATAGACTCTCAATAGAAGGTTATTATAAAAGTTACTGATAGGTCTAAATTTTTTAATATCCAGGACTTTTTCATGAGTGGGTTCAATTTCTGCCTTGTAATTATCTCTTCCAGAGCCAATGTGATAAAGCATTCTAAAATAACTCAATGTGTAATGTACAACATAAAGTGATGGGATCAGATACATTTCTGTTCATGGCAAAAATCATTCAAATAGGTCAATTTCTGAGCATCAACAGAAATCTCAAGTCAACTCAGCCCCAATATGCAAAGCATTTCTCTTTTCCTACAACCATTAATTAACTCCAGGCAGTACAAATATGTACAAATATCACCGTGGAGCTTGGAATCTCTGGGCTCATTACATTGGGCTCTTGCATCACCTTAACCTGTATCACACAGAAACACATTCATTCACTGAATTTTTGCCAACATAGTTTTACACATAGTAGTCACTACTTTGATTAGCTTTATAAAGGTGCTCGGATTCTTTTTGTTCCTGAAGCGTGCCAAACTTGATCTTGCCTTAGGGTCTTTTTGTTAGCCGTCCTCTGATTGGAAGTTTCTTCCTGGAGGGTTTGGAGCAAATGTCACATTCTCAGGTCTTGGAACAAGTGTCTCATTCTCAGAGAGCCTTTGCCTGATGACTTGCTCTAAGATTGTTCACTTTCTACACTTACAACCATATTATTCTGTTTTGTCTTTTTGTTGTTGTTTGTCTCTTCTCTCACATTCTAGAAGTCACTTGAGACCTTGTTTGTCTTGTTCCTTCTATATTCCTAGCATTTAGAGGGTGCGCAAAAAAATTTGTTGAATGAAGCCAAGTGTTGTGGTGCATGCCCTGTAATCCCAGCTACTCAGTAGGCTGAGGCGGAAGGAGCACTTGAACCTCGGAGGTCAAGGCTACAGTGAGTTGATTGTACCGCTGCATTCCAGCCTGAGCAACAGATTGAGACCCTGTCTCTATTAAAAAATTTTTTTAATTGTTTAAAAAAATTTAAAAATTATTTAAAATTAATTTTTAAAAATTGTTGAATAAGTAAAGGAAAATGAGTGAGTGATTGAATGAACGAATGGAGGTGGACATAAAATCAAGATGTGAAAAATTATGAAAAGTCCATCTTTAGAATGGTGGAAGTATTATCCCACCATCTAGAGTGAATGATAGGAAAAGCTTTATGAACCGATTTTTTGGCTTGACTTTTGAGAACCTCTTTTTCCTCCATTGCCACCTTTTTGAGTTACAGGACAGTCAGTGTAACATTTCAAAGGTAGACTCAGAGCTTCACCCCAGCCCAGGAATAATCCATTAATTAGGCATCTCTTTCTTCTCAGTATACTCTGGCACCAGAACGAATGAAGAAACCACTCAATTGTTAATTGATTTGAAGTGATGAATGATTAGAACATACACAAAGCTTACGGAGGCAGGAGGCCTCGTGTTTTGTACTTTTTGGAGCATTCCACTGTTTTCTCAATCTCCTGCCCTCTTACCTATTAAGAGAGGTTTTCTTTCGGGTGTTAACTCTGCTCCTTGAAGTACACAAGTGATTTTTAATATTTGACTAGAATAACCTATTAATTTTTAGGCTAGAGAACACAGTGTGTTTTGTTCTTTTACTTTGGTTTTCTTGATTTCCCTGAGTCCTAGATATTCTGAAACCAATGAAATGATTAGGATGTGAGACCTTTCTTGTTTGGTGTACTTATCTCTGCTTGTACACACTTGGTACACCCTGGGTCTCATACTAGCAGGAGCAGACACCGTTACATGGGGGAAGGCTCTGGGAAAGCTCACTTGTGTGGCAAGAATATTTTAATGTCTATGTCTATATGTGGAAACATTCATTTCTTATTTCAAAAAGATTTAAAGCAGTTAATACTGAAAGGTACAAATAAATCCTCTTCTTCCATCAAGCCACCAAAATAAAGGGTGGCAGAAACATAGAAACACTAAGGAAATATAGTATCTCTGTGTCCACATGATTTATTTGTCTATCTTTTCTCTGAATATCTGTTTAGCAAGGCAATGCTCTAAGTGTTGGAAATTCAGTTTTTTGCCCAAGTCATGCTGTTACAGGAAGAGCTGGGATTCAAATGCAAGCAGTGTGACTGTAGAATTCATGGGCAAATATACTTCTTCAAAATTATAAATATGTCAGCTTGTTCTCAAAGAGGGAAAATTAGGTAAAGAGGACCCCAAAGATGTGAGCCCAAGTCAGTGCCTTTCAAACTTTAATGTGCGTGAGAATTGCTTAGTAAGTCTTGCTGGAATGCAGATTCTGATTCAGTAGCTTTGGGGTGGGCCAGCAACTCTGCCTTTCTAAAAAGCTTCTAGGTGACACTTAAGCTGCTGGTCTGTGGACCACATTTTGAGAAACAATGGTA
Source organism: Callithrix jacchus (assembly GCF_049354715.1). Classification (NCBI taxonomy): domain Eukaryota; kingdom Metazoa; phylum Chordata; class Mammalia; order Primates; family Cebidae; genus Callithrix; species Callithrix jacchus. The sequence goes on from NC_133507.1 coordinate 50,468,681, forward strand.
TTAAGAAGACCTGGTGCTGCCCAAATTGTCTTTATAGTTGCTGATACACTGCCCTCATGTGGCTCCTGAAATAATTGCCCTATGTGTTAGCATTTTATCCTTAAATATCTGCAAGCATTCTCTAATTATTCCAGTTAAATGCTTTTCAAACGTTAGTATTCTCATAATATTTTCTTTCATATTTTTGCCATATTCATGTATCACTACACATTACCATCATCATTTTTAACATCTCTGTACAATCTCTTCTCTAATTATTTTAATTGGTTTTCTTTTTCTTAAATATATTTTCAAAGGAAACTTTGTATCACTATTTCAAATGACAAGACCAATACTGCTTATCACAAATACAAGATAACTGCAAAAATAACTGAAGGAAAGCAAAACAATGTTTAAAAGTCCAGATATACACTCTTCAAAGCTCCAAAGGGAGATTAACAAGTGTGAGAGAGTAGTAAATCCTCAGCGGTAAACTGGCTTTCATTTCCATAGTATCATGAGGACTGCAAAGGGGCTGAATAGAGATTAACTCCTATGCAATTCAATGTCAGTTAAGGCAGTGAATATGCAGCCTCTAAATTATTTCTTGAGGAACCTGCTGTAGATAATGTGTTAAGGGTCTCGTTTTCCTTCTGCACATTCGTGTCATCCATATACACTTAAGAACTGTATTTATAGGTCTAAGTTACTGTCACAACAGGATTGGTCTAAGGTGAAGTGTGTACAAGTGTGGGTACTCTCACCACCCTTTTCTGCATAACCAGTGGACATGAGGCACTGCACACTCGGAAATTGGACGAACTGGGTTTATTTCTATGCCAATTTACGGTTAACTTTCTGGATGTTGCAACGATTTCCATCTGTAGTCATAAACAAGCTCGGTCTCCTCAATTCAGCCATTCAAGTTGTAGAAATTAACCCTTAATATATAAAGCTTTGAGCAGGGTAGTGGATAAATTCTGCTTCTCTTCAGATGATTAATCAAATTAATCATGAAAATCTATCTCCCTTTACCAGTGAGTGGTTTAGGATGTGCAAGCTAAAGTTAGTGTGGGCCAATGAGACGCAAGGAGAGGCTGAATAGCTGTGTGGGAAATAGCTTTCTTATCCCTAGAATACAGGGAGGCAGCCTTCCTCTCCTCTCAGACGTGAATGAAGTGTGTAGGCGACCATAGCCCTCCTTTACCTTGGAGGGTAACAAGCCTTAGGGTGAAGCAGAGCCTGGAGGGGGTGGAGCAGAGAGAAAGAGTCTAGGTCCTTAATGGCATTGTTGTTTGCTGAACAGATCACTCCTCAAGCCTGCTCTGGTCATCCACCTATGTGAGGTGATTGATTTGATTTCTGTTTAATCCAGCTAAGTCTGGTTTCCAGAACTTGTAATCAATAGCATTCTAACAGATACAAGAAGGATATAAAAAAAGATTTTTAATCTAGTTGGGGGAATCGTAACACACTTTTAAAAAGTTAAATATCAGTGCATTTCAGTGTATGTTAAGAATGGTATGGTTATGTTCTGATACTCATTAAACACCTAGTATGAGCCAGGCACTGTACCCCATGGTTTACCTATATTATCTCATGTATGCTCCAACAGAGTTAGTGGACAGTGTTATCCCAATTTTAGAGCTAAGGAAATTTAGGCTCGGACAGGTGTGTAGCTGCCTAATTTTATGGTGAGTAAGCAGCAGTGTGATTCTAAATTTTATGCCTTTTCCATAGAGCAGCTGGGAGCAGGAAGTTCAATAGAAGTCAGTGTAGCAGATTGATCAGCTGAAAAGTGTGAGTAGAGTGGCTCTGTGTTCAGACAGACCAGCTATTTGCTTCTTACTGTAATATAAGACTAATTACCTAATTTCTCTGAATCTCAGTTTTCTTATTTAAAATATAATATAATTAGACTGGGCTTGGTGGCTCACACCTGTAACCCCAGCACTTTGGGAGGCTGAGGTGGAAGGATCACTCAAGGTCAGGAGTTTGACATCAATCTGGCCAACATGGTGAAACCTTGTCTGTACTAAAAATACAAAAATTATCTGGGCATGGTGGCAGGTGCCTATAATCCTAGCTACTTGAGAGGCTGAGGCAAGAGAATCACTTGAACCTGGGAGGTGGAGTTTGCAGTGAGCCAAGATTGTGCCACTGCACTCCAGCCTGGAAGACAGAGCAAGACTCCATCTCAAAAACAAAACAAAACACGAGATAATTATACTTACCTCACAGGGTTCTTACCAGCATGGCTAAGATTATATATTTATAATGAGACCACCGTATGGGAATGATAGATGGTGTGATTACTGCAACACAAGAAGGAGTTGGGAGGGTCTTGTCATAATCTCACAGTCACACATTATTGTATGGGAAGGCTCCCTCTGTTTCAGTGGGGTGAATACTCATTTTTTAAACCTTTTTTATTTTGAAATATTGTTTATTCACAAGAAGTTTTCACCAATACCAAGTTTTAAAGGCTTATAGTATCAAACTTTTACTGTATATTTTGCCATACTTCTTCTTCTTCCTCTTCTTTTTTTTTTTTTAAGAGACAGAGTCTTGCTTCGTTGCCCAGGCTGGAGTGCAGTGGTGCGATCATAGCTCACTACTTGACCTCACATAGCCTCTACCTCCCAGGCTCAAGCAATCCTCCCACCTTATCCTCCTGAGTAGCTAAGACTGTAGGCATGTACTACCACACCTGGCTAATTTTAAACTTGTTTGTAGAGACAAAGTTTCACTGTTAACAGTGGAGGGTGTCCAGGTTCTTGCCTTCTTGAGCAAATAATTGTACAAAATGCACAAATAAAGCAAGGAAGGAATGAAGAGACTTATTGAAAATGAAAGTACACTGTACAGTGTGTGAGTAGGCCTGAGTATAGGGGCTCAAAGGCCTTGTTACAGAGTTTTTGTGAGTTTAAATACCCTCTACTTGGGATATGCCCTATGTAAATGAAGAGGATGAAGTCAAGTTACAACATGATTCATGGCATATGCCCTATGGAGAGGATATTTCCTGTTATAGCTGAAGTGTGAATTGGCCTTCTGTTCACTGTCTCCAGAACCGATTTTCCTGCCTCAACACTATGCTGCCCAGGCTGGTCTTGAACTCCTGGGCTCAGTTGATTCTCCTGTCTCGGCCTCCCAAAGTGCTGGGATTGCAGGCATGGACCCCTGTGTCCAGTTTGCTTTATTCTTTCACTTAAAAAGTTTACTTTTAATTTATTGACCTTTGAGAAATTTAAAATGGAAAGTCTGAATCCCAGACTTTGGTTTTGAAGCAATAGATATTTGAAGATCAAGAGCTAAATCAAGGCATTCAGAAGCTCAGAACTTCACACATCAATCCTTTCATACCCTTCTATTACAGGAGGAGCAAAAGTCATCTTCCCATTTAACTGGTGAAAAACTCAAAGGTGGAGACCAGTAGGAAAGGATGAGAACTAAACAGCACTCTCTGCAGTCCCAGCCCAAGGCTGACGAGCTACCTCCTTGGTGCTAAATAGGGAATTTTCCATTCATACCATTTTCATTTATGAAATACGATCTTCCTCAAACTCTGAAATGGACTTTGTACTTTTTACCCTGCATGAACTTCTCACCCACTTTCCTGATCCTCCTGAGTTTGCTCACTCTTGAAAGTAACCTTTTAAATCCTGGAAAATGAGTCTGTTTTCTCAACTGGCTATGGCTGCCCACAGAGTGTCTGTAGCTCTCTTTGGTGAGAGAAAAATTGTTCTTGAGGGAATGTTAGGGCAGGCCACATTGCTGCTTACAGGAAAAGAAGAGATCAAATCCTGCCTACAGGGAAAGCTGAAACACCAAACTTAAATGCTAAATGGAAAAAGAAACGATGACAACAACAAAAATGACCAACAGATGATGAAAACCCAGTGAGGCAAGGTAAAGAAGGGAACAGCAGACGTTCTCTTAGGAATAAACAGGACAGGTTCTGAAAAGCTGTGTGTAAATCTCTCAGTATCCATGAGCAAAAAGGCCCTAACCAAGTGATCACACTGCTGTTGGTGGTAGGTAGAGCCTATACTGCCTTATTCTGATACCTGCTTTATCCTCAGTTTCCTGAAGTTGAAAGTTTGTGTGTAAAGATGCAATATAGAATTTTAACTCAGAAAATTGCAAAGGAGCAAGGAAAAATCACTCTTCACTGCCTCTCTCATTTGTCTACTTGGACCTAATGCACCTGGCCTATTTCCTAAGAAAATAGTCTGTTGTGGGTAGTTTCTGTGGTCACAGTGCATCTTGTCAGAGCTGTATGTGTACTTGGGACTTGTCATTTTTCTTGAAACCAAGTAGTGGAGAAAAATCTTCCATTTGTCATGTTTTCCTCAGGGCAGCTCCTCCTGAATCACTGTAGATTGTCTAGAAACACAGACGAAGCAATCAAACTCTCCTTCATATTGTGTTAGCTTGAAGTCATAACCATAAGTTCCCATCACAGATTTCTTTCTTCATTAGTTCATTTGAAACTCCATCCTTCTTGTTCTACAATGGCTTTGAAGGAGCATAGTAAAATTTTAAAAAGGATGAAATGAGTGCTAGGGGAAACTTGGGCTTCGCATACCATGCACACACCTGGACATTTGCTCGACGAGCATCTCATATTTGGTCCAGAGCTTTGCAGCAGCTAAGACAGATGTGTGTGCAAGATCTCTAATTTGTAAATGGATCATGCAATTGAAGTGCCCATAAGAAGAAGACGAACCTGTTTTTTAGAAGAATCGTAACAGTTTTTGACCTGAGAGAAATGTTCTCCTAAAGTGTAATAACATGGTGGACAACTGTTCAGTAGCACTGCACATATAATGCAATAATGGGTTTCATAGGGTTGTTGCTAATAAGGTCTGGCAATGCAAGCTGATGGTTTCATGGTCAAATTTAGCTCAGTAAGGGTAATCCTGCAAGGAACTCAGCAATGTGGTTATAGGGTTGTAGAATACAGCTGTAAGATTTGATGGTAAAATGTCAAGTCCCATAGAAATAGATTTACTGTATGGGTATCTGGGAATTTTACTTGATTTTTTTCTTTCTTTCTTTCTTTATTTTTTTTTTTTACAAGAAGATTTTTAACTCTTTTGAGCAGGTGAGTTCAAGGTTATCCTCTCTGGAGAGCTGCTCAAGTATAGATAATCTATGATGTTAATTAAGGACACACTCATTTGAGCTGGTGGTAGAATTGACATTTTCTTATGAAAACTAAGAGATTGAATCCAGACAAGGCCAGGATGGGAGCCCACTTTACCTTTAGATAGAGGTGGCTGTGATTGTTGCAGAAAAAATAAAAACAAAACAGACTCCTTTTTCTTCAATGATAGAAATTAGAGAGCATTCACTTTAGGAATTTTTATGCATTACTATTCCTTAATTTTTGGATTTTAGAGGTGGAATATAGCCACAGAAATTAAAAATAGAGACATAAAGAAAAAATTAAAATCACCTTTTTATCAGGTCACTGGCGACAATCAGTATTGGCATTTTCTAATTTTTAACTACAAAATTGGGGTTTTACTATGCAGACAGCTTTTATATACTTTGTTTCATTTAGTATTGTTATAAACGTTTTCCATATCATTAAATATATGAAAAATAGATACATGTTTATAGTCATAGATCTATTATATTTGTTATATGTTGATTTGTTTATATTGTTTATATGCTATATTTTATATTTCATTGCATGTGTAAATCATAACTTATTTAGGCACACCACTATTTTGGGCATTTCATTTTTTTTTGTTGACATTCTGGTTAGGGCATTACCTCATTTGGTTTCTGCAAAGATATACAGTTCCTGCAGTCAGACTGCTTGGGTTCAAATCTGTTAAATTGTTGTGTGACCTTGGGAAAGTTACTTAACCTTGCTGATTATCAGTTTCTTCTTCTTTCCAATGGGGATTATATTGGTGCATATATAGAGTTTTTTGTGACAAGTGATGTTTGTGAAAGAGCTACCATATGAAAAAGGTGTACTACATGATAGCTGTTGTCACAGTTATATTCCAGGGGTGTCAATCCAGAGTCTGTGCAGTCAACAGTCCGAATTGAGATCTTGAGTTCCAGACCCCAAGCATTGCAGCCTGCTTCTAAGGAGTTTTCATCTCACAACTCAAGCTTCAGGGAAGAAGGAAAGGATGGGACTATCACAACGAACACCTCAGTATTGAAAACAAAGATATCGGATGAAAGGTAAAGAGGAAAGCAATTAAATATAACTGGGGCTGGTTGCTCACTGGTTGTGAGGTGGTGGCTCACACCTGTAATCCCAGCGCTTTGGGAGGCTGAGGCAGAGGATTGCTCAAGGCTGGGAGTATGAGACCAACCTGGCCAACGTAAGGAAACTCCATTTCTATATAAACATTAACAACAATGACTGGGCTCTGTATTAGTTTGCTAGAATTGTTAGAACAAAGGACCACAGAATGGGTGGCTTTCACAACAGAAATGGATGGTCTCATAGTTCTAGAGGCTGGAAGTCGAAAATGCAAAATGTGTCTGCAGGGCTGGTTTCTTCTGGGGTTCCTAAGGAAAGAATCTGTTCCAGGCCTCTCTCTTCGGTTGTAGATGGCTACCTTCTCCCTGTGTCTCTTTACATCATCATCCTGCTATGTGTGTCTGTGTCCAAATTTCTTTTTCCATTAGGACACCATTTGTCGTAGATGAAGGTCTTCCCCTAATGACTTCATTTTAACTTGATTATCTCTGTAAAGACTCTATCTCTAGTAAGGTCACACTCACAGGGCTTTGATGTATGAATGAATTTGGGGGCAGTGGGGATGACATACTTCAACTCATAATGTGATCCAAAGTAAGTTTTATGTTATGCTTTGGAGAAAAATTACTTTACCAAAAAAGACAAGATTCATACTAGTTCTAACTTTTCTACAGTCCACAATAGCATCAAAATGATGTGTGCCCAATGTAAGCTCTCAGTGAGAGCCATAGTAGTTGGTGAAGGAGGTAGATGTGGGGGAAAAAACATAGATTAGATAATAAAGAATACTTCAGGGCCACTCTCTCAAATTCTACCATTCAAATGGTCTGTCTCTTTATCAAGTAATTCTTTTTTTTTTTCTTTGAGATGGTGTCTTGCTGTGTTGCCCAGGCTAGACTGCAATGGCACGATCTTGGCTTACCACAACATCCACCTCATGGGTTCAATCGATTTTCCTGCCTCAGCCTCTCAAATAGCTGGAATTACACGTGCATCCTACTGTGCCCAGCTAATTTTTGTATTTGTAGTAGAGCTGGGCTTTCACCATGTTGGCCAGGCTGGTCTCAAACTCCTGACCTCAAGTCATTTGCCCGCCTCAGCCTCCCAAAGTGATGGGATTATAGGTGTGAGCCATTATGCCCAGCCTCAGGCACTTCTTTCATGAGTTCTGAGATGTTCATCATATTCTTGAGCATTACATGGACATTTTAAAAGACATGTATGGTAGCATTTCAGAGGGTAAATATGAAGGGACCTCACTGCCTTGATAAAAATCAGAGAACAAAACTGAACTTCTAATGTGACCCAAAAATGGCTTCATTAGATAGAAAGGGAAATCATGAAGAAAATGTCTTCTTTTCTACTCTTCAAAACTACAATAATAAGCTAATATGTACCTGTAGAATTAATTGGCTGAAGGAAATAAGCATTCTAAAAATAGACCATATAAAGAACTCCAATACCTCAGGAATATATGACTGGGGATTCAGGGCAATGGAAACCCAACCCATCAGCGATAACTAAGAACAAAAACCCTTAGGAGATAGATGGATTAGCCTGTTCATGGTCATTCTTCCCAAACACCAAGTAGAGAATCATGATTCAAGTTACAAAAGTTATCCATGGATTTGCAGAACTTGAAGAGACACTAAATGGGAAAGTGGCAAGCAAAGAACAACTGACTAAATTATAATTCAGATCTCAGTTCTTGGTGTCTTTGAAGATTGTTTTAAATTTTGCAAGTGATACCAGGCAGGGACACAAGCTCTAGTCTTCCTGCTTTAATCCACAGTCTACAGGCTCAAAACTAATCCTGTGAAGTCGATGAGCATGAGAGATCCAAAGGCTCCTCCTGCGATTACATTTCTGACTTCCCTTGGAGCTGCCATTCTTCACAGCTCCCTGGCCTTGTGTGGGACTTCAACATGAAACATTTCTCAGGGTATCATTTATCCTGGAACTCTGGCCAACATCCCTCCAGAAGCAGAGCTGAGAACTGAAGAATCTTTAGAAAGGAGAGGAAACTGAAAGTAGGACAGCCTGTGAGAGCACATTTGTCCCAATGGCTTTTGGTGTCGTCAGATACAAAAATTTCCAGTCTGAGGAGTTTTAATATTCCTACCCCTTCTAGTTGAAATATAGTTTCTTTCTTTCCTAAGCATCAAAGGGATGATGTCACCATACTTCCAAGTCATTTAGGAGCAAGGCAGAAAAGTAGAAATTTAGTAACAATTTCACCCAGACTTAGATGAAAAGCAGCAAATCATGGTACTTCCTGAGAAATATTCCTTTTGTATTCTATGTCCAGACTGCCATTTATTTTGATATGTGCAAACAAAGGCTGTTTGATAATCTTGTTGCCTCCAAGACAACCTTATTCTCAGTTTAGTAATAAGCCAAATGCATAAATATACTTTTATTGCCTTTGAAATGATGGTACTTATAAATACCTCATGATTTATTTCATATGCACCTAATTTAGTGGTTGGACAATTTAATCTCCTCACCAGAAGATTCAAATGCAAAGAGATCTACCAGAATTTTAGTTTTATAGTTGAGATATAAATACATACAGAAAAGTCTACAAATAAAGGGGCATGAGTAACTCCACATCATAAATATTTTATTCTCAAGTTCATATTTTTCTCTTTGTCACACAGACCTGTGATATGTGGCTGAAATGTGCATGTGTGACAAATCTTTCCAGCAGATACATGATATGAGTAGTGAAAATGTCTTAGTGAGTTAATTGTTGTTGTTTGTAAGGTGACAAGGACAAACCCTCTCCTCCTGAAAAATTAGGCCACTGCATCCTTAATATATTTAAGAATAAGAATGAGTTAACTATTGCCTTCTACTTAAAAGTGAAAATGAGGATGCCTTTTCTCAGTAATTTATATCATGCTATAAATAGTATTTCCTAATAATATTAAAAAGGAACTGACCTACTTCCTCTTTTTAACCAAGAGATAAAAGGTAACTGACTTTCCAATTACTGATTACTGCTTTTGCTAAAAACTTGTTTCATTTCATAAATATATTGAAATAATTTAAATTCTAAGCATAGAAAAAAAAACTGGTAGAATTAGAATTCTCTGGTTTTCTTATCAGGATGAGCAGAAAAGTATGCCTAATCTGGCTCCTTGGTATTTGAGCTCCAGAGGAATTATTTGGATGTTTTCAATTAAAACCTGACAAAAGATAAATTGCTGTGTGAATGACAGAAAAAGTCAAATGCTGATTTTATTGGAAGGAACTCATTAGGGAAACACATTAAAACCAGGAACTTATGGCACCTTATGATTCTGGGAGACAGGAACTGGGTCTATTGACACTTAGAAAATGTTTTAAAACAATATAAAACTAGTTCTGCAAAGTACAGACAATGATAATGCAATTAGATGTTTCTTTGGATGGCCAGGGACAAGCCATACTGACCAACTGTACCATACCAGGCTTGATACCTGGGCTGCATGTACTGGACTAGGAGTGCTCCAAGGGTGGGGCTGTACCTGTCTCACCTTTGCTGTTGCAGTGGAAAATAATATATATATTGTAAAAATTCAAAAATAATAGAAAATACTCAATGAAGAAAATGAAAATAATTTGATCCACTCCCTTAGAGATTGCTTATTGCTGACTCTTTAGTAAATCAGCACTTGATTTACTAAGCCAAATTTCTTTTGGGGGTTAATCTCTTTCTATCATTTATCTATCTATATTAGATATCAAGGTGAAAATACTTTTTATTGTCTCAACCACTGGTCTGAAAATTCATCATAGATTGAGGCCAGTTTTGTTTGGAAAGTTAATAAATGATCGAGTTAAAAGAAAAATCTTACAGATATTGAAAAGATATTGGTTGATGCATAAACTTCAGAAAACAGAGTAGAATTGCTCTGCATGAGAAAAGGAGGAGTCCTCTTTCTTTTTTCCTTCCAACAAAGGGCAGAGAGAAGAGTAGAGAAAAAATAATCCAGGGAGAAGTAAAAGAGATGGAGGGAAGGGGAACCAGAGGAGGCTGTGAGGCTGGGAGCTGCATTGAAGCAGAGTGAAGAGAAGAATTCATGGTGCTGGGGTGCCCAGGAAACGTTTGGAGTCCAACAATCTCTCATGGGGGGATCATGGCATTAGCAGTGCAACAGGCAGTGCCATGCCTCCCCTAATGGCTTAGCTGGGCGTGGTGGCTCAAGCCTATAATCCCAGCACTTTGGGAGGCCGAGGCAGGTGAATCACGAGGTCAAGAGATCGAGACCATCCTGGTCAACATGGTGAAACCCCGTCTCTACTAAAAATACAAAAAATTAGCTGGGCATGGTGGCGCGTGCCTGTAATCCCAGCTACTCAGGAGGCTGAGGCAGGAGAATTGCCTGAACCCAGGAGGCAGAGGTTGCGGTGAGCCAAGATTGCGCCATTGCACTCCAGCCTGGGTAACAAGAGCGAAACTCCATCTCAAAAAAAAAAAAAAAAAAAAAGACTTTTATATCTACAGAATGCTTGGTGTAAATGAGCTTTTCCTATGGGAACAGGAGTGAGTGTCAAGACCATATTGAAGCGGTGTGGAAAAAGCCCATATGGGTGGAAGCAGGCACCCATGGGCTGAGAGACAGAGGCAGCCAAGAGACATAGTCCCTTCCTCCTTTGCTGCCTGATACCCCCTCAATTCACAGAACATTTGGAAAGGTTGAAGACTCTACAGGACCTAGAATTGATGGTGTTGAACCACTTCTCCCTTTAAGGGTCAGAAAGACCTTAGAAAATATCTTGTTTATAATTACTCTAATCCAAACCATGATGGTAAGACTGCTCCCCTAGCCTTACTGATTAAGATGCAATTTCCTCCAAAGAATGTGTCTCAAATATTTCTAATGGATTTTGGTACCTAACATGTGCTAAGGAGCACATCCCTGGGATTCCTCTCCTGTGGTCCTCTGGTCATGTTACTATTCCTCTTGTCCCAGTGATGACTCTCACCATCTCTACTCCAGAGGACATGGCTGCTCTCTGGCAGTGACTGCTGCCCACCAATGTGGATGCAGGCTCTACCATAATTTCCTCTTTCAGAAGAACAAGGACTAATGGAAGGAGAGTCCAACGCGCAAGATACATGCTTCTGCGGTTCAGGTCCAGTTTTCCCTAGGTCGCCTATGGGCCCAGCTGCTGTCCTAACATCAGCTTTTCTCCACGTAGTCAGGCACAGGTCAGGACATCGGGCTCCTCACAGTCACTGACTCTCAAACCCAGAGAAAAAAGAAAAATGTTCTCCTCACCTCAGACCAATTCCTACTCACTAAGTCCTCATTTTCTGTTCCAGGATGAATATCTTCCTAGTATGATGGCAGTGGAGAACTTCTATCTGTTACAGGGAAAGCCGACTACTACGTAAAAGAATGAGACCAGCTGTGATTTCAAGAAGAAAATAACAAAGATGATGCTTTTTCTGCCATGTGGGTTAGATAGCCTTACCCTTGGGTAACTTGATGTAATATTGTTTTTATAAAATAAATATATACAGTAACAATAATATAATTTTCCATTTCCTCTTTCACTTAATACAGTTTGTACATCATTCCATATATGTCAACTTTATGCTTTTCAGTAGTTGCATGCTATTCCATAGTTGCATGATTATATTATAGTTTGTTGATGAACATTTTGGTTGTTTAAACAAATACTGCCACAAGTATTTCAGTCTAGTGAGTATCCCAACATTTACCATCTGACACTTTTTAAATGATGGTTAAATATATATAACATAAAATGTATGATTTTAACAATTTTAAAGTGTATAGTTTTGAGGTATTAAGTACATTCACACTGTGTGCAACAATCACTAGCATTCATCTTCAGGACTTTTTCATCTTTCTGAACTGAAACTCTGTATCCCTTAAAGAGTAACTCTGCTTTCCCACTTCATTGCAGCCCCTGGCAACCACCCTTCTATTTTCTGTCTCAGAGAACTTGACTCCTCTAGGAGTCAAGTGGAATCATAAAGTATTTTTCCTTTTGTGACTGGCTTATTTTACTTAGCGTATGATTTCTTCAAGGTCCACTGATGTTATAAGCACGCATCATAATTTCTTTCCTTTTTAAGGCTGATAATATTTCACTATATGTATATACCTCATTTTGTTTATTTATTTGTTGATGGAACTTGGATTGCTTTTGACTATTGTGCATAATGCTGCTATGAATGTAGGTGTACAAATATTTGTTTGAGCTATATTATTTTCCATAGTAGCATTTGGGTCATTTTTAATAATGTAAAAGTAGCTTTATGTCTATCTATTTATCTATCTATCTGTCTGTCTATCTATCTACCTACCTACCTGTCTGTCTGTCTGTATATCTATCTATCTCTGTACATTTATGTAAAGCATTTTTGTAGGATAGGGTTGGGAACAGTGGCTCACACTTGTAATCCCAGCACTTTGGGAAGTCAAGCGGGGAGAATAATTTGAGGCCAGGTGTTCAAGACTAGCCTGGTCAACATAATGAGACCCTGTCTGTACAAAAAATAAAACAGTTAGCTAGGTGTGATGGTGTGTGCCTATAGTTCTAGCTACTCAGGAGGTTGAGGGAGGAGAATTGCTTGAGTCCAGGAGTTGAAGGTTACAGTGAGGTATGATAGCACCACTGCACTGTAGCTTAGGCAACAGAGCAAGATCCTTTCTCTAAAAATAAATAAAATGAAACAAGATACCCTATATTACTTTTTGGTTTTTTCTGTTCCATTAGAATATGTCCATTTTATTGAGCTAAGAACATGCTATCTTATTTATTGTGGCTTGGTATCACCTGTAAACATATGTTAAATCTAATCCTTCCTTCTATGACTCTTATTAAAATTTTTGTTGTTGTTCTTGGCTCTTCTCACTGGAAATTCCCTCAGATAAACTTTAGAAACATTTTTTGAAGTTTATTAAAATTCCATTAGGCTGCCATTGAACTTACAGATTAATTTAGGAAAACTGACAACTTAAAATATGGAGTCTTTTTTCCTGGAACAAGACATTTTATATATTTATTAAGGTCATTTTAATTTATGGCTGTCTCTTGATTATTCTCAGTAGAAGACAAATCTTAATTTCAAGTTTTTGTTGAGAACCACCTGTTCAGCTTGATTATCTCCTTTGTTTTTCTTAACTGCTTGTACTCTCATCCTCTATTATGAACTATAACTCATTAGAGTTTGGAAGCAAGAACTTTGGAATAAAAATATCTAATTAAATTTCTACCTGAGAAAAAAGGACACAGAGCAAAAGCTGTACTTCTGGCAGCAGCTCCTCCAAAGCACATGATTTCTCTCATTTTAAAGACTTAACCTTGATCCACCTTGGGGTGGGGAGAAAATGGAGAGCAGAGAAGGCAGAGAAAGGAAAGAAGAAATGCAAGAATACTGATGAGGAATCATGTGAGTAAGTTCTTATTTCTGGTAGAGTCAGAAAGTCCATATGTGGCCTCTTTGTTTTATTTCCAATGTTGTGAATCCTTAGAAAGTGAAATGTACCATGACTTAACATGAATGAAAAGGTCCTGTAATTCAAATATAAATGATATTTTGGGACAGACAGAGTGTTCTATACACTTCCTTCAAGAGTGTGAATAACTGAGCACTGACAATATTCTTAAATGAAAGAAAGAATTTGAACATTTTGTTTTTAATTGAATAAAATTTGAGTTAACAAATTTTGAGGAAAATAAGATGTTTTCTAATGATATAATAGTGATGCAATTACAAACATCATCACAGTGTAATTTCATCATTTGTATTTTCTTAAAGATTGATGAAATTCTTTACTATACATTAAATTTACAGTAAAAGGCCAAAAATTGAAATAAATATATATTTCTAAGAGAATATTGCAATCACCACTAGAGGGTACAATAAGCAACCTTTCTTCCAGATATTTGAGCAGAAGAATATTACCAAGAAATAAAAGACAATATAGAATCACAGTACTTGAAACAACCTCAATAGGTGATCTGAAAGAGAAATGGCTTTTAGAAATGGTCAACATATTTGACATCTAGCCAAGGCAAAAGGTATCAAGTGATTTTCAATCAATGTGTGTCTTAGGTAAAAGTAAAGTGAATTTATCGAGGAATACAGAAATGTTTCTAAAGTAATTGAACAAACAATAAACAAGTCTTTTATACATACATGGAACTCTGCAACCATCTCCTCATTAAGCATGTTGATTAAAGCTGCTTCTAGAGTGATTTTACTCTGAAAAGTCAAACTCAATGAGGTCTTGGGAAACAAAAGGATGACACAGGATTTTAGAACCTCAGTAAGATCCAGGTTGGCAGTAAAGGAAAAGAGATAGCATTTTCAAATCAGCAATGACATTGGTGTGAGTCAGATGCAGAGAGCATGAATTCTTTAATTCAGATATATCTCCAGACTAGTAGATCTCATGGTATGAAGAGAGAACACATTCCTCCTTCCTTCCAATTCTAAAAGCGGCAGTTTTGTGTTTAAACTGGAGCATCTCATCTAATACACTACTGAATCTATTGTAATGTTTCTTGGTGAAAAAATTCTTTCTTTAATATAGGATTTCTCCCATGTTCCACTATAAACATGCATCCAAACTTTACATTTCAAATATTATTCTGTATTATATTACAGAAAAAATATGCTTCTTAAAAGAAGCCCACCAAACTTTGCACTGTAGGAGAAAATAAGGCAAGAACATCTCATGATAAGGAGAAAAAAATTAATCCCTTTATTAACTAATTTTCTAAGCATAATATTGCTTAACAGGTACAGAGTAATTAGCAATTTATGATATTCCTTTATAATATTCTTTTAATCTAGTCAGGTAGGTATTTTTATTCATATTTTCTGAGGAAGGAAACAGAGACTTGGAGAAATAAAAAGCATTCCCTAAATT
The DNA here is from genome assembly GCF_049354715.1 of Callithrix jacchus. Taxonomy (NCBI): domain Eukaryota; kingdom Metazoa; phylum Chordata; class Mammalia; order Primates; family Cebidae; genus Callithrix; species Callithrix jacchus. The sequence goes on from NC_133507.1 coordinate 50,483,798, forward strand.
CCCCAGTTAGTAGAGAACAGAGCTGGGAGAAGAAAACTCTGGACTCCTTCCTAATCTAGTCTTACTGCTGCTATTCTCTGGCTCCCATGCAACAGAGATGACTCAGTGTCAGAAATCCCCTTAATTGCACATTTACATCTCTCTCAAAGAAACTCAGAGTTTATATGAGAGGGATTATTTTTTTTAATTTGGCTGGGAGTGTTCTGGGACTTAAATCCAAAGTGTCCGGTCATGCCTAGTTTTGATTTCTTGGCCATTTTCCTTTCTCAGGTTCATTTTATCATGTGGGTATGACATTCCAGGCAGTCCATTACTAAAGGCTCATTATATTTCTTCAGTGGTTGAAGTCTCTTGGCCTGCATTATAACATTACCCTGTCTTATTTTGATTACCTGGAAAACTTTTTCAAGATGTACAATGTTGCCAAGTGCATGCCTAAACCTTTTTAGTATTTGTTAAAGCATTAGAGTAGTTTACTGAGTTGGTCAAGGTGCAGTGGCTCATGCGTGTAATCTCAGAACTTTGGGAGACCAAGGTGAGTAGATCACTTGAGCTGAGTTCAAGACCAGCCTGGGCAACATGGTGAGAAACTGAATGTACTAGAAATACAAAAAAAAGTTGTTGGGTGTTGTATTAGTGTGTTCTCATGCTGCTAATGAAGACTGGGTAATTTACAAAGCAGAGAGGTTTAATTGATCATAGTTCAGGAGGCCTCAGGAAACTTACAATCATGGTGGAAATCACCTCTTCAGAAGGCAGCGGGAGAATGAGCACCGAGTAAAGGAGGGGGCTCATAGAAAACCCTCAGATCTTGAGAGAATTCACTCACTATCACAAGAACATGATTCAGTTATCTTCACCTGGTCCCTCTTGATACATGGGATTATTACAATTCAAGACGAGATTTTGGTTACGGACATAGAGCCAAAGCATATCAGGCATGTTGGTGCCCACCTGCGGTCCCAGCTACTTGGGAGGCTGAGGTGGAAGAATCGCCTGAGCCTGGTGGGTGGATGTTGCAGTGAGTGGAGATCATGCCACTGCACTCTAGCCTGGGTGACAGAGTGAGACCTTATCTCAGGAAACAAACAAAAACACAAAACAAAACAAAACAAAAGAGTTTATCTATGTTGTTACTCAGCAATTTTAATGTACATGTAATGAATTAGAAATATATTTATTGATATTGATTTCAATATTTATATTGATATTGATTTCAATGTAATTATTTTTATCTCGACTATTGATATTAATAGGATTTTAAAATGTAGTGATGTCTTCTGCACATGAATAATTTCAAAATAATATGAAGATCAAGTATTACATGTATATTCTTCCCTAAAAATGTCTTATCTACTTCCAAATTTTAAACTTAATATGGCCACTGGATCACTTTTGAACATACTGTCAAGTTGTAAATTTGGTATGGTAAGGGTTTTTTAAACTTTGATCATTTATTTTCAATATTTTTATGATATCTATATGCCATCTCTACTATTATTTACTATATATAGTCACAAAATAAAATTGGATTTAATGATATTTCCAGTATATTAAATAAGTGTGTAACTTTAAATATTTTTTTCATAATCCATTTAAAATGCTCTTTGGTACCACATTTAATATGTATACTATATTTTGAGTACTGGCCTAGTGTACTCAAAATATACTACCACATTTAATATGTGTACTGGTCTAGTAGGAAGAGTTCTGAACTAAGAAGTAGAGGCCTGGATTATGGTATAATCATTATCATTTTCTAGCTCTGATCATTGAACATGTTAATCAACCTCTCTGAGTGTGAACCTTATAAGGCTCTGAAGATTAAAGGGCTAATGACCATAAACATCTTTGCCCGTGCAAGTCTTTTAATAAATGTTAGTTTTTAATCACTAGAAGGGAATTCAGCTGATTAAAGAACATGTTTACCCAAGTCAAGACTGGATGAGATGAGTCTACATTCTTCTCTGTCCAGTTCTTATCCACTCAGTATGCCCTAAAATGCTGATAAAAGATCCAGAAGCTATTTCAGAAAGGCCAGGCTATTGATGAAACCAAGTGAGAAGGCAGATCCCCATTATAAATGCTTTGTATGGAAATTTACAGGATTATTAATCATATCATTTTAGAAACTCTACGTTTCAAGACTGCAAGAATAGAGGGCCACTAAAATAAGCCAAATCAAAGGAAATGAAGGCCATTATAGGTGTTTGGAAGTCTTGTGACCTGTAAGGACACCTAATGCCATTTACGTAAGTCTTACATTAATTAGGCCTGGAAGACCAACCTCAATCTTTCAGAGGCTTCATTATCTCTTATCTGTCTCTGTCCTGTTTCTACTCTCCTGTGGCTCATTCTCAGGACCACAAAATGGCAGTAAGAGGAATCTGTTCCAGCTTACACATTTTCATGAAGTCTGAGGTCTCTGGCTAATCGACAGATAAGCTCCTCTGAAAATGCACTTCAGAAAGAATGAGCTGTTGGCACCCTAGAACATTGAATGGAGGGAAAGAGCGCTTCATTCAGTCATGAGCATGTCAAACTCTTCCTTTGCCCAAGCATCCCTCCCAAAGTATTAGTAACACTTTGCTAGGGGTTGTGGGGCAGACTAAAGACCTATAAGAATGCATGATTTTAAAATAGGTATGTTTACATGACATATAATACAAAAGAAAAATGCCCTTTCAGTACAATATACGTTATTCTTTTTAATGCTAATCGTTAGCAAGGTTTTTTTGGGTTCTCAAGTTAAATCAACTCTCTTTCCCTGGGCTAGGCCACATTCATACTTCAAAACTTACAAAATGTTTTTTTTTTTTTTTCCAGATAACTTTACTCTGTGAAGTCAGGCTCCTCTATCTGGAGAAAGAACCCCATCAAATCCTTCTAAAGTGGGAACAGAGGAAACAGTTTCAACACTTACTATGATGGCTCACTGACTTTGACACACGTTGTGATGAAATGTTTTATTTCTTAAGCAAGGAATTAATAGTTGATTTCTCCCCACCCCCAAATGTTGATATCCCATCATGTAGACATAGGCTAGAAACACTCAAAACCATTAGGTAAAGAAATTAAAAGCTACATTTTCAGTATGATTTTTATATACTGGAGAGAATTCCACACAAAATAAGTAATTTTCTTGTGCAAAATTTTGCTGGACTCTTAACATAAAGACACAGTTCATAAATTATAGCATGCTTAAAAATCAAACTAAACATTCTTATCCACTGTTGGTCTGAGGGGACAGAGGAAGCTGACTCTTTAGTAAACACCCCAGATTATGTTGATGCAAGTGGTCTAAGAACTACATTTTGAGAAAAGTGCTATGTATGGATGAAAACAATCTGAACAACCTCCCCTGAGGATGATCTGGTTTTTGCTTTTTGCGTAGGAATCATCACATCATGCACTTTATATTTGCACACTCATGCACTAGTTATGCTAGCCTAAGTCCCACTTACCTACTTTGAAATAATTACATAAGAACTGATTTTTAGAAGCCAGTTACCCACTGTCCAGTGAGAGAGCCTGGCCTCTAGTTAAGCATAACCAGGACTGCCTAGCGTGGTGGAATTCTGGTGTTGGTTTCCCTTTAGTCCACAGCATTTCTTTAACATACATTGCTTTAATGATGTTCTGTGTTTTCAGAATATTCTGGAAGCAGGAAGCTTTGCTCCATTTTGAAACAGCAGTTTTGCCAAGGGAAATATGTCTTTAGAAATCAGGTATGTTTTCTTGAGTGTTAGAATACACGACTGTGGCAAATGATTATAGAAATGCCATGATAGTCTTTGGGCTATTTAAAAATGTCATACTACATGATTTTTGAATCATAAAAGCTTACAAGTGATACCAGTTCAAATTGATCATTGTGTGACTAAGGTACTTAAGATATTCTGAAGCCCACAGGGATTTTTTTGTGTCTCTACAGGGAAAATACAGAAAAATTTAATGCATGTGAGAGCATAAGAGACTTTCAGTTGTTTATCATAAGGATCCCCTGGAATTTCAAAAAATGATGGTCTCAGTCTGAAAAGATTTTAGAAAACGACAAAGGCAAAACTTATTTTCCAAAGTTTAACTTGTGTGTTTTCATCTAATGCTTTCTGTATGCTGGTGATAAAGCCTCTTTATTCTTTATCCGTACATTTAATGCTGGCCTTGTAGACTTAAAAAGCTGTTATCCACTTTAAATCTTATTCTTAGCCATGGCCAAACTTGTTTTTGTGTTTCATGTGTTTTATATTTTTAATCTTTGGACCATGAAGAAGTTAGATTCTGAGAACTTTAGTTTTCCTGACTTTTCCCTTGGAGATTTAAATTATCAGCCATTGTACTTTTTCCAATCAAATTTTCAGAAGTCTCCAATGATTCCATACCTGATTTAACTCCTAATTGCTTCATATGCTATTAAAGGAAAGCACAATTTATTTTATAAAACTAATTGGGCTTACATACCAGTCAAGCCTATTTTTCTGTAGCCTCCAGTCTGAAACATTTCTACTTATTCATATAGTTTTGAATCAGTCCCCTTCCCTTTCTTGAAAATCCCCTGCTGACTCTAGCATTCTTTGTCCTATTTTCCAGCCTCTAGTATTGCTATTATCCCACAGAACTATGATCGTTGACATGTCAATCTCCACATTACATACCAGATCACAGAAATCAGGAAACTTGTGAAATCTACAGTACCAGTGAATTGCCTACTGCTAATAAAATACCAAATAAGTACCTCAACTAATGTTTCTTTATATATTAGACTGAAACCCACATGTTACGATCCACATAAACATTTAACATTTTATTATGGAAAAGAAGGTTAGAGCAACAAAAGCTTCTCTCCAAATGTAAGAAGTTACAACTTTGTCAAATTCCTTTAATATAGTTGCCTCTGATACCCTAGGATAGGGTTTCGCAACCTTGGCCCTACTGACAATTTGGACTGGAGGTTTTAGTTGTGGGAGGGCTGCTCTCTATATTATAAGACATTTAGCAGCATCCCATATATACCAGTAGCTCCCCCTACCCCAACATGTAGGGGGAGCTACTGGCAACCAAATATGTCTCTGGACATTACCAAATGTACCTTGGAGGACAAACTTGCTCTTGGTTGAGATATACTACCCTAGAATAACTTTTCCAGCTTTGGGTCAGTCAGTATCTGAGTTTTCAAACATCATTTAAAAATCTTATCCTGTTAACTCTGTGAAACATTTATTGTTAAGTTTTAATTGCCATTTTAAACTTCTAATCAGCTTACAATGTGAATTTACAATTTCTATTTAATAGTTGCCTCAGTCTTATTTTTTAATCACTCTCCCAGCATGTATTTTAATTATACTTATTTTTGCTCTTAGCTATTGCTTCTTAACAAACCACCTCAAAAATTAGTGGCATAGAACAACAATTTTGTTATATACATGATTTTGTGAGTCAGAAATTTGGACAAGGCAGAGCAGAGGTGGCTGGAGTTACCCTAGGGCAGCTCAGCTGAGCTGTATGTATGGGGCCTTTGTTCTCCCTGTGCGTTGAGTTTCTTGGTTTTGTTGTTGTTGTTTTTCATGTGGCAGCTGCTGGTACGGGAATATCCAATATGGCTCCTTAGCTTATATGACTAGTGCATTGTTGAGATGGCTGGAGATGTGGGGTTGTTGGACATTCATCTTTTTTTCACATGATTAGCTTGTGCTTCCTCACAGCATGGCAGTTTTGGTAGTCAGACTTTTTGTAATGTTCCCCAGACGAAGAATTTCAAGAGATTTGAACAAAATCTGCAAGGCTTCTTATGACTTCAAGTCTGCTTCCGTTGCATTTTATTATTGAAGAAATTTACCAAATCCAGCTTAGATTCAAGGAGTGAGAGGGGTGGAGGTGGAGGGAAAGGATTAGACCCTAGCTCTCTCCAGGGGATTAAATGTGCATAGAGGGAGGGAGAAAATTGGTGGTGGCCATCTTGGAAACAAGCTACCAAATCTGCCTAGGCTTAAACAAGATTCTATCTTTTCTTTTCCATCCTCCTAGGATAGATTTTGCCACTCCTCCCAGGTTTCTGGAAGCCCAATTTCTGGAAATGGACAAAAGAGGACAGATACTCTATTCAGGTTCCTAGGCTATTCCTTCACTTTGGACAATAGTTCCTTCTCTCCCCTCCCCCTTTTGTTGATAATTAGAAGTTGTTGGTTTACTGTAGACAAATCTAATTTTGCAGAAGGCATGCTAAGCTCATTTACAAAGTTTTCTTTTAGTTTTTCTAGGATATCTTACAGGAAATAGTATTTGTCGTAATAATATGCTGGGGAGCATAATAAGCTGACAGAAATTTTCCTCTCAGAAGTATCTGTCATGATTTTTGGCTTATGATAAACATATACCATAAACATGAATGGGTCTTGGGAGTGGTTTAGTGGGGAGAGGCCATGGAAAAACAAAGGTTTGGGTATAAATTCCAGCTGCATTACTGTGGGGCCTAATACGAGTTCTTTAACCTTTTTTACTCTCATTTTCCTTTTCTAAAAAGTGAGTAAAATACCTACCTTGAAGGTTTTTAGTAGGTATTGATTGTTGGAACACAGTCAACTATGGGTCTCATGTTTTTGTACATCTTGTAAGCAGAGTCCCTGAATGCCTTTGTTCCAGACTATCTTTTCAAGGTTGAGTATACAGTGAAATCTTGGAAGATACTTTGGGACAGAAAGCACATTTGTTTCCTGACCAGGGTAATAAGACAATGTCTGCCTCTGGAACAAAGGTCAGGTAGGCTCACTGTTCATCATAAAAGATTCAGGTTCCCTAAGCTCAGTTTCTCTCTTACAATGTAATCAGCTATGTAAAAGGAGGGAGGTAGCTTTCTTTATACCACCCTGTGGGAATTCAGGCTTGAAGAACTTATGCAAATGCTGACCCTCTGGCTACTGCTATTGCTATGATTAATACAATCCTTTGGGTTTTGACCCAGGAGTTTGGTGTATTCTGCCAGCATCTGTGAAACTGCGGAAGGTTAATTCATCAGTTTGCAAGTAAGGTAAAATTTTAACCCTTCACAGTTTTTGACACTGATGTGCTCCAAATCAGAGTAGGAATGTGGGGATATTGCAAGTATTGCTTACAGACTGCTGACCTCTCATATTGAATCCTTTAGAAGAGAGAGGATATGTATAGACTCTGGTCTATTTCTCTTCTATTTAATTTCCATCTCTCTTCTGAGGTATCTATGGTGTCTATGTCTTGCTGTTGTCTATAGATTGACTGTAATTACTAAGTCAGCATCCAGACACGTCCTATTTATTAGCTTCCTCAAAGACATTTTGCTTATTTCCATGGATTTTTAGATTCTCAGGTTAAAGCTCTAAAATTTCAAGGCTAAATATAGTCTTCATATCTAGATGTGGGCTTTGAGAACTAGAACACTGGGAATGGTCAGAATTCTGGTAATTGGATTTCATAGCTGGCTCCCCTATTTCTAGAGAAAGGGAAATGTTTCTCTGGCAGATGCAATCTGTTAATTCATACAAGATTCCCTAGGGTTAAGTCTCGTAGTAAACGGTAGTTAATGTCTTACCAGTTATTATATTGTATATCTAAGAAATGTGTTACAAGTTCCTAAGGGATATTAATTAGAAATATCATAATTTATCTGAAGCTGGGCTCTACCTATCTCCTTGTCTATTCCAAGTAGCTATTCCTCTTACTTTCCAAGTGTTTACATTAGTTGCAGGTCTTGAGGTCCAAGCAAGATGATCAACTTTGGCTAACAAAAACAGAAAAGGAATCTATGGAAAGATAGTAGTAAGAAGGTAGAGAACTGGGGTTAAAAAATAACAGCAACAGCTGTCTCCATGAATCTAGATAGTACTGAGTATACCACAGTCATTTCAGGATACTATTCCAACCATTCTTCTCCTTTCTTCCACTTAAAGTTCAGAGTCAGGAAAGAGAGTCCAAGTAGCCATCTTTGGTCTCTGGTCCACCCCTGAGCTAGGGAGTTTTAGGTCCAGAATTGCACACAATGGAGGCAGTAATTTCCCAAAGGACAGCAAGAAAATAGAGACTGGGGCAGCAAAAAATAACATATATCCCCTATAGTGGCCAGTGAAACCATAACCTCTTCTTTGAATAACTCCTGCTATTTCGTGCCACAGAGAATTCCACCACACAGAGAGCAGACTCAGTAGGTCTGGGATGGGACTTGGAAATTTTTTTTTTTAAAGGCTCTGCAGCTGGGGGTAATACAAAATAAACGAGGACAACATAAAGAATAAAATTTTTTATGCATAAAAAACATCTGAAGCAGTTATTAAACTCTAAAATTATATACTTGACTATTTGGATTAGAAAAGAATTATAACATTTTAACCCTTATATGTATTTCTTTTTAGACATAGTCTCACTCTTATCACCCAGGCTAGAGTGCAGGGGTGTGATCATAACTCACTGCAGCTTCAAATTCCTGAGCTCAAGCCATCTTCCCACCTTACTCTCCTCTGAGTAGTTAGGTAGGACTACAGGTGTGTGCCACCATGCTCAGCTAATTTTTTTACTTTTTATTTGTAGAGACAGGGTCTCACCATGTTGCCCAGGCTGCTCTCAAACTCCTGGCCTCAAGCTATCCTCCCACCTAGGAGTCTACCAAGTGTTGGATTACAGGCATGAGTCATGGCTCATAGTCACTAATTTTTTTTTTTTTTTTTTTTGAGACAGAGCTTTGCTCTTGTTGCCCAGGCTGGAGTTCAGTGGTGTGATCTCAGCTTACCGTAACCTCTACATTTTGGGTTGAAGTGATTCTCCTGCCTCATTCTCCCAAGTAGCTGGGATTACAGGCATCCACCACCCTGCCCAACTAATTTTTTTTTTTGTATTTTTAGTAGAGATGGGGTTTCACCATGTTGGCAAGGCTGGTCTTGAACTCCTGACCTCAGGTGATCCACTCACGTCGGCCTCCTAAAGTGCTGGGATTACAGATGTGAGCCACCATGCCTGGCCCTTAGTCACTAATTTCTGATTGCTTACTATTATGGGCTGAATTGTGTCCCTTACTTCTCTACCAAATTCATACGTTGAAGTCCTAACACCAGTACCTCAGAATGTGACTGTATTTGAGAAAGGTCCTTTAAAAAGGTAATTAAAGTAATTAAGGTCAAACAAGATCATTGGGGGTAGGTCCTAATTTAATATGACTGGTGTCTTTGTAAGAACAGGAGATAACAATAAATACAGGCACAGAGAAAAGACATGTAAAACCAGGAAGAAAATGGCCCTCTGTAAGCCAAAGAGACAAGCCTTAGAAGAAATTAACACTGCCAACACTTTGATCTTGGACTTCCAGCCTGCAGAACTGTGAGAAAATTAATTTCTGTTATTTAAGCTATCCAGTCTCAGTTTGTTATAGCAGCCCTAGCAAACTAATGCAATTACAAACTGGTATAGCGCATTCAAAAATGTATTGTCATCACAACTGTCATGCAGAAATTAACAATAGCTCCTATATTTTTCTGTGATTGCCCAGCCACTCTAAAATGATCCAGAAGATGGCTGGGTATGGTGGCTCATGCCTGTAATCCCAGTACTTTGGAAGGCCACAGCGGCGGATCACCTGAAGTAAGGAGTTCCAGACCAGTCTGGCCAACACAGCAAAACCCAGACTCTACTAAAAATAAAATAAAAATTTTAAAAAGTTAGCCAGGGATGGTGGTGTGTGTTTGTAATCCCAGCTACTCGGGAGGCTGAGGTAAAAGAATCCCTTGAACCTGTGTGGCGGAGGTTGCAATAAGCCGAGATTGCGCCACTGCACTCCAGCCTGGGTGATAGATCACGACTCCTTTTCGAACAAACAAACAAGTAAAATGACCCAGAAGATACTATATGTTCCAAGCAATGTTCTAACCGCATAAAACTATGTAAGATTCAATCCTTTCCCTAACTTCTCACCCCATCTTAAAGAGGAGCAGAAGAGGGTGTATAATGCTGTACTTACCTGGTCAGTAGTCTCCTGCTAAATCTGGTCACTGTTGGGACCCCACAGATCTCACTAGCCTCTTGGAAATTATTTGTGGTATCTCTCCCACTGGCCTCTATAGTCTTGGCCATTTGCTCTGGACCCGAAGCTCTATGTTGGTTCAGCAGTATTCTCACTGCCTCTCCATACCTTTATCAGGATGTAGAGGGTTTTCTGAGGATTTCCGACATGAACGTTCGGGCTCCCATATCTACTTGCTTTCTGCCTCCACCCTCCTCCAGTATTCCGCTCTTTTCTACATTGAAAAGTGGTTGGGTACAGGCCTTCTCCTAGGCTTGCAGTGAGGGATGGATACCAATAGCGCCAAGGTTCTCAGGTGCCAATATATTTATTAGGATATTTCTAAAGCCCCTGTGTGCTTTTACATTGGGCACTGGAGGCACAAAAGGGATCAACAGCCTTGATGTTTCCTCTACTCACTGCCTCTGCTCCCTTCTACTCTGCCTTCTTCACTTCCTCTAACCAGGCTGAGAATGAATGTGTTTGCTCAGTCTTCCTATATGGATGGGATCTCCCTTACATAAAAAAAATTATGACTAAGATTATCAATTTTGACTCTCTGAAGGAAGCAATAAAGAGTCTAGAAAATCCTTCTCTCTTTCTAAAACAAGTTGGTGAATTTCAGATAGCAAGAACTGAGTAGTAACACTGTTTTTTTTTAATCCTCTTTACATTCTTGTTTTAACAATTCTAAATCTCCCCTAGGCCAATTTTCTGGTAGAATAGAAGCAAGATTAGCATAAGAAAATGTAAAACAGAGAATTTCATTAATATTTTAGAAAATTCCATATTATTACTACCTCTCAAGAACTGCTATGGAGTGATTCCTATCTCCCACTAATAGATACAATTATATTTACCATAAATTCAGTACATTGTGGATCAGTTTGGTAAACCCCCTTTGCTCAGAATATTTCTTTAACATAGTTCTACCCCTTTAGAAAGCTCAGTGTCCCCCATGCCAGATAAAGGAACTAAGTCAGTAGAAACCCTTTGAGCAAAGCAGTCTGTATGCTCTCTACCTGTTCTCTCCAATCACATCTGAGCGCCGAAAGAGAAATCTCACTCAAATTCTCAGTGCCATAGTTTGTTCCCCTAAGCACAGCTTAAATTGGTTAAAAAGCAGCTGAAAGAGAGAGGACACAGTCTGGCGATGTGATCAAATACATATTATTTCTATTTTGAGAAGCATGTCACTTCAGGTTTTCACCAGGATGGAGCTGGATTAATTCTGCCCATTTATGTGTAGTGTTCAAATGAGAACCCACATCACCTGGGGATAACACTTTCTTTATGAACTCCAAACTACATTGCTCTCCTGAACCTAAAGCAAATCAAATTGTTTTTCACAGGATATGGCTCAGGGAAGTCAGTCAGTGTGTCCACAAGCAACACTGAATCACCTTCTCTCTTCTCCCTGCTGCCTACTGAAAGTCATTTGGCTACTTATTATTGTTCTCAATTTATCTCAATTCAAAATATTGATCATCTACTAGTCAATTAGTATGGGGCTGAGCATTGTGTGGAATATTAAGTACCTCAATTGTATAATCTTGTTGGGTTGACTTGACATTTGAATGGAAAAAAAATAAGGCAAAATAAAAATTTAGTCAAAATATGTAGTAAGCCCAAATAAATGAAAGCATATATTCATAAAAAGATTTGTATACAGATGTTAATATCAACTTTATTTATAATAACTCTGAATCTGAAATAACCTATATTCGTTTTCTATTGCTGTGTAACACATGAACCCAAGATTTAGTGACAAAACAGCAAACATTTATGATCTCATAATTTTTGTGGATTGGGAATCCTGGGACAGCTTATTCAGGTGGTTCTGGTTCTGGTCCTCCCATGAGGTTGCAGTCCAGCTGTGAAGGGGCTGTGGTCATCTGATGTCTGGACTGATGTTAGAAGATCTGCTTTCAGCCTGGCTCACTCACCTGACTGCTGACAGGGGACATGCTGTGAGGAAACTCAAGCAGCCCCATGGAGAAGGCTTTCTCCATGTCTTCTTCAGTGTCCTCACAGCATGGCAGTTGGCCTCCCCCAGAGTGGATGACCCAAAAGAGCAGGGAGGAAGTCCAAAATCTTTATATGACTTAGTTTCAGACGTTGTATATTATCACTTCTGCTTTATTCCATTCATTGGAAATGAGTTGCTAAGCCAGCCCATACTGGAAAGGAGAGGGAAATTAGACTCCATTTCTTAAAGGGAGTAGTTTCAAATAGTATCAAAATAATATTTTTGAACATGTTTTGAAACTGTCACACAACCTAAATGTCTATCAATAAAATAATCCATAAAGAAATTGCTTGCATGTCCATATAAGGGAATACTAAAAAGGAATAAAGTTTTGATACATGCAATAACATGGATGATTCTCAAAACAAGTATGCCAAATGAAAGAAGTCAGACAAGAAAGAAGACATAGTGTAGGATTTTGTTTAGATAAAATTATATAACTGCACATTAATCTATACATACAGAACTCGGATCAGTGGTTGATTGGGAATGGGGCTGGGAGATAGAGTGATAAAGGAAGGGAAGGAGAAAGGGCTTTCAAAGAGCCATAAGGAAACTTTTAGAGTTGATGGATATATTCATTACCTTGATTGTGGTGACTATTTCAGAGGTGTGCAAGTACGTTTTTTATGTTTTAAATCATGTTATGTTTTAAATATATACAGTTTATTGTATGTTGATTATACCTCAATAAAGCTGAACAATTTATGGTAAAGAAAATTTTTCAGTTCACATGCCAATTATATTTTCCAGAACTTTAGTTTTTAGCTCTGTCTCTTTAGACAACAAATACAATTAGTAAGTCTAGGCCTTTTATCTATCACAGGATAGTTTTCAGCATTGAAGGAACTTATTAACCTCTTTTAACATATGTTAATAATTTTTGGGACTCTGAGTTTTTATTTGGTTAATCAACACACTTCAGGTCATTGTCATATTTTCATTTAAAAAATATCCCCTGAAAGATTTTAAATATATAAAACCAAAAATATGCATTTTGTTTTGTAGGTTTGTTTACAATCAAACTAACTTCTTCCTCCACAAATATGCTCCCTTATCTCAGTTTATTTAGTCACCATTCACCCAGCACCATGACCTAGAAACATATACTATTTCTCCTTCATTCACATCTTTTCCAACCCATCCCTCACAATTCATCTCTTAATTTAACAAACATTCATTGAACAACTGCCACACTCCAGACTCTGTACTTGTTAGGGGTAGAGTGTAGGCAAATGCACCTGATTTCACCCTAATGCAGCTTACATTTTAGCATAGGACATAGTCTCCAACTCTGGTTAATTGCATACCAGTGACCTCTCTTTCACCCCTCTGTCATCCATCCCCACCTCTACTGATTCAGTTTAAACATGAATTTTCTCTTGGTTAAAGTAACTTACAAACTGGTCTCTTTTTAAAAAGTCTCCTCAGACTAGTTTGTTCTCCATATTACTGCCAATGTCTGCTTTCTCAAACATAGATTTGATTATGTTACTCTTTTATTTTTCAGATGGAGTCTCACTGTATTGCCCAGTCTAGAGTGCAGTGTGCAATGGCATGATCTTGGTCACTGCAACCTCCACTTCCCAGCTCTAGCGATTCTCCTTCCTTAGCCTCCTGAGTAGCTGGGATTACAGGTGTGTACCACCATGTCCGGATAATTTTTGTATTTTTAGTGGAAATGGGGTTTTACCATGTTGGTCAGGCTAGTCTTGAACTCCTGACCTCAAGTGGTCTGCCCACCTCAGCCTCCCAAAATGCTGGAATTACAGGTGTGAGCCATCATGCCTGGCCTCTGATTCAAATTATTTTTGATGGATTAATATTTACAAGCTGAAGGAAGTCCAAACTCCATGACTTGACCGTGACCTGCTAACTCAGCCTCAGTCTCACCAACTCAGCTCCCTCATTGATTCTAGCAGTGCTGCTCCACTTGAAGTTCCCTATCATGCTGTGCGTGCTTACAAGCTTTGCTTTTGCTTGGAAATGTCCTCTCACCTCTCCTGAGCCCAGTAAATTCGGTTTCTTCATGTACTGCTCACATAAACCCTTTTTCTAAAGAACACCTATTCATAAGCAGAATTTACCAGCCTTTCTAACGTGTGTATTCTTGCAGTTTAGCATATATCAAGGTATAGTGTAGCTCACAACTGAGGAAAAAAAACTTCACTCCCAGGCAAGCCATAGTTATCCTGCTGAACCTATGTATTACAGAAAAATAAAATCATATGATGTTACTCTGTGCATAAACCACAGGGACCCTCTATAATTACATCAGAGCCCAGACAAAAACAAGAACATGGTGCTAACCATAATAATGGCCACATATACTCCGCTCCCAGTTAATAGCTCCTGCTGCCTTACAAATTACAGGTTTAACCGCATTTCATTCTTTCCTCCTCCTCAAAAATTATGATAGACAATCATAGAATTCCTCCCACTTTCTGACAGCACCTGATGTGGACAAAAACCACTGTTTTCTTGAACCTTCCCCTAAATTACCTAATGCAAGCCCAAACTTAAATCCTTTAACAAGTCCTCGCTATAACCCTCTGAGACTCCTCTTTGTTCCTCATGGCCTGTGGTCTCCCTTGTTGCAGCAAATAATAAACCCAGCTTTGAATACAGGTATATTTCTGGTGGTGCTTGGCTGGTAGGCATCAACTTATTTATATATTTCATTTTTCTACCCGACTATGAAGACTTTGACATCTGGGACTTGCATTTTCTTTTTTTTGTACTCGCTATACTAAACATAGTGCCTGACCAAATAATGAGTACTCTTTACAGAATATGTTAATGCACGTGTATTTTATGACAAAAGGCATACAGTTCAACAAATAGATGAAACTGACTGATAAAACATGTTATTTTTCATCAAAATGCTCTGTTATTTGGCTTCTGATTGAGTTTTGCTTTTTCATCTAAGAGTGCTCATCTACGGCTTTGATGCTATTGTCTTTGGCCAGTTCCCACCATCTGGAGAGCTCACGTCTTCATTTTGGAGTTATGAGAGCTTGTATCGTACTTCCCCAGTTTCCTACAATCCTTGGCATTCACAGCATGCATAGCTATATACAGCCCACCAGGTGTGCAGATGCTGTGATCCAGACTATACATTACTGGAAATAAGTCACAGTAGGAAAGCAGATTAGGACAGCTTAGAGAGTGGGGAAAGAGAAGCTATGAAAAACTAGAAAGAAAAATGATTTCTGACTACAGCTAGATATCACTCTTGTTTTGACTTCATGGGTGATTCAAGGTATAGTATGGTATGGTTGTCCTCTCTCTCCAGGAATTATTTCTATCTGTAGATTTCCAGAGCCTTCTCAGCATTAATATTATAAATTTTCCCGTTTTGTGCTTTAGTAACATGCTATTTGAAGTAGAACAACAAATGCTAGATCTATTCAAGGCACTTATCTCATTGTTATCCAGTACAGCAGAGTAGTTAAGAACTTGGATTTTTAACTCAAAACGACATGGAATAGAATCCAGTATCACCAATTTTCTGTCACTTAACCTTTCTGAAGTTCAGTTTTCTCATTTGTAAAGTAGGGATATCAACGGTAAATACCCTACAGAGTTGTGGTGAAATGAAATGAGATAGTATATAAAAACTTTCCCTGACACAACAGTTGCTAAAATGAATTATAGCTATAATTAATGCAATTAGCTACTTTTCATTTACATAGAAATTGCATTTATAAATATAGGGTAGAATACTATGCAATGTTATATAATACACTATTATTTTACATGTTGATGATATATAATATTCTCAATATATTATATGATATAAACTAAAATAGAATTATTTATATAATAAGATTTAGTCAAAGTCATTATTTCAGTAATACAAACTCTGCAAAACTGGTTTGTGTATATTATGTCTTGTCTGAAATAAACTTCTCTCCTAGGAAAATTAAATAAACTCTTTATAATACCTATCACTGTTGGAGTTTTAGTGATTGGACTGGATGACTTTCAAGGTTCCCTGTTGTCAGAAAGAGAATAGTGAATTTGATAAACAGCAGGACAGACTAAACCAAGTGGGAAAAGAAGCAGAAACTAGGCTGGCCCTGGGGAGGGATCATAGTCAACAGAATATGGCAAAAAAAAGTTCAGTCAAACTGGATGTGTTGGCAAAAATAGTGATAATTGGTTCTTCTAAGCAGATAGTTAACAGCTGGGAAATCAAGAGGGAGTTGGAGCACAGCAGAGCAACTGGCTGAAATATGAAAATAAGATATATTGCTAATATTATTAGCTAAATGAATGAATTCTCTTTATGTTCCACGGTCTGTTCTGAATTGCACTTGTAAGCTCATTTAATCCTTGTAATATCCCAATATGATGGATACTATTATTATCCCCATTTCACAAATGAGGAAATGGAGCTCAATTGGATCACTTAGAACAAAAGAATTTGATTCTAAACAAAGACATCATTTGTCAGGTCCCTCTGGGTTGCAGTTTGCTTTGGTGTGTTTTAAATCTCTGACATTGTCTTGTTCACATCTGGATGACCAGTGTGGATCATTTTTACATCTTTTATGTCTCTCCTTATCATGTGCATATTCTCCCCTACATTTGGAAACATATGGAATAAGTTATAATTTCTTACATGTTTATGTTTACCAGTTCTAGCATCTGTTTCTATTTTGATTGATTTTTCTACTGACTAAGGGTCTTATTTTCCTGCTTCTTTGAAGGCCTGATAATTTTTTTATTACATGACAGATATAATTTTACTTTGCTGCTAGATATTCATGTATATTAAATAATATTCTGGAGTTTTATTCTAGGACATAGTTAAGTTACTTTATAACAGTTTAACAAAACAGATTTTTGTTAGGTGGGACCAGATTAGCCTTTAGTCTAGGGCTAATTTTGCCCACTAGTGAGTCAGTACCCTTCAGAGCACTCCTAATGCCCTATGCATAATGCCATTTTTCAAATCTGAAAAAAGGAAACAGTAACTATTACTGGCCCTGTGAGATCTCCAGGGATTGTTCTATCTGTCTCTTTCAGGTGGTTCTTTCTATGGCCTAGGATTGTTTTCTCATATACATGCAATGATTAGGACTCAGGTGAAGAGATGATGAGGGAAAGGGGACCTCTGAAGATCTCTGGACCTCTCTTGATCAGTTCTTTCCTCTCTGATTCTTCACTCAAATTCTAGTTTTCTTGGCTTCTGCAATCCCTTAATTCTGCCTTTCCAACTCAGGACTGCTGGGTTGTGCCTGAGTTTATTCACTTTGCACTGTATCCTAGAAATGGCTCCCAGGCAGTTTCCACAGTTCACCTCATTAATTTTCTTTTTCATGTATCAGTGTCCTGTGATTCCTGCCATCCAAAATCTGAAAATCACTGTTTAATATAGTTTTTCATATTATTTAGTTGCTTGTGGCAGGATTCTTGTCTCTGTTGCGCCATCTTGGTTGAAAGCAGATGTCTCTGAATATCTTTTTACTAAGTTACTAAAGCTACGGCCTGAGTAAGTACATGATTTGTATCCTGAAACACAATACATGTAGTTGAATCAGCTGTTTCATGACCACATAAATTCCACCTGGACTCAGACTACACCTCATTTTAAGGTCTATTGCTTACCATATCCCATTTTTGTATACTTGTTTATGTATTAGATGTGGCTCTTTCAGTTGAAACCTTAAAAATTCTACTCAAACTATTTAAGGGAAAGTTATTATTATTTTATTATTATAATTATTGGAGACACTCTGTTGCCCAGGCTGGAGTGCAATGGCGAGATCTCTGTTCACTGCAATATCCACCTCCTAGGTTCAAGAGATTCTCTTGCCTCAGCCTCCTAAGTAGCTGGGATTAAAGGCATCTGGTACCATGCCTGGTTCCTTTTTTTTTTTTTTTTTGTATTTTTAGTAGAGATGGGGTTTCACTAGGATAGGCTGGTCTCAAACTCCTGACATCAAGTGATCTGCTCGCCTCGGCCTCCCAGAGTGCTGCGATTACAGGCATGAGCCACCTTGGCCTGCCTAAGGGAAAATTATTTTTAGTTCATTTAACTAAAAGTCCAGGACTAAAAATTTCTGTTAGTCCATTTAATAGAAATTGTTTTATGTATGGATAAGATTGTGTGTGTGTGTGTGTGTGTGTGTGTGTGTGTGTGTGTTTGTGTGTTGGGGGGGTGTCCAAAGATATTATGAAGATTCTATGTCACTATTTCTTAAAAATGTACTCTCAAATGTTGGGCAGGATTGTCCTTGGCACTACAGGACAAGCAGTTAACTACTTCAAGACATATATCTTATGAGTTTAAACCTCCCCAAAGCAAAGTCTTCATGTTAGATCAGGTTGGCCAGGCTTGGATCACATAGCCAGTTGAGAACTAATCACTCTGGCTTGGGGCAAGAGGCTCTCTTACTGACCATGGCTGTTTATGTGCTCTACCTAAATCATATGAAATGGGTTATTTATAGGAAAGTGGGGTACTATTATCAGAGGAAGATGAGTCCCTATGCAAGATAAGGATGCACATATTATATTTAGGATAAAAAATGGCAGCTTAATTTCAAGAATAATGCAGAAACTCAATACCATATTTAATGGAAGTCACAAATGACCTCCATCATGCCAAGTCTAGTGGTTATCTGATCTGATTGTATTTGACTTCTCAGCAGCTTTTACCATAAACACTCCTTCTTTCTGGAAACACTTTGTTTATATACAAAATAAAGGACTTACTTCAAGATGGATGTGTCAGCTGAGCTATTAAATGAAGGCCTAAATCTCTGACTAGGGACAGATTGGTTAAAGAATATCGCATTTGGTGAAGTCTGCTACTAACTGGACCACTAACTGGAGTCAGATAATCTCATCAATGAAAAGAAGATAATATCAAGATAGAATACATTTGTACAGTTAGTATTAAGATTCTATAATTCTATTACAACATAATATTAAAATAGTGCTTTCATTAGTGAAACTATCCTGGTGTATAAATTCCTGGTACAAAAATGTGAAATGTTACTATTAATTTTCAAATTGAAAAAATAAATTATTCCTAGTGTTTCTCAACATATGTTTTCTAACATCAAACTGTGGAGGTTATTAAAAAGCATTTTCAACATTAAAATGAGAAAGAAATCTTGTCATCGTTGAGAAAAAGCATTGAGATAATAATTGTATTCCATGTTATTCAACCATCAGGGCTTTCTAATTAAATCCAGTTCATGTCTTTAAAAGAGCCAAGCAATTGGTAATAACTGCTTGTGTTGTTATACAGGATTTGAGGTTGTATTTGGGTTAAGCTGGGAAGACTGCCTATTCCACAGGGACTTTATGTTCCAGTATTAGCTCTTGTGAGTATTAGCATGAGTTATGATCTGAACCAAGAAGGAGTAATTACATCTGGTTCTGGTTTTAGTTGGTTTCTCGACCTTTGGTAAATCATATAGAATCACTTAAGTTTCTATTTCTACAAAGATAAAAGGCTTGTAACACATATGCTGTGAAGATTGACTAACAAATAGTATAGTGTTTAGGAATATATATTATATTATAAAAATTTTTTTAATCTAGGGGAAAATTAAATTTAGGGTAGTTGTTACCCTTGGAGGGAGCTGGAGTCAGAAGAATGAGAGAGGGAAGAATCCCACAGTAAGATGCAAAATAATATTAATAATTAAATAGTTCTTAAGCTAGGTAGAGTATTATTTCCCCCATAACTTATCATTCATAATATATAACCTTTTGTATATATTAAATATTATGTAATAAAATATAGGATAATAATAAAATAAGTTCTTTTGGAAAAATACCCTAGCGCATTGAATAAAGGGCATTTAGAAGAGCAAAATGATTCTGGTCAGTTCTACAACCTTGTATATCTGTCTTCTAAGTTAGAATCTTCTCCAGCTTACCTCATATCAAAGAGGTTGCACAGAGTAGCATGAGAAAGAACTTGGTTGGAACAAGCCTAATTTAACTTTCTTGAGGAGACATTATTTAAAACACAAAATGTACCTATGACTATATCCTCACATACAGGAATACAGATACTATAAGCACAGGATTCCTACCCTTACTGTTTCTGCCTTCTCACCATTCTATCTTCTTGGACTTGATTTTCCACTGCTCCAATGAGTAGCTCATATCAAAATCACAAATGACTTCCACCTTGCCAAGTCAAGTGGTTATTCAGTCTCATTGTATTTGACTTCTCAGCAGTTTTTATCATAAATACTCCTTCTTTCTGGAAACACTTTGTTCTCATGGTTATGGTTTTCCTTTTTTTTCTCTTTCTATTTCATCTGCTGCTGTTTCTGAGTATACTTTGGTGGCCTGACCTTTCCTATAATTTTTCTTTTTTTAAAAAAAATTCATTCATTCGTTTATGACTTTTACTTTAGATTCAGTGGGTTCATGTGTATACAATATACAAAGTTATATCGTGTGATGCTAAGGTTTGAGGTATGAATGATCTCATCACCCAGGCACTGAGCATAGTACTGAATAGTTTTTCAAATCCTTAACCTCCTTCCTCCCTCCCCCATCAGTGGTCCCCAGTTTCTATTGTTGCCATTTTTATATCCATGTGTACCCAATATTTAACTCTCATTCATAAATGAGAATATGCAGTGTTTGTTGTTTTTCTGTTCCTGTGTGAATTTGCTTAGAATAATGGTCTCCAGCTGCATTTACATTGCTGTAAAAGACAAAATTTCATTTTTTATGGCTCTGTAGTACTCCATGGTGTATATGCATCATATTTTCTTTATCTAGTTCACCATTAATGGGCACCTAGATTGACTCCATGTCCTCCCTATGGTGAATAATCTTGCAATGAACATGTGAGTGCATGTGTCTTTTTGGTACAACAATTTGTTTTCATTTGGATATATACTCATAATGGGTTTGCTGGGTTGAATGGTAGTTCTAAGTGGTTTGGGAACTATCCAAACTGCTTTCCACAGTGGCTGAACTAACTTAAATTCCCATCAACAGTGTATAAACATTCTCTTTCCTCCACAGCCTCAACAGCATCTGTTGTTTTTGACTTTTTAGTAATAACCATACTGACTGGTGTGAGATGGTATCTCATTGTAGATTTAATTTGCGTTTCTCTGATGATCACTGATGTGGAGGATTTTTTCTTATGTTTGTTGGCCAGTTGTATGTCTTCTTTGAGAAGTGTCTATTCATGTCACTTGCCCATTTTTAAATGGGGTTATTTTCTGCTTGTTTAATTATTTAAATTTCTTATAGATTTTGGATATCAGACTTTTGTCAGATGCATAGTTTGCAAATATTTTGTCCCATTGTGTTGGTTGTCTGTTTACTCTGCTGATAGTTTCTTTGGCTGTACAGGCATTCTTTAGTTTTCTTAGGTCTCATTTGTCAATTTTTGTTGTTATTATGTTTTTTTTTCTCAAATCCTTCTGAGGGCTTAATCATAAATTCTTTTCAGAGGCCAATATCCAAAGGTGTTTCCTAGATTTTCTTGTTAGATTCTTATACTTGAGGTTTTACATTTAAATCTTTAATACATCTTGAATTGATTTTTTAATACAATGAAATATGGGGATACAGTTTAGTTTCTTATCAATATGGCTATCCAGCTATGCTAGCACCATTTATTAAACAGGGAGTCCTTTTTCCATTGCTTATTGTTGAAGATCTGATGGCTGTAGGTATGTGCCTTTCTTTCTGGGTTCTCTACTATTCTAGTCTATTCTACTCTATTGGTCTCTGTGTCTGTTTTTGTGCCAGTATTATGCTGTTTTTGTTACTGCAATCTTGCAGTATAGTCTGAAGTTGGGTAATGTGATGCCTCTGGCTTCATTCTTCTTCTTAGGATTGCTTTGGTAATTTGGGCTTTTAAAAAATTATTTGAGACAGGGTCTTGCTCTATCACTCCTGCCAGAGTACAATGGCATGATCATGGCTCACTGCAGCCTTAACCTCCTGGGCTCACTGCAGCCTTGACCTCAGCTCCCCCCCGAGTAGGTGGAACTACAGACACATGCCACCATGTCTGGCAAATTTTTCTTTTTCTTTTTTTTTGGTAGAGATAGAGTTTCACCATGTTGCCCAGACTGGTCTTGAACTCCTGGCCTCAAGACATCTACCTACCTCAGCCTCCCAAAGTGCTAGTATTACAGTCGTGAGTCCCCATGCCTGACCTGGGCTCTTTTTTGGTTCTATATAAGAGCCAAATTAACAATACAATCCTATTTAAAATAGCCACACACAAAAAATAAAATACCTAGGAATATATCTAACCAGGGAGGTGAAAGATCTCTACAAAGAGAAATTGCAAAACACTGCTGAAAAAAATCATAGATGACACAAACAAATGGAAAAACATTCCATGCCCTTGGATTAGAAGAATCAACACTGTTAAAATGTTCATACTACCCAATGCAATCTACCGATTCAATGCTATTCCTATCAAACTATCAATATCATTTTTCACAGCACTAGAAAACACGACTTGAGTTCTAAATTCAAATGACTTGGGTCTCGTCCTAAGTTATTACTCACTAGGTAATCTTGTAGTGAGCTGGTTGGCCCCTCTCCCCAGCTCCAGATTTGTGTATCTGACTGCCAGACTGACATATTCACTCAGACATCAGACAACTTTCAAAAATCTGCTCATCCACCAGATTTTCTCCTTTAAGAAAATGCTATATCCACCATGCAAGTATCTCAGGCTACAAACATTTTTGATTCCTTGCTTTCCTTCATACTCCACAATCCATCTTTATTAAGCACTGTCAATTCAATATTCCAAGCATGATCTATTCTCATCAACTTAACTGCTATAATTCTAGTTCAAACTTCCGTCACATCTTACTCAGACCCATGCATCCTACACAGCAGGCAGAATTATCTTTTCAGAGCAGAAATCTTATCATAACATTTTATTGCACAAAACTCTGCTAGCTTCCCATTGAAATTCCAAGTGCCTTGCCGTGGCCAACAAGGCCTACATAATGGAGTTCCTGTTAGCTCTTAGACCACATCCCATACCAGTCTTCCACCTTCTCTAGTCTGCAACCATTCTGATCCTTTGTATAATACAAAATTGCAGAAAACTCTCTCTCTTCTTGGTGTATTTGCATTTGCTATTTCCTTGGCTTGGAATGTCTCCTTACCTCCTCACCCTATCTCATACTATCATATCATTTCTTCTTTGCTTTATTCAAGTCTAAACTCAAAGCCAGGTCTTCAGAGAAAACTCCATTAAGGAGCTAGGTAAGCTAGAACATCCTTTCTTCTCTACCACTTTCTCTAGATGCTGTTTTGTTTTCTTCATGAGACTTAAAATTATTTGAAGTGATCTTGTTTCTTGATTTTTCTGTGTATCTCCTTAAATATTGACTAACATTGGAACAAAGATTACCTTATTTTCTTGCCCTATCCCAAGTACCTATCATTAATATGTGGTGAATATATATTTACTCAGTGAATTGTTCATTGTCAAATGAATAAATGAGTAAATAGTTTAAAGTCATGTGGGTCTTATCAGCAAACCAGGCCTAGTTTGTATTATATATAACTTGATAAAATAGCCCAAGAGGCTGATGACTTAATAAATACAAGGCTGCATACATCATTTTCTTTTATGAATAACAGGTAGATTGTTCCAGAATTCTACCAGTCTTAGTCATTTATTCTTGCATGCTCTTTGCCTTATTCTGATGAGATCTCTTGTAAGACATTCAAACCTAAGCAAAAAGACAAGGGGGAGGAATTCTGTTTCCAGCCAGATTTACCTTCTTCCTAAAACAAACAAACAAACAAAAAAGGGCAAAATAAAGAAAACTAAACAGAATATATTGGAAGTAGTTTTCAGTTTTTAAGATGCTGGATATCAGGCATTGAAAGTGAATAATCCTTGAGAGAACAGAAACAAAAGAACCCTAGGCTGGGCATAGTTTCTCACGCCTATAATCCCAGCACTTTGGGAGGCCGAGGCGGGTGGATCACAAGGTCAAGAGATCGAGACCATCCTGGTCAACATGGTGAAACCCCGTCTCTACTAAAAATACAAAAATTAGCTGGGCATGGTGGTGCGCGCCTGTAGTCCCACCTACTCAGGAGGCTGAGGCAGGAGAATTGCCTGAACCCAAAAGGCGGAGATTGTGGTGAGCCGAGATCGTGCCATTGTACTCCAGTCTGAGTAACAACAGTGAAACTCAGTCTCAAAAAAAAAAAAAAAAAGAAGTCAACCCTATAACTTCCAGTTCTATTGCCTAGGGAAAGTTCTAGGCTGTGGCACAGAGAGAGGTAGCTGAGGCAGAATCTGCCAGACTCTCCAAATTGATAAAATCAATCTGAGAGCCTGGGAGACCAAGGCATTCTAGAGTTCCTACGTTAGAGGAGAGTGCTACACACATACATCTCCGGTATTTAGCAGAAGAGTAGTAACTGCATGCATGTAGTAATGGAGCTTCAAAATATGTATGAGGCAAAAACTGACATAACTGTAAGAAGAAATAGACAAATTCACAATCTTACTCAAGATTTGAATACTTTACTGTCAATAGTTGACTGAATGTATAGACATAAAATTATCAAGGGTATAGAATATTTGAACAACACTACCAATCAAATTGACCTGATACAGAATACATTACCCAGCAACAGCAGAATGAACATTCTTTTTAAGTTCACATATACATTTACCAAGATAGGCTACATTTGGGCCAAAACCCAAGTCTAAGTTTAAAATCATTAAAATCATACAAAAATGTTATCTCACCACAATTAAATTAGAAACCAATTTAAAAAAAGAGATATAGAAAATCCTTGAACATTTGGAAGTTAAAATACTTTTAAATAACACATAGGTGAATTAAAACACCAAAAGGGAAAATAGAAATTATTTGAACTGAATACAAATGTAAATATAATGTATCAGAATTTGGTAAAGCAGTACTTTAAATATGTCTTTTAAAAAAAAATTTTTTTTTAGATAGAATCGTGCTCTGTAGCCCAGGCTGGATTGTAGTGGCATGATCTTGGCTCACTGCGACCTCCACCTGCTGGGTTCAAGCGATTATCCTGCATCAGCCTCCTGAGTAGCTGGAATTACAGGCATGTACCACCATGCCCAGCTAATTTTTGTATTTTTAGTAGAGACAGGGTTTCACCATGTTGGCCAGGCTGGTCTCGAATTCCTGACTTCAGGTGATCCACCCACCTCAGCCTCCCAGTGCTGGGATTACAGGCATGAGCCACCATGCCCAGCCTAAATTCGGCTATTTTTAAAGAATACATATATTTAAATCCTTATTTTAGAAAAGAAAAAAGGTCTGAAATCAACCTCCACTTTCATCTTATGAAATTAGAGAAGTAAGAGTGAATGAAATCTGAAGTAAGAGAATTAAGAAAATCGAAGAGAAGGAAGAAAATAAATGATATAGAAAGATTGGAGATGGTGCTGTAGGACCAACTCAGGATTGCAGCTCCCAGTGAAAGCGTAGACGGTGAGTGGATGCCACATTTCCAGATGGATCTTTATTGCCCACAGACCAGGAGGTTCCCAGGTGTAGGAGCCCCATGGGCCGCCAGCGTGGCTGTTTGGGCCGGCGCAGCTGTTGGGGTTGGGGCCTCAGTATAGCAGCACTCCGTACAAAATACACTGGTTTGGTTGCCCTGTTAAACCGGCTTGGAGATTTCGGAAGGCAGATTAGCACATTCATCTGATTAAATGCAACTTAAGCAGACAGCCAGTCCAGGAGATTCCTGGGCAGCAACGTTGTTCCAGTGGCGCAGTGGGTCACTGCATGGGAAATCACACAGATCCCGGTGCTCTTTCAGCAGGCGACTGGAACACCTGGGAGAGAGTCAACCGTTCAACTTAAAAAAAAAAAAGGGACTCTGAGGCAGGGAGCCAGGTGATCAGGCTCGGTGGGTCCGACCCCCACAAAAACAAACAAAATAGCAATTGGAAACACTCAGAGTTGAGAGTTTCATGGCAAGCACAGCTGAACCCAGGGCGGTGCAGCCTGGTGTGGGAGGGGCGTCCACCACTACCAAGGCACTCGACCCCTATGGAGGTACTCTGCCATTGTTGATGCAGCCTGCTGTTGCTGAGGCAACCCGCCATAACAGAGTCTGCCACTACAGAGGCAGGCCACCATCACCATGGCAGCTCTAACCACACCCATATAAACAGGACTGGAGGGAATTACACACGGCAGCAGGGCAGAGCCCATGACAGCAGGGCAGAGCCCACGGCAACAGGGCAGAGCCCACGGCAACAGGGCAGAGCCCACGGCAGCTCAGCATAGCCACTATAGGCAGGCAGTGATTAGACTGCCTCCTTGCTGGGCAGGACAGTGCAACAGATACTCATAAATAAAGCCCTAACTCCCTGTGACAGACCACCTGAGGAAAAAAAGGGGCTTTATGAGTTCTGCTGCAGCAGACTTAAATGTACCTGCCTAGCAGCCCTGAATGAACAACGGAGCTCACAGCTCACCACTTGAGCTCCTATAAAGTACAGACTGTCTCCTCAAGTATAAGTACAGACAGTCTCCTCAAGCAGCTCCCTGACCCCTGTATATCCAAAGAGTCACGTCACAAAGGACTGATCAGACTGACATTTGGTGGGCATCATTCTGGGACAAAGATAGCAGCAGAAGAAACTGGTAGCAACCCTCACCGTTCCGCAGCTGCTACAGGTGTACCCCAGGCAAGCAGGGCCTGGAGTAGACCTCAGCAGTCCTACAGCAGAGGGGCCAGACTGTTAGAAGGAAAACTAAGAAACAGAAATACTTCATCATCAACAATCTGGACATCCACTCAGAGACCCAATCGGAAAATCAGCAACTACTCAGACAACAGGTGGATAAATCCACAAAGATGTGAAGAAACCAGCACAAAAAGGAGGAAAACACCCGAAACCAGAACACGTTGCCTCCTACAAGGGACCACAACTCCTCACCAGCAAGGGAACAAAGCTGGATGGAGAATGAGTGTGATGAAATGACAGAATCAGACTTCAGAGGGTGGGTAATGAGAAACTTCCATGAGCTAAAAGAAAATGTTCTAACTCAATGCAAAGAATCTAAGAACCTTGAAAAAAGATTTGAGGAAATGATAACAAGAATGGACAACTTAGAGAGGTATATGAGTGAATTGAAGGAGCTGAAAAACACAACACGAGAACTTTGCAAAGCATGCACAAGTTTCAACAGCCATATTGACCAAGCAGAAGAAAGGATATCAGAAGTCGAAGATCAACTCAATGAAATAAAACAAGAAGCCAAGATCAGAGAAAAAAGCTCAAAAAGGAATGAACAAAGTCTCCAAGAAATGTGGGACTATGTGAAGAGACCTAATCTATGTTTGATAGGGGTACCTGAATGTGACGAAGAGAATGAATCCAAGCTGGAAAATACTCTTCAGGATATTATCCAGGAAAATTTCCCCAACCTACCAAGGCAGGCCAATATTCATGTCCAGGAAATACAGAAAACACCACAAAGATATTCTGCAAGAAGAGCAACCCCAAGGCACATAATCATCAGATTCACCAGCATTGAAATGAAGGAGAAAATGCTAAGGGCAGCCAGAGAGAAAGGTCAGGTCACCCACAAAGGGAAGCCCATCAGACTCACAGCAGATCTTTTGGCAGAAACCCTACAAGCCAGAAGAGAGTGGGGGCCAATATTCAACATCCTTAAAGAAAAGAACTTTCAACCCAGAATTCCCTATCCAGCCAAACTGAGCTTCATAAGTGAAGGAAAAATAAAATCCTTTATGAACAAGCCAGTACTCAGAGATTTCGTCACCACCAGGCCTGCTTTACAAGAGCTCCTAAAAGAGGCACTACACATAGAAAGGAACAACCAGTACCAGCCATTCCAAAAACATACCAAATGCTAAAGAGTATCAACAAAATGAAGAATCTGCATTAACTAATGGGCAAAACAGTCAGGTATCATCAAAATGGCAGTATCAAATTCACACATAACAATATTAACCCTAAATGTAAATGGGCTAAATGCACCAATCAAAAGACACAGACTGGCAAATTGGATAAAAAGCCAAAACCCATCGGTGTGCTGTATCCAGGAAACCCATCTCACATGCAAGGACACACAAAGGCTCAAAATAAAGGGATGGAGGAAGATTTACCAAGCAAACGGAGAGCAAAAAAAAAAGCGGGAGTTGCAATTCTCGTCTCTGATAAAATAGACTTTAAAGCAACAAAGATCTAAAGAGACAAAGAAGGCCATTACATAATGGTAAAAGGATCGATACAACAAGAAGAGCTAACAATCCTAAACATATATGGACCCAATACAGTAGCACCCAGATATATAAGGCAAGTTCTTAATGACTTACAAAGAGACTTAAACTCCCACACAATAATAGTGGGAGACTTTAACACTCCACTATCAATATTAGACAGATCAACCAGACAGAAAATTAACAAGCATATCCAGGACTTGAACTTAGACCTGGAACAAGCAAACCTGACAGACATTTACAGAACTCTCCACCCCAAATCCACAGAATATACATTCTTCTCAGCACCACATCACACCTACTCTAAAATTGACCACATAATTGGAAGTAAATCACTCCTCAGCAAATGCAAAACAACTGAAATCATAACAAACAGTCTCTCAGACCATAGTGCAATCAAGTTAGAACTCAGAATTCAGAAACTAACTGAGAACTGCACAGCTTCATGGAAATTGAACAACTGGCTCTTGAATGTTGACTGGATAAACAATGAAATGAAGGCAGAAATAAAGAAGTTCTTCAAAACCAATGAGAGTGAAGACATAACATACCAGAATCTCTGGGATACATTTAAAGTAGTCTCTAGAGGAAATTATATAGCAATAAGTGCCCACATGAGGAGAATGGAGAGATCCAAAATTGACACCCTAATGTCAAAATTGAAAGAGCTGGAGGAGCAAGATCAAAAAAACTCCAAACCTAGCAGAAGATAAGAAATAACTAAGAGCAGAACTGAAGGAGATAGAGACATGAAAAACCCTTAAAAAATCAATAAATCCGAGAGCTGGTTTTTTGAAAAGATCAACAAAATAGACCACTAGCCAAATTGATAAAAAAGAAAAGAGAGAATAACCAAATAGATGCAATAAAAAAACGATAAAGGGGAAATCACCACAGAGTCCACAGAAATTCAAACCATCATCGGAGAATATTACAAACAGCTCTATGCACATAAACTAGTAAACCTGGAAGAAATGGATAAATTTCTGGACACTTGTGTCCTCCCAAGCCTAAACCAGTAGGAAGTCGAAACTATGAATAGACCAATAATGAGGTCTGAAGTCAAGGCAGCAATTAAGAGCCTACCACACACAAAAAGCCCAGGTCCAGATGGGTTCACAGCCGATTTCTACCAGACACACAAAGAGGAACTGTTACCATTTCTTCTGAAACTATTCCAAATAATCCAAAAAGAGGGAATCCTTCCCAAATCATTTTATGAGACCGACATCATCCTGATACCAACACCCGGCAGAGACTCAACAAGAAAAGAAAACTTCAGGCCAATATCCATGATGAACATAGATGCAAAAATCTTCAATAAAATACTGGCAAGCCGATTGCAACAGCACATCAGAAAGCTTATCCACCGTGATCAAGTAGGATTCATCCCGGGGATACAAGGGTCGTTCAACATAGGCAAGTCTATAAACGTAATTCACCACATAAAAAGAACCAAAAACAAAAACCACATGATTATCTCAATTGACACAGAGAAGGCCTTTGACAAAATCCAACAGCCCTTTATGCTAAAAACCCTCAATAAACTCGGTATTGATGGAATGTATCTCAAAATAATAAAAACTATTTACGACAAACCAACAGCCAATATCATACTAAATGAGCAAAAACTGGAAGCATTCCCTTTGAAATCTGGCACTAGACAAGGATGCCCTCTCTCACCACTCCTATTCAATATAGTATTGGAAGTTCTAGCCAGAGCAATCAAGTAAGAAAAAAAAAAAATAAAGGATATTCAATTAGGAAAGGAGGAAGCCAAATTGTCTCTATTTGCAGACGATATGATAGTATATCTAGAAGACCTCATCATCTCAGCCCAAAAACTCCTGAAATTGATAAGCAACTTCAGCAAAGTCTCAGGATATAAAATCAATGTGCAAAAATCACAGGCATTCCTATACACAAATAACAGACTGAAAAAGAGCCAAATCAAGAATGTACTGCCATTCACAATTGCTACAAAGAGAATAAAATACCTAGGAATACAACTAACAAGGAACATAAGGGACCTCTTCAAGGAGAACTACAAACCACTGCTCAATGAAATAAGACAGGATGCAAACAGATGGAGAAATATTCCATGTTCATGGTTAGGATGAATCAATGTCATGAAAATGGCCATACTGCCCAAAGTAATTTACAGACTCAATGCTATCCCCATCAAGCTACCATTGACTTTCTTCACAGAACTGGAAAAAATCACCTTGAACTTCATATGGAACCAAAAGAGAGCCTGCATAGCCAAGTCAATTCTAAGCAAAAAGAACACAGCAGGAGGCATCACACTACTGGACCTCAATACTCAAGGCTACAGTAATCAAAACAGCATGGTACTGGTACCAAAACAGCAGGAGGCATCACACTACCGGACTGCAATGCTACAAGGCTACAGTCATCAAAACAGCATGGTACTGGTACCAAAACAAAGATATAGACCAATGGAACAAAACAGAGGCATCGGAGGCAACACAACATATCTACTACCATACAATCTTTGATAAACCTGACAAAAACAAGCAATGGGGAAAGGATTCTCTGTTTAATAAACGGTGCTGAGGAAACTGGCTAGCCAAGTGCAAAAAGCAGAAACTGGACCCCTTCCTGACACCTTACACTAAAATTAACTCCAGATAGATTAAAGACTTAAACATAAGACCTGGCACCATAAAAACCCTAGAAGAAAATCTAGGCAAAACCATTCAGGACATAGGAGTACGCAAGAACTTCATGACCAAAACACCAAAAGCATTGGCAGCAAAAGCCAAAATAGACAAATGGGACCTAATCAAACTCCACAGCTTCTGCATGGCAAAAGAAACAGTCAATAGAGTGAATTGGCAACCAACAGAATGGGAAAAAATTTTTGCAGTTTACCCATCTGACAAAGGGCTGATATCCAGAATTTACAAAGAACTCAAATAGATTTACAAGAAAAAAACAAAGAAGCCCATTCAAAAATAGGCAAAGGATATGAACAGACACTTTACAAAAGAAGACATACATGAGGCCAACAGTCATATGAAAAAATGCTCATCGTCACTGGTCATCAGAGAGATGCAAATCAAAACCACATTGAGATACCATCTCATGCCAGTTAGAATGGCGATCATTAAAAAATCTGGAGACAACAGATGCTGGAGAGGATGTGGAGAAAAAGGAACACTTTTACACTGTTGGTGGGAGTGTAAATTAGTCCAACCATTGTGGAAGATGGTGTGGCGATTCCTCAAGGCCTTAGAAATAGAAATCCCATTTGACCCAGCAATCCCATTACTGGGTATATATTCAAAGGACTATAAATCGTTCTACTACAAGGACACATGCACACGAATGTTCATTGCAGCACTGTGTACAATAGCAAAGACCTGGAATCAACCCAAATGCCCATCGATGATAGACTGGATTGGGAAAATGTGGCAATAAAGAAGTAATTTTAAGAAATGCATGACAGCTGGGCACAGTAGCTCATGCCTGTAATCCCAGCAGTTTGGGAGGCTGAGGTGGGTGGATCACCTGAGGTCAAGAGTTTGAGACCAGCTTGACCAACATGGTAAAACCCCATCTCTTCTGAAAAAATACAAAAATTAGCTGGGAGTGGTGGTGGGTGCCTGTCATCCCAACTGAGGAGGCTGAGGCAGGATAATCACTTACGATCCATTAAGGTTTCTTACACAGAGATTAGGTGAGCAGGTAACCAAATCAATCAGTTGTTTTACTTTCTATATTCAGATAGCCAATTAAGTTGAATGGAAACGACTCAGTCAATTATATATAATAACAGCAACAAAATCAGTGTCCGATTCAAGAAAAGTTCTTGTTTGAGAACAGCTGGGTTGAGATAGATTAAAAGAGCTAAGAAGTTAGAGGTGAAAAGATGAGAAGTATTGATTTCAAAACTTTTTGGCCAAATCGTTTTGGTCTGATCATTTATCCAGAGGGCAACTGTTCATTGTTACAGAAGTTTCTGGGGATCAGGATGTTGAAGGGACGAGGGTAATGGAAAGAAATCACTAATTTTTTGTGTTTTCCTCAGAATATAATGTAGCATGCATGGATTTCTCTCCCTAGTGTGTAGCATCATGGCAAGAATTTGCCAAGTGACTAATTTTGCCACATAATTCACAGACTTAAATGTATCATCCCACTTTAGATTCTCCAAAGTAACCTAAAGGATTTACCGATTTTTCTGCCTGAGGGATTTAGAGTATTTTCGGACCTGAATTCCTGGTCTATTGAGGATTACTCTGATGATTTCTTACAAGTAGGATTCAGGTCTCTAAAAATCCACAGGATTTCAAGAGAGCTAACAAATTCTCAGTGCCCTCCTTAAATACCGAGTGCCCAGGTCCTCTGCTAGCAGAGCCAGCAATTATACAAATATTAAGTTAGAATCTTGTCAGAGAAACACAGAAAAGGAACCGGTGACATTAAATAAGACTTTAACCATATATACGCAATGAAATTATAATGCTGGCATCAACAAAAGCATTTTGTCCTTAAGTGTTTAGAATTTTGTCTGTGTAGACACTAACCAAAGGAGTTTGTCAAAATAGATTGTCTTCATAGCTCTAATATAAAGCTCAGGTTCGTGAAATAGGTATCAAAAGACTTGTATATTACCTTTTCAATTTTGTTATTTTTGAAATATTTATGAAATAAAAGTCAATCATATACAGAGAAGGTAGAAAAATTAAAAAGTAAGGCCGGGCACGGTGGCTCAAGCCTGTAATCCTAGCACTTTGGGAGGCCCAGGCGGGTGGATCACGAGGTCAACAGATTGAGACCAGCCTGGTCAACATGGTGAAACCCCGTCTCTACTAAAAAAAAAAAAAAAAATACGAAAAATTAGCTGGGCATGGTGGCGCATGCCTGTAATCCCAGCTACTCAGGAGGCTGAGGCAGGAGAATTGCCTGAACCCAGGAGGCGGAGGTTGCAGTGAGCCGAGATGGCGCCATTTCACTCCAGCCTGGGTAATAAGAGCGAAACTCCGTCTCACAAAAAAAAAAAAAAAAAAAAAGAAAAAAAAAAGTACCATAAACATGAAATGAAAAATAAGTCCTGGACCCCTCGTGTCCTTCTTCCACCCAAAGATAATCTTTTGACATTTTTAGTGGTTTCTTCTATTCTCGTCCTTTTTTCTAAATGGCAAACATACTTATTTCTTACTCCTCCTCCTACCATTGCCTATTATATGTCAGTATTAATTAAATTTATACCTTGTATAAATTCATTATAACTATGAACATACTATTTATTGTGAGGCAAAATCATATATATATATTGCTGAAAAGATACGTTTCCCCTCTTTTCAGCAGTTTTTTTTTTACCTTATCAATTTTTTTTCACGTGTAATACTTGCTATCCATGTATTCTCCTGCTCCAAAATGCTTCATAATATTCACTATTTTACTGAATAGTTTCTCCGTAAAGATACCCAGTTGAGGTCTCTCTGTCTTCTCACTCCACTGTGGGCTGCAGAGTCAATGACCTGGGGCTCCTCTTGGCTGTGCTATTGGGTTGGCTCCCATTTTTGTTTTACTTCCTGATTACTTTTGCATGTAGCTATTGAATGGCACTGGCACCAACTGTTGAAAAGATGATTATTTTCTACATGAATACACTTGGCATCATTGTCAAAAATCAGTTGATCACAGACACACAGGTCTATTTATGAACACACAATTCTATGTCATTGATTTGTATGCCTATCCTAGTATGAGTAACACTATCTTGATTACTGTTGCTTTGTGGTAAGCTATGAAATTAGAAAGGATAAATCCTCCTACTTTGTTATTCTGTTTTAAGATTGATTTGGCCCTTCTGGGTTCCTTGAAGTTCAATGTAATTTTAGATTCAGCTTGTCAATGTCTATAAAGAAGCAGCCCAAAGTCTGACAAGGTTAATGTTGAATCTGTAGACTAATTTGGGGAGTGCAGCCATCTGACGTTTTTATCTTTTTTAATTTCCTTCATCAATATTTTGTAGTTTTGAAAATATGTTTTACACTTATTTTGTTAAATTCATTACTAAGTACGAATTACTTAGTGGTCTCTTACAACTTGGAGACATATCCTTCTGTTGTAGGAAATTTTATCATTATTTCTTTGACCATTTCTCTTCTTCCATTTCCTCTGGTCTCTTTTTCTGGAATTCATCTTGGTTGAATGTAGGAATTCTTCTGGGCTTTATTGCTTTATTACTCTCTTTAAAATAAAAAAACAGTTTCTTTGTTTTACTGTGTGAGAGTTTTCCATGACTCTATCTTCCAACTCTTTTATTAAACTTCTCATTTTTAATTTCTAATAACCCTTATCTTTCTTATTTTATATACTTTTTATTTTATGCATGCATTATTTTCTTATCTCTTTGATGATTCTAATTATAGATTTTTAAAAGTTATTTTTTTGTTCTTTGCACACTTTTTTTGGTACAGTTATATATATACACGCAAGGCATATTATATATGCAGTTGTCTATGGTCAACTGATTTTTGACAATGATGCCAAGAGAATGGGTGTGCATGTGTGTGTATACACATATATAAATACACACATATGTATACATACATATACATATAAACATATACATGGATATATTAATATACATACGTATCTATGTGTGTAGATATATACACATATACATATGTATAGATATGTACATACATATACCTACATGTATATGTATATACACATATACACATAAATTTTTAATAGGAACCACCTCTTTCTTTTTTGGGACTAGATATTTAACTTTTTTTTTCTCCATCCTAATTCATAGTTTCCTTAGCAACATCATCCAGGCAGAGAAGCTATGTAAATACTTAGAGATGTAGACACCATGAAAGAAAGCATTTCTATACATAAACCATTATTTATGCCTGTTTTCATTTTCTACATTAAGATGTAAACATTCTCTTATCCTAAAGAGCTAGCAAAAAAACAGAAACAAAAACAAAAAACAAATTAAGACTTTAAAAATAGTGGTAAGAAATTTCCAAGTGTTATTACTGAATGAATCCAAATATCAAACTTTACTAAATACAACTCATCAATTCAATGATAGGGAGGTAGCTCCTGAATCAAAGGGGTAGGAGCTATAAAATATCAATATCTAGCAAAATCACAATTAACCAGAATGTTCCAAATTCCTGGTTAATTCACTGTTTATAAGAAAACTCTTTGTTTTAACTATTAGTTTAGAAAACTTTTCTAAATGGAACCACTTTACTTTCCTGGCTCAGTAAGTATAAAATGCCAAACACAATTCAATGTTGTTTTGATGATTTAGGATCATGTGATGCCTGGGCATCTCCTAGAATATTCATAATTTCTGTACAGCTTTGTTAGAGGCAAAAAACTGGAATGAACTACAGTTTCTTGTTTTAAATAAATCTCTGATATCATAAGCTTATTGTTTTCCTTTTACCTAATTTTCCTAAAAGAAGGATGCAGACAAAGATTCTAGTTAACCAAGATTTAACAGTTCTAGACATATCCACATAACTAGTTCAGGCAGTGCACTGCACAAAGATGTAATGAGGATGGGGCTTGGGGAGCTACGTGCAGCTTGTAAATTAATTCTCTATTACCAACCCCATATCCTACCCATTCTTCTGCCAGTCTGATTGTGAGACTTTAACATTTCTCATTCAAATTGTATAAAGAACCCCAGTCTCTTGAGTAGGTATTATTGAAAGTACCTGCTGCATGGGAATTAAAGATTTCTGAAATTCTGCTGATGACCATTCCACACAACTTTAACTCGAATCTCCTTTTACAGCTCCTCCCCTGGCAGCCATGCCAGGTGATGTAAAATCCTTCAAGATATTGCTCTCTGACCACTCCTTAGGCTTTGACATCTTCCAACAAGATGATTGGTTCTGTTCTTCTGTTAGTTTTTTGCCTCCCAAAATTGTGTTAAGCTCTCTCTCACCCATGAATATTACTTTCTTCAAAGCCATAAGTTTTCAAAAATCAGTTTATTCCTTCATTTTAGTGGAGTTTGGAGAAGAACAAGGGATAAACATGAGTGGGCAACTTGATGTGTTTCACAGAAATCTTACACCTCTTATGTTTCTACTTGAGAAATTGCTTCCCTACCTTTTCCATGTGTTCTAATTTCATGGGGTTCTACTGGGATCATCAATTGCAAGAGGTTGCCTTCTGACCACAGAGGCAGGCATGTAATTTATGGCTATTCAGTGATAGAGTCTATATGTTTTCCACATGATTTTTTCAGGTGTAGTTATAATGGGATAATCAGAGTACTTGGAGCTGGAGGAAGCATAACCTTTTATTTAAAGATAATAAAAATGTGGTTGGTATGCAGTTCTGGAGCTCCCAGTGGTCACATTTTCTCCACATTGAGAAAATCTGTCAACCTGAGAGAATGATGTCAAGCTGAAAAGAGGGATTGGTGGAGAACTAAAATATGGAAAACTAGCATTAAAGTTCTGGAACTCAGTCATGCCTGAGCCTTGCTTACCACTGAAACTTTACAGAAATGAGCAAACAGGGGGAGATCCAAGATGGTCAAAAAGAAACAGCTCTTGAGTGCAGTTCCCAGCAAGAGCAACACAGAGGGCGAGTTATCACCACATTTACAAATGAGGTACCAGGTGCATCTCAATGGGACTGTTCGCACAGTGGATGTAGCCCAAGAAAGGCGAGCCAAGGCAGGGAAGGGCGCTGCCTCACCCGGGAAGTCCCTGGAGGACTCCCGTTCCTAGACAACAGAGGCCATTGGGGGCTTTTCCATCCACTTCAGCACTCTGATTTAGATACAGCTGCTTCTCCTACAGTTTTTACTGCCTACAGACTAGGAGATTTCCAGGCCAAAAAGCACCAGGAGTTTCAAGCACAGCTGTTTCAGCCAGCACCGTGGGTTTCTGCACAAAAACTCACACAAATTTGGGTGGCTGTTTCAACTGGCACCTGGAACTCCTGGGAGACAGAACCACCTGTTCAACTGTAAAAGAGGTGGCTGAAAGCAGGGAGACAGGTGATCTGGCTCAGTGGGTCCCACCCCCACAAAGACCAGCAATCTGAAACACTCTAGATTCAGAGTTTCGCAGCAAGTGCAGCTGGACCCTGGATGGTCCAGCTCTGTCAGGGGAAGGGTATCTGCCATTACCAAGGCAGTCCACCACTACTGAGGCAGTCCACAATTATTGAGGCAGTCTGCCATTACTGGGGTAATCTGCCATTACTGAGGCAGACCACTATTACTAAGGCAGACCATCATTACTGTCTGGCTTGTAGGGTACGAGGCAGACTGTTCTAACTCTACCTATGTAAACAAAACCACAAGGAAGTTTACACAGCAGCTGGGCAGAGCCCAAGTAAGCTCAGCAATGCCTCTCCTGGCAGACTGTGCTTAGACTACCTACTTGCTGGGCAGGCATCTCTGAAAAAGGCAGAAGCATGTCAAGAACTTATAAATAAAGCTCCACCTTCCCAGGACAGAGCACCTGGGAAAAGAGGCGCTTATGAGTTCTGCTGCAGCAGACTTAAACTTACCTGCCCAGCAGCTCCAAACAGAACAACAGAGCTCCCAGCATAGCACTTGAACTCTGATAAGGGACACACTGTCTTCTCAAGGGGCTCCTTGACCACTGTGGATCCAAAGAGACACCTCATAAAGGAGAGCTCTAGCTGACATCTGGTGGGTACTTTTCTGAGACAAAGATAACAGAAGAAGAAACCGGCAGCAACCCTTACTGTTCTACAGCCCCCAAGGGTGATCCCCAGGTTAGCAGGATCTGGAGTGGGTCTCCAGGAGTCCTGCAGCAGAGGAGCCTGAGTGTTAGAAGGGAAAACTAAAAAACAGAAAGAAATAGCTTCAACATCAACAAAAAGGATGCCCACTTATAGACTCCATCCAAAAGTCACCAACTATAAAGACCACAGGTAGATAAATCCATGAAGATGGGAAGAAACCAGTACAAAAAGAATGAAAACACCAAAAACCAGAATGCCTCTCCTCCTCCAAGCGATCACAACTCACCAGAAAGGGAACAAAGCTGGATGGGGAATAAGTCTGATGAATTGACAGAAGTAGGTTTCATTAGGTGGGTAATAACAAACTTCTCTGAGCTAAAAGAACATGCTCTAACCCAAAGCAATGAATCTAAGAACCTTGAAAAAAGGTTTGACAAAAATGCTAACTAGAATGACCAACTTAGAGAGGAACATAAATGACTCAATGGAGATGAAAAACATAGCACTAGAACTTAGCAAAGCATACACAAATTTCAATAGCCAAATCAACCAAGCAGAAGAAAGGATATCAGAGATTGAAGATCAACTCAGTGAAATAAAACATGAAGGCAAGATTAGAGAAAAAAAGTGAAAAGAAATAAAGCCTCCCAGAAATATTGGAATATGTGAAAAGACCTAATCTATGTTTGATAGGTGTACTAGAATGTGACGGTGAGAATGAATCCAAGCTGGAAAACACTCCTCAGGATATTATTCAGGAGAACTTCTCCAACCTAGCAAGGCAGGCCAACATTCAAGTCCAGAAAGCATAGAGAACACCGCAAAGATATTCTTCAAGAAGAGCAACCCCAAGGCACATAATCATCGGATTCACCAGGATTGAAATGAAGGAGAAAATGCTAAGGGCAGCCAGAGAGAAAGGTCAGGTCACCCACAAAGGGAAGCCCATCAGACTCATAGTGGATCTCTTGGCAAAAACTCTACAAGCCAGAAGACAGTGGGGGCCAATATTCAACATCCTTAAAGAAAAGGACTTTCAACCTAGAATTTCATATTCAGCCTAACTAAGCTTCATAATGAAGGAGAAATAAAATCCTT
The DNA here is from genome assembly GCF_049354715.1 of Callithrix jacchus. Classification (NCBI taxonomy): domain Eukaryota; kingdom Metazoa; phylum Chordata; class Mammalia; order Primates; family Cebidae; genus Callithrix; species Callithrix jacchus. The sequence goes on from NC_133507.1 coordinate 50,522,932, forward strand.
TATGAACAAGCAGTTGCTCAGAGATTTTGACACCACCAGGCCTGCCTCACAAGAGCTCCTGAAATAAGCACTAAACATGGAACGAACAACCAGTACCAGCCACTCCAAAAACGTACCAAATGATAAAGACTATCAATACAATGAAGAAACAGCATCAACTAATGGGAAAAACAACCAGCTAGCATCAAAATGGCAGGATCAAATTCACATATAACAATATTAACCTTAAATATATATAAGCTAAATGCCCCAATCAAAAGAAACAGACTGGCAAATTGCATAAAAAGTCAAAACCCCTCAGTGTGCTTCATTTAGGAAACCCATCTCACATGCAAGGACACACATAGGATCAAAATAAAGGGATGGAGGAAGATTTACCAAGCAAATGGAGAATAAGAAAAAGCAGGAGTGTCAATCCTATTCTCTGACGAAATGGACTTTAAACCAGCAAAGATCAAAAGAGACAAAGAAGGGCATTACATAATGTTAAAAGAATCAATGCAACAAGAAGAGTTAATGATACTAAATATATATGCACCCAATACAGGAGCACCCAGATACATAAAGTAAGTTCTTAATGACCTACAAAGAGACTTAGACTCTCATACAATAATAGTGGGAGATGTTAACACTCCGCTGTCAATATTAGACAGATCAACAAGACAGAAAATTAACAGGGATATCCAGGGCTTCAACTCAGATCTGGATCAAGTGGACCTAATAGACATCTACGGAACTCTCCACCCTAAATCCACAGAATATACATTCTTCTCAGCACTGCATTGTACCTACTCTAAAATTGACCACATAATTGGAAGTAAATCACTCTTCAGCAAATGCAAAAAATGAAATCATAACAGTCTCTCAGACAACAGTGCAATCAAATTAGAACTCAGGATTAAGAAACCAACTCAGAATCACACAACTTTATTGAAACTGAACAACTGGCTCCTGAATGTCCACTGGATAAAAAATGAAATGAAGGCAGAAATAAAGATGTTCTTCAAAACCAATGAGAATGAAGATAAAACTTACCAGAATCTCTGGGACACATTTAAAGCAATGTCTAGAGGGAAATTTACAGAGTCTAGAGGGAAATTTACAGCAATAAATGCCCATATGAGAAGTAAGGAAAGATCCAAAATTGACACCCTATCATCAGGATTGAAAGAGCTAGAGGAGCAAGATAAAAAAAAAACAACCTCAAAAGCTAGCATAAGACAAGAAGTAACTAAGATCAGAGCAGAACTGAAGGAGAAAGAGACACAAAAAAACCCTTAAAAAATCAATAAATCCAGGAGCTGGTTTTTTGAAAAGATCAACAAAATAGACAGACTGCTAGCCAGATTAATAAAAAAGAAAAGAGAGGAATCAAACAGATGCAATAAAAAACAATAAAGGGGATAACATTACCGATTCCACTGAAATACAAACTACCATCAGAGATTACTACAAACAACTCTATGCACAAAAACCAGTAAACTTGGACACTTGAAACCTCCCAAGCCAAAACCAGGAAAAAGTTGAAACCCTGAATAGACCAATAAAAAGGGCTGAAGTTGAGTCAGCAATTAATTGCCTACCAGCCAAAAAAAGCCCAGGTCCAGACAGGTTCACAGCTGAATTCTACCAGACATAGCAAGAGGAGCTGGTACCACTCCTTCTGAAACTATTCCAAACAATCCAAAAAGAGGCAATTCTTCCCAAATCATTTTATGAGACCAACATCATCCTGACACCAAAACCTGGCAGAGACTCAAAAAAAAAAAAAAAAAAATAGAAAACTTCAGGCTAACATCCATGATGAACATAGATGCAAAAATCTTCAATAAAATACTAGCAAACTGATTGCAACAGCACATCAAAAAGCTTATACATCAACATCAAGCAGGTTTCATCCCAGGGATGCAAGGCTGGTTCAACATATGCAATTCTATAAATGTAATCCATCACACAAATCAAACCAAAGACAAAAACCACATGATTATTTCAACAGATGCATAGAAGGCCTTCAACAAAATTCAACAACCCTTTATGTGAAAAACTCTAAAACTAGGTATTGATGGAACGTATCTCAAAATAATAAAAGCTATTTACGACAAACCCACAGCCAATATCATACTGAATGGGCAAAAACTGGAAGCATTCCCTTTGAACTCTGGCACTAGACAAAGGCCCTCTCTCACCACTCCTATTCAATATAGTATTGGAAGTTCTAGCCAGAGCAATCAGGTAAGAAAAAGAAATAAAGGGTATAAAATTAGGAAAGTAGGAGAGCAAATTGTCTCTATATGCAGATGACATGATTGTATATTTAGAAGAACCCATAGTCTCAGCCCAAAATCTCCTGAAACTGATAAGCAATTTGAGCAAAGTGTCAGGATACAAAATCAACGTTCAGAAATCATAAGCATTCCTATACACCAAATAACAGACTAACAGAGAGCCAAATCAAGAGTGAACTCCCATCCACACTACAAAGAGAATAAAATACCTAGGAATATAACTAACAAAGGATGTAAAGAACCTCTTCAAGGAGAACTACAAATCAAAGCTCAAGGAAATAAGAGATGACAAACAGATGGACAAACATTCCTGCTCATGGTTAGGAAGAATCAATATTGGGAAAATGGCCATGCTACCCAAAATAATTTATAGATTCAATGCTATCCCCAGCAAGCTACCAATGCCCTTCTTCACAAAAGTGGAAAAAGCCACCTTAAACTTCATATGGAACCAAAGGAGAGCCCACATAGCCAAGACAATCATAAGCAAAAAGAACAAAGCTGGAGGCATCACGCTACCTGACTTCAAACTATACTACAATGCTACAGTAATCAAAACAGCATGGTACTGGTACCAAAACAGAGATAGAGACCAATGTAACAGAACAGAGGGCTCAGAGGCAATGCCACACATCTACAACCATACAATCTTTGACAAACCTGACAAAAACAAGTAATGGGGAAAGGATTCCCTGTTTAATAAATGGTGTTGGGAAAACTGGCTCACCATTTGCAGAAAGCAGAAACTGGACCCCTTCCTGACATCTTACACTAAAATTAACTCCAGATGGATAAGAGGCTTAAATATAAGACCTAACACCATAAAAACCCTAGAAGAAAACCTAGGCAAAACCATTCAAGACATAGACATAGGCAAGGACTTCATGACTAAAATACCAAAATTATTGGCAACAAAAGCAAAATTAGACAAATGGGATCTAATTAAACTCCAGAGCCTCAGTACAGCAAAAGAAACAATCATTAGAGTGAACTGGCAACCAACAGAATGGAAAAAATTTTTGCAATCTACCCATTTGACAAAGGGCTAATATCCAGAATCTACAAAGAACTAAAACAGATTTACAAGAAAAAAACAAACTCACTCAAAAGTGTCCAAGGATATGAATAGACACTTTTCAAAAGAAGACATATATGAGGCCAATAAACATATGAAAAAATGCTATTATCACTGGTCATTAGAGAAATGTGAATCAAACCTACATTGAGGTATCATCTCACACCAGTTAGAATGGCAATCATTAAAAAATCTGGAGGCAGATGCTGGAGAGAATTTGGAGAAATAGAAAGACTTTTACACTGTTGGTGGGAGTGTAAATTAGTTCAACCATTGTGGAAGACAGTGTGGCATTTCATCAAGGATCTAGAAATAGAAATTCCATTTGACCCAACAATCCCATTACTTGGTATATATCAAAGGATTATAAATCATTCTATTATAAAGACACATGCACACATATGTTCATTGTGACACAGTTCACAAAAGCAAAGACCTAAAACCAACCCAAATGCCCATGGATGATAAACTGGACAATGAAAATGTGGCACATATACACCATGGAATACTATGCAGCCATAAAAAACAATGAGTTTGTGTCCTTTTAAGGACATGGACGAATCTGGAAACCATCATTCTCAGCAAACTGACACAAGAACAGAAAATCAAACACCACATGTTCTTACTCATAGGCAGGTATTGAACAATGAGTACACGTGAACACAGGGAGGGGAGCATCACACTCTGGGGTCTGTTGTGGGGGGCTAGGGGAGGGACAGCAGAGGGTGGGGAGAGATAACATGGGGAGAAATGCCAGATATAGGTAATTGGTGAATGGAGACAGCAAACCACCTTGTCATGTATGTACCTCTGCAACAATCCTGCATGATCTGTACATGTACCCCAGAACCTAAAGAACAGCAACAACAACAAAACCGAAATGAGCAAACACCTATTTTAAAATATGCAAGATTGAAATTGGTTTCCATTTCCAGCAATCTGATGTATCTTAACTAATGCTATGTTGTTCTAATGTAACCATATGTGGGATTTTGTTAGAAATATCTTACTTTTATTGAAGGAAAATTAAATTTTCTAAAACAAAATAAGGTATTGGAATGCTTCATATGAAACAAACATGACTCAAACTGGTCAAAGCACATCATTGCATTGATATAAAGGAAAAGTCAAGGGATTGATCAAGCATAACTGGATCTAGGTATTGAAAAATATCTTTAGAATCTGCCTCTCTTACTCTCTTTGCTCTGTTCTCTTTTGTGTGGTGGCATCATCCTCAGACAATGTCTTCCTGTGTGGCAAGGTGGCTTCTATGAGCTTCAGTCTTAAATACTACCAGCCTAAAAACCCTGAAAGAAAGAAAACTCTCTTTTTCCAGGTTAATTCAGCTACGATCTTGTACCTATTCCTGGACCAATTGCTGTGACTGATGAGTGAAGGTGGTGGAGCAAGCCCTGCCAATGACATGGACACAGTCAAATCTGGTTCTGAATGGAGTTAGAAAAAACAATCAAACCTGGTATATGAAGATTAGAGATGGAAAAAGACTTATCAAGAATGAACTGATAAATGCCTTATAGAAAGGATAAGGAAGTGATGATAAGTAGTAGAAAGAACAAAGTGGTGGCCAAAAAGAAAAAAATAGGAGAAAGCAGAAATGCTGGGCTGAGGTAACTCCTACATGGAAGTTATAAAGAAAGCAAAAAGAATTTCGCATGGAGAACACAAATAGGTGAGAACTATATCCTTGCTTAGGCATGCATTTAAATGTATTGAATGTAGAAAATGACTTTATGAAGGGTAATTTCTTATATAACATGCATATATAAGCTTCTCTCATTTACCCAGAAGTGGATAGTGAAGTAAATTTATATTTACTGATCTGTCTAGGTACTATACATATGAATGATTGCAAACCATGCAAATTATAAACTAAATAATAATCTATTTGTAATAGAGAAAAAACATATTCATCGAAAGAAAGGGGTCGATATTTTCAGTGCTCTAGAAATAGAGATCTAATTAATTCATAGATTTAAAAGGCTGCTCTGACTTAGCCTCATAATTTGAGTAATAAAACTTTTCTAAAAGCTTTACGGCAAATTTATAAAATAAATGAGCAAACTTAATCAAACTGCAGTGCTTGGTCAATACAAGCATTTCTGTTGTTAGCAATTTTACTCTATCAATTCAGAAATTTAGCCATGAATTTGGGTGGCCACATGCCTCTTATTCTAAGAATATATTAACAGGAATATATTAACATAAATACATTCTCGAGAGTAAATTGAGAAAGGCATATCCTTAGTAATCAGCTGAAGTGGAAAAAAAATTCTTTCATCATTTTTGGAAAATGGACTTTATTTTCTAAAGCAGCTTTGGGTTCACAGAAAAATTAAACAGAAGTTATGAAACTTCCCATATATCCTCTACCCTCACACATACATAGCCTTCCCTATTACCAACATTCCCCACCGGAGTGGTACTTTTGTTACAATTGATAAACTTACATTGATCCATTATAACCACCCAAAGTCCATAGTTTCATTAGGGTTCACTCTTGGTGTTGTACGTTCTATGGGTTTGGACAAATATATAATGACATGTATCTGCCATTACATTATCATACTGAGTAGTTTCACCGCTCTAACCATTTTCTGTATTCTGCCTATTCTTTCTTCTTTCTCATAATAGTAAACAATTTCCTAGAAGCCCCATAAAGATATGGACTAAATTAATGTTTTAAAAAGCCTCTAGAATATTAACTATATATAAAGGAATGTTTTGCCATTTCCAATTATTTCAGTTGATTGGAACAAATACACAGAAGTGTATACTTACAAGTTTTATGTATCTGTGGCTTTAAACAGGAAACATTTACAACGGCAGGCATCGTTATTGATTTATAGTATACAACATAAAATTATAGACCAGAAAGATCATTTAATTGTAACCCATAGTCTATAGTTTCCCTGAAGAAATAGACCTAGACTATGCGAAGGGACTATTTATAGTGAGGGAAAGGTTCCAAGAGACCATGTGTGTGTACCCATTAGGCTCTGGTGGGGCTGACCTCATCCATATGCACCTGAAATTAATTCCATAGGTAGAAAATTAATTATACATTATTATGAGGTCATGGCTTCTTTGAAAATCTGGTAACAGTTATCGACCTTCCTCCAAGCAAAATGTACATAATGCACACACACACATAGTGTATATAATTTCAGGAGTTTTGTGTTCTTTTGAAGGTCATCTATGCAGCCCAGAATTTTTGTATCAGAGTAAGTCCCTTTGTATAGTAAACAAAGGAATTAATATTTCCTTTAGAATATGTTTTGAAATGAACATGTAAAACGATACCTAAGAAAACACATAAATTTTTGTATTAATTTAACTTGGGAAGTCACTTCTGAAAGAATTTAAATAATTGTATTCATGACAGAATTTCCTATATTAAAATGTTAGAAAAGGAGGAAATAAACCTTTACTTATTAGGTGGCTGGGATGTTTACCTTTTACCTTCACTGGGTCAAGGGCAAACAGAAGGAGGTGAAGCCAACCAAGTACTCCTGCTCTCCTACAGAGTTTTGGCCTGTGAGAGTAAAAGACCTGCAGAATGTTGATAAGAACATGCAGAGATTTGTGAGTTGGGACTTGAGAATAGTTTGGTGAAGTGTCTGCAATCCATGTGGAAGCTATTGAGAGAGAAGCAAAAGGAAAGGAGAATTTGTAAGATGTTTACTATACATAGAGGAGGCACTAAATGTAACTTTTATATAACAACTTTACATAAATTTGTTTTAGTAAAGCTAAAAATGCAAGTGTTCTACAAGTTAGTATATTCACTCCGATAGAATTCATATACATACACACAAAAATGTTCATAGTAGCACTGTTAGCAGTAGTAAAATATTGGAAATACCATAGATATCTATTGATGTGATATCTTAGTGCTTTGTGTTAGTATAACAGAATATCATAGACTAGGTAATTTACAAATAATAGAAGTTTATTTGTCTCACAATTCTGAAGGCTGGCAAGTCCAAGATAAAGGATCTGCATCTGGTAAGGACTTGCTCTGCATTGTAAGATGGCAGAAGACATTGCATGGGGACACAGCATGTGAGAGAGAGAAAGAGGGAGGGAGGGGCCCAAACTCATTCTTTTGTCAGGAACCACTCCCATGATAACTAACCCATTCACGTAACAGTATTACTCCATTTATGAGGGCATCTGTTCATCACCTCTGAAAGATTTTACTTCTCAACACTGTTGCATTGGGGATTAAGTTTCTAGTATATAAACTTTGGAGGACACATTTAAACCATAGCCTATGAGAACAGATAAATAATTGTGAACTGGTCATAAAAAGGAACACACATACATATTTTAACACATCTATAACATATATGTGCACACAACTATAACATATATGTGTGTATGTTATACACATATAACATATATGTGTATATGTTATAGATGTACACACATATGTGTGCATGTTATAGATGTGTTAAAATACATATAACCATGCCATTAAGGCTATTTAAGAATGTAATAAAAGAAGAAAGAAATGTATGGGAATAATCAACACCAAAATCATGAAAAGTGTTACTGTTGGGAAGGAGAGAAAGGTATCCCATTTGAGGTAGGTACTCAGTGACATAACCTCTATGAGCACTTTTTTTTAAGATGGGTAATGGGTACATTTGTGTTTGTTGCACTATTCTTTGTTCTGATATATATGTCTTAATTATTTTATAAGAAAGATTTAAAATATTAAAATTAAAGGCAAACTAGCACTCAGAAGACTGAATGAGTATTAACATGTATTTAAAAAAGAAAATAATTCATGAATGAAACTTCTATCAACACAGTGGACTACATTAACATAGATGAGGTCTTCATAATATAACTTATAAAAATGTTGGATAAAAGATACACTTGAAAAATTTGTGAATGTATAATCAAGCTCAAAATAAAGAGAAATCTGTGTGCCAGACGAAAAGAGAAAAATCAAAACTAAAGCAATGAGCAAAGAGTGGAACCAGACTGAAGCTACTGCTGTGATTCTAATGCTTTCTTAGAGGAGGTGACATGGCCTCATTCCTAAGAAGATATAGAAAATGGAAGTGACACTGTTGGATGAATGTTGGATCTTGGATGTACTGCCCTATTTGTTAAAAGGGGACCAGACAAACTCTGAGCTGGACTGGGGAAAAGAGTGGAAATGTTTTTATTTGTCCCATGCTTTCAGTAAAAAAGAAGTCGTGTATTAGAAATTATAACCTCAAGCTTGTACCACACTTAGATGTGGGGTATACATTTGTAGTACTTCAAACTCGGGAACTCACAGCAGGGAACATAACAGAAAAACAAACTAGAATCTTTGAAATCTATTGGGTTCCAGGAGAAACAAGTATAAAACTGTTCTGTAAGACATTTTCATAACAAAAGAGTTCAACAATATAATAATTTCTTCTGGATGTTATCTCACAAGAAAAAATACAAATAACACACAAAATAAATTAGCTGAGCATCAGCAAAGGCAGCAAACAAGCTAATTAGGAACTTAAGAATTGCAGATAATAGAATAATCTAAAAAGAATTAAAATAAGATTTTCAAAATACTTAGAGTTAAAAAAGAAATAGGAACTATTGCGAAAAAGGACACAATGAAAAGAGAAGGGATTGATTTTTTTTTTCTTTTTTTGGTGACAGGGTCTATCTCTGCTGCCCAGGCTGGAGTACAGTGACGCCATCGTGTCTCGCTGCAACTTCTGCCTCCCTGGCTCAAGTGATCCTCCCACCTCAGCCTGCCAAGTAGTTGGGACTACAAGCGTGCGCTACCACACTTTTTGTAGAGATGGAATTTTACCATGTTGCCCAGGCTGGTTTCCAACACTTGAGCTCAGGCAATCTGCCTGCTTCAGCCTCCCAAAGTGCTGGGATTATTATAGGCGCGAGCCACCACGCCCAGCCTGATTTTTATTTATTTATTTATTTATTTATTTATTTATTTATTTATTTATTTATTTATTTAATTTTTAAATGCAGAGTCTTGCTCTGCCGCCCAGGGCTGGAGTGCAATCTGCGATCTCGGTTCACTGCAACCTCTGCCTCCCAGGTTCAAGCAATTCTCCTGCCTCAACCTCCCAAATAGCTGTGATTACAGGCGCACACTGCCACGGCTGGCTAAGTTTTGCATTTTTAGTACAGCCAGAGTTTCACTGTGTTTGCCAGGGTGGTCTTGATCTCCTGACCTCGTAACCCACCCGCCTCAGCCTCCTCAAATGCTAGGATTACAGGTGTGAGCCACTGCGCCCAGCCCAGCCGGATTTTTTTTTTTAAAGAACAAAGTTAAAGACCTAGAAGTAAAAATAATATAAGCTTAGAAATGAAAACCTCAAAACATAGATCGAACAGCAGATTAGACATAGGTAAAGAGGTAATAATAATCTTGGGAGAAAAAGTAAAGAGATTATTTGAGTACACTATGAAGAACTAAAGAGAAAAAATACTAAATGGCGGGTAAGAGAAATGAAGAATACAATTAAAAAGTACAATATATATTGAATAGTGAGAATTTCCCTGAATTGATGAAGAACAGGAATTCTCAGACTGAAGAAACCTAAGATGTCACCAGGATAAACAGAACAAATTCACCTAAATATATCTTGATAAAACTATAAAATACAAAGAGAAAATTAACCAGAGAGATAACACAAGTTACTTATAAAGGGATAAAAACTTTACAGACAACAGGCTTCTCATCAGCACCAAAAAATGTTAGAAGAAAGTAAAACGGTGTTTTCAAAGTTCTAAGAAAAACTTTTCTGTCAGTCTAACATTCTATACTTAATTGACCACTATTCAAGATAGATTCATAAATAAAGATACTTTCAAAGATAGAGCATGTATTTCAAGAAGAAGGATATGAAGCCACAAAGGAAAGAGTGTATAAAGAAATGGTCGTAAATAAAGTAAAATGGTTAGTAAATAAAGTAAAAAGTCTAAGGCCCTTCAACTAGCAATTAATAGCAAAGAATAATTGGGGCTAAAATAGCAGATTACAATAATGTGGAGGGGAAGTAGTGTTGCAGTATTCCAGAGTCTTTATACTATTTGGAAGGAAGACAGAGATTTTGATTAACTTTGGACTTTGTTAACAACAACAACAAAAATGCACAAACATCAAATGTGTTCGTTCCAAGTCAGTGAAGTAAAAAATAAAATGAAGAGCACTCTATCAATTCATTAGAAGGAAGCAAAGGAGAATGAAAGCAGCAAAGAAAACACATAATTAACAGCAAAAAGAGATGATAAAAGTAGGTTCAAATATATCTGTTATGCAACAAATATAAAACATACTTTTACAGCAATGGAGATCATTGTTTAGTTTTAAATTTTAGCTATATTCTCCTATAAGAGACATATCTGAGGCAAAGTAAAACATAGAAATTGAAAGTAAACATGTGGAAAAAGATGTGTCAAATTCTCATGAAAAGACAGACAGTAAGGTTAATGTCACACTAAGTAGAGTTTAAGACAAAAAGCTTAATAGGGTAAAGATGGCTATTTTTAGTGATAAAATGAATATTTTCACAAGAAGTTATAAGATACCTAAGCCTGTATGCACCTAAGAATTCCTCTCCACATTGGTGTATTTTTACAGATTTAATGAAGATAAAATTTAATTACTTTTTATTTGCTTACTGTAATTGCTTAATAAAATGTTACATCATGGCTGCTTTTCATTGGACTCCTTGGTTTATCTCCACATTTAAAAAGCTCTCATTTATTAGCCTGGGAAACATGGCAAAACTCTGTTTCTACAAATAATACAAAAATTAGCCAGGCATGATAGCATGTGCCTGTAATCCTAGCAACTCAGAAGGCTGAGGTGGAAGGATCGTTTGAGCTCTGGTGGTGGAGGCTGCAGTGAGCCAAGATTGTGTCACTGCACTCCAGACTGGGTGACAGAGATTCTGTCTCAATAAATAAATAAATAAAAAGCTGTCATCTAAAATTTTGGACTCAAGGCTGCCCTTTGGATTAATATCTAGTCCCAAACCAAGAATAACATTTTTATGATGTCTATTTTAATTACCTTTCACATTCAAATTTTTAATCCATTTAAATGGATTATTTTATGCACTGTGAGGTAGAGATAATTTTTTTAATTTTAAAATGAATACCCAGTCATCCCAGTACCATATGCTGAATGGTTTATTCCTTTCCCCGTCATTTGCAACACTACCTCTGTCATTCATGCTGTTTTCAAATATGCTGTACGTCTGTTGCTGAGCTCTCTTCCTTGTTCCATTGCCAATTTGCCAATGGCTTTTTGGCTTCATAGTAAATTTTAATAGAATAATAATTCTTTTACCACCTCCCTCTCTCCCAATTCTCCCCTCTTTAGAATGTCTTGGCAATCCCTTGGCTTTTGCCTTTCCATAAAAATTTCAATGTTTGTCAAATTCCTAGAAAAACCCTTAAGAAAATTTGATTGTAAGGCATAGAATCTTATACATTAATTTGGAAAGAGTTGGAACTTTTAAGATTTGAGTTTTCCTATCTACTAAGGTATAATTGTTATTTATTTAGATGTTCTTCAATGGCTTGTGATAACAATTTATCATTTTCTCCCCCAAAATTTTAAACACATTTTATAAGATTAATTTATAAATATTTAATGTTTTATTGCTAGAGAAAGTAACATCTTCTCAAAGGCAGGCTTTCTAACTTTTTGGGTTTTGCTGGTGTACAGAACTACAATAGATTTTTAAATATTGATCTTATATCCAGTCACTTTGCTATACTTTTATTAATTCAAATAATTTCTTTAAAAATATTTATGTCATAATATCATCTGTGAATAAACAATTTATTTTCTTCGTTTCCAATCCTTATTTGGTTTTATTTATTTTCTTTCCTTACTGTGCTAAAAGAAGAAAATATAGGTGGGCAGAATGGGGTATCCCAACGTGCCAGAACCCAAGCTTCATGTTGAATAGAAGTGCTTATAGTAGTTATCTTTTTTCTCAAAACTGATTTTTAAGTGAAAAGTTTATAAAATTTCTCCATTAAGAATGCTATTGAGTAGTTTTTGGTAGATACACTTTTTCAGATGAGGAAGCATATTTTTTACATTAATTTTCTACTATCTGGTTGTTTTTTAGCAGGAGATTTTAGATTTATCTAGTTAGTGAGAAAGCTTGAACATTCATTTTTTTACCCAAACTCCACACTCACCTAGTTCTGAAGAAATGGGTATCATTCATGAAAGGGAAGAGGAGGTTGGTGACTTAACTGCTCTTATAATTAGAAGTTTCTGGCCAGCCCCACTGCTGGTACTGGATCCCCTAGATACTTAGTGACTCTTGTGGTATTCAGTAATTGCTATTTGGGATTTTTTTTTTTCCAGAAAGTAGCATGCCAGGGACTGGAGAAGTAGACTTACAGTGGAGAGTAGAAACACCAATAAATGATACAGTTGTGGAAACTGCTGATGATTGAGAAATACAGCCAGTTAAATGAGGGTCTAACCTACCTGGCCTATGGCAAACTACTTTGCTGTTCTAGAGAGAGCATAGGTTAGGGTAGGCAATTACTGGGATTCATGTATCAAATTAATAACCAAATTTGAGAGAAAGATTCCATCTAGGTGTTCAGCTTGAAAAAGCTAGTTTACTGTATCATCCACCGGGGGCAATAGTGTGGTGCTTGGAGCCCAGAAGCTCTTGAATGCTAATGCTGAACAGTGATTTGGGATCCAGGCAATAGAGTCACATTGGAGCACAGCAAGTGAAGCTGGTATTCTTCCTCTCCTATTAAAGTGAGGCTCCCAAGTAGGTATCTCAACACTGACCAGGCTGACAGTGGGGCAGGCTGTGTCACAGGGGGATCTTAAGTTTCTCCACCACTCATTAGGCATTTTCAAACTCTTCTTTGGTTGGGACAGCTTCAGTAATCACTCCTGAGCTGCTCAGAACTTTAGTGGTGGGAAACAGTCCCAAGTTTGTTTCAACTGTGGTGAAGAGTGACATGACTTAAAGAAAACATGGAGTCACTTTCTAGACAGGACTTGTAAGGGGCCAGAATTAGATCCTTATATTTGCTCCATGGGAAGTCCCTTTTCTCCCAGCTTCCAAGTTTGTGATGGGTTAGTCATACCCAAGAAGAGACCTGCTCACTAAGTAGAAGGGAAAATAGAAGAAGAACATGAACAGATGTAGCAAATTTCCCTCCCTGAAAAGAACAGACAGATGTAACTGAAACACAGAGTTTTTTTTTTTTTATTTTAAGATGGAGTCTTGCTCTGTCACCCAGGCTGGAGTGCAGTGGCACAAGCTGGGCTCACTGCAACCTCCGTCTCCTGGGTTCAAGTGATTCTCCTGCCTCAGCCTCCCTAGTAGCTAGGATTACAGGTGTATGCCACCATACCCAGCTAATTTTTTGTATTTTTAGTAGAGGCAGGGTTTCACCATTTTGGCCAGGGTGGTCTTGAACTCCTGACCTCAAATGATCCACCTGCCTTGGCCTCCCAAAGTACTGGGATTATAGGTGTGAACCACTGCACTTGTCCTGAAACACAAAGTATTTAATTCCCTGGATGTTAGAGTTTTAGGCTGGGAGTAAGGGTTGGTTCTCTGTTAACTCCCCGCACCACGTATGATACAGGACAGGAAGATATAGATGGGAAAAAGGGGTGTCACTCAAGCAATAGAAGTGCCTTGAGTACCACTGGGGTGTAGTGGATATCAGATCAAAGGGTGTGTTCATGTCCTTGTTACAATAATCCTAAGATGTAAATGAATGCATTTAACCTACTCTTAAACAGGTCACGACTTCAGCCTTTGTGCATTAATCTTGTGTTCCACTGCTTACTCATCTCCCGTGGTTGCTTCCCTTCTCCCTTCTCCAGTTCCTCAGTAACAGCTGGAACTTGGTGCTTGTGGAGAGATAAAAAGGTCTAGGTTGGTTGAATAAATAAGAAAATAAACTTTCATCATAGTTAGAATAGTTAAGATTTTTAACAAGCCTGGCTATATTATATCTGGGGCTCGGAGCAACATGAAAATGTGGGCTTCTTGTTCCAAAGCAGGAAAGAGTTCTATTGAAAATACTAATATATAAAGTTATTTCTTTTGAAGTAATTTTATTAATTATGATACCCAATTGGGATAATCATCATTTTAAGTAAAGAAAAACTTTAAGCTATTAGCATAAATTTAACCATTCATCTTAATATAATACAGTGCCAGTTTTAATAAGCGCATTCAACTCATTTGCAGAATTACCAGTATTTTGTAGTTTGTGTATGCATATGTGTTTAATTCCTGCCTAAACAATTGAAATACACAAAAAATTGTTCTAGTCACTTCTTGTTACACACGTTTTCTGCCAACACTCTATCTTTGATTTATTGACAAATAAGAAAAATCTCAAAGAAAAAGAAATTTAGGTTATCCTATCTTTCCCTTAAAAAATATTTTTAGTGTAAATTTTAGTTAATACAGGTAAGCAATGTGACTAAGAAAGAAAATGATAGCATTCTTTGGATATTTGTATTTTTTAGACTACTTTAGTTATTTGGATTACTTTCTTTGAAGCAAGTTCTGGTTTAAATTAATAGCATCGACTCTCAGAGTCCCCACTTACTCCTAGAGTCTTAGGTGTGTTCATATAGAATAAGCATGAGTTCTGGTAAACCCAGAATGGATGCGAGTTCAGTAATGGTATATTATTGTCGTGTTAATTATATTCCTGATTATGAAGAAATATATACCATATTTTCATATGCTTATTGACCATTCAAGTATTATTTTCTCTGAATTGCATGTTTATAACATTTACCACCCCTCCCTTTTTCTTTTTTGCCTGATGCTGAGGTTTGGGCTTCCAATGATCCTATCACCCAAGTAGAAAACATAGCACCTGGTAAGTAGTTTTTCAACTCTTCCCCCACTCCCTCATTTCTTTGCCCTTTTTGGAACCCCCATTGTTTATTGTTTCCATCTTTGTGTCTGTGAGTCCCAGTAGAACAATCTCAAATTAACAACTTAACTTTGCCCCTCAGAAAACTAGAAAAACAAGAACAAACTAAATTCAAAGCTAGCAGAAGAAATAACTAAAAATCTAAGCAGAACAAAATGAGATTGAGAATCCCCCCCAAAAATACAAAGGATCAACAAATTGAAAGTTAGTTTTTTGAAAAGATAAACTAGATTGATAGATCACTAGCTAGATTAATAAAAACGAGGGATGATTCAAATAAGCACAATCAGAAATGACAAAGGTGACATCACACCAATCCCACAGAAATACAAAAGATCCTCAGGGAGTATTGTGAACGCCTCTATGCATACACACTAGAAAATCCAGAGGAAATAGGTAAATACCTGAAAATACACTGGAAATCAACAATCTCCCAAGATTGAGTCAGGAAGAAACAAAAATCCTAAATAGACCAATAATGAGTAATGAAATTGAATCAGTGATTTAAAAAACTACCAACTACAAAAAACCCTGGACAAGATGGATTCATAGCCAAATTTTACTGGATGCACAAAAAGAGTTAGTACCAATCCTACTTAAACTGTTTCAAAAAATCAAGAATGAGACTCTTCTTTAATGCATTCAATGAAACCAATATCATCCTAATACCAAAATCTTGCGAAGATGCAACAACAACAAAAAGAACATTTCAGGCCAATATCCCTGACAAACACAGATGCAAAAATCCTTAACAAAGTGCTAGTAAACTCAATCCAGCTCTCACACATCAAAAATTAATTCACCAAGATCAAGTGAGTTTTAATCCTGGGATGCAAGGAGAGTTCAACATATGCAAATCAATACATATGATAAACCACATAAACAGAATAAAACCCAAAAACCATATGATCATTTCAATAGATGCAGAAAAAGCATTTAGTAAAATCCAACATCCTCTCAGGATAGAAACCCTCAAACTGAACATTGATGAAACATATCTCAAAATAGTAAAAGCCATCTATAATAAATCCATAGCCAACATTATACTGAACAAGCAAAATCTGGAAGCATTCCACCTAAGAACAAGACGAAGATGTCCACTCTCACTTCTATTGATGTAATACTGGAAGTCCTAGCCAGAGCAATCATGCAAGAGAAAGAAATGAAAGGCATTCAAATAGTAAAATAGGAAGTCAAATTATCTCTTTGCTGATGATATAATTCCACATCTAGAAAATCTGAAAGATTTCACCAAAAGACTCCTAGACCTGAAAAATGACTTCAGTAAAGTCTTAGACTACAAAAATCAACATACAAAAATCAGTAGCATTTCTGTACATCAATGACATTCAAGCCAAGAGCCAAATAAAAATTGCAATTCCAATTTACAAAAAATAAAATACCTAGGAATACATGTAACTGAGGAGGTGAAAGATTTCTGTAAGGAGAACTACAAAATATTGCTGAAAGATATCATAGACAATACAAACAAAGGGAAAACCATCCTATGTTCATGGATTAGAAGAATCAATATTTTTAAATGTCCATACTACACAAAGCAGTTTATGAATTTGGTGCTATTTTCATCATATTTCCAAAGTTATTTTTAGAAAAAAACTATTCTGATATTCATATGGAACCCCCAAAGAGCCCAAATAGCCAAGGGAATCCTAAATAAACACAACAAAGCTGGAGGCATCACTCTACTTGACTTCAAACCATACTACAAGGTTACAGTAACCAAAACGGCCTGGCATTGGCACAAAAATAGACACATAGAACAATGGAACAGAATAGAGATCACTGAAATAAAGCTGCATACCTACAACCAACTGATCTTTGACAAAGTTGACAAAAACAAACAATGGGGAAAGGACATTCTATTCAATGAAGGATGTTGGGAAAACCAGCTAACTATAAGTAGAAGAATGAAACTGAACCCCTATCTATCACGGTATAAAAAAATTAACCCAAGCTGGATTAAACATTTAAATATAAAACCTAAAACTGTAAAAATTCTAGAAAAAAGTAGGAAATACTCTTCTAGACACTGGCCTAGGCAAATAATTTTGACTAAGTCCTCAAAATCCAATGCAACAAAAACAAAAATTGGCAATTGGGATCCAATTAGACTTAAGAGTTTCTGCACAGCAAATGGAATTATCAATAGCATAGACAGACAATCTACAGAATTGGAAAAAATATTTACAAACTATGGACCCAACAAAGTCTAATATCCAAGGCTGGACATGGTGACTCACATCAGTGATTCCCAGAATTCTGGGAGGCTGAGGCATGCAGATCACCTGAGGTCAGGAATTTGAGATCAGACTGGCCAACATGGTGAAACCCTGTCTCTACTCAAAATACAAAAAAATTAGCCAGGTGTGCTGGCACATGCCTGTAATTCCAGCTACTTTGGAGGCTTAGGCAGGTGTATTACTTGAATCCTGGAGGTGGAGGTTGCAGTGAGCTGAGATTGTACCACTGAGACTCAGTTTTCCCAAAAATGTCTAATATCCAGAATCTATAAGGAACTGAAACAAATCAACAAAACAAACAACTCCATTAAAAAATGGGCAAAAGACACAATCAGATACTTCTCAAAAGGAGACATACAAGTGGCCAAGAAACATGATAAAAATGGCACACCATCACTAATCATGAGAGGGATGCAAATCAAAGCCGTAATGAAATATTATCTCACATAAGTCAGAATGGCTTATATTAAAAAGTACAAAAGAAAAAACACAGGTGTTGGCAAAGTTGCAGAGAAAAGGGAACACTTATACACCATTGGTAGGAATGTAAATTAGTTCAGCCCTGTGGAAAATAGTTTAGAGATTTCTCAAAGAAATCAAAATAGAATTACCATTTGACTCAGCAATCCCATTACTGGGTATATACCTAAAGATGACAAATTGTTCTATCAAAAAGACACATGTATTCATGTGTTTATCACAGCACTATTCACAGTAGCAAAGACATGGAATCAACTCAGGTGCACATCAATAATGAATTGGATAAAGAAAATGTGGTACATATAACACCATGTAGTACTATTCGGCTATAAAAAAGAACAAAGTCATGTCCTTTGCAGCAAGATGGATACAGCTGGAGGCAGTTATTCTGAGTAAATTAATGCAGAAATAGAAATCCAAATGCTACATATTTTCACTTCTAAGTGCGCGCTAAACATTGGGTTCACATGGACACAACGGTGAAAACAATAGACACTGGGTATCCCAGAAGGGGAAAAGGAGAGAGGGAAGAAAGACTTGAAAAACTATCTATCAGTTATTATGTTCATTGCTTGGGCAATGAGATCATTAGGAGCTTAAACCTCAGCATCACACCATATACCCATGTAACGAATCTATACAAGTAGCCCGTCAATCTAAAAAAAAATTTTTTTTTGAATAAAATAAACTCCTAAAATGTTATTATGGTAGAAAAATCTCTAAATTCTGCTGGCAATTCCCCCACTCTTGCATATTGCCCCTCACATCAAGAAGCTGAGTCTACTTTTTCTCCCCTTGAGTCTTACAAATAAGATGTGGGGAAAATAATAGTATTCTGGGACTTCTAAGACAAATTCTTAGGAGTTCTGGCAACCTTTGCTTTTTTTTCCTCTGGATCCCTGTCACCATGGTATAAGAAAGCATAGGCTGGACTAATAAATGACTAGTAAGGAGAAAAACCATAGGGATGGAAGGGCATCTCAGATGTCAGCCCCAGTCCAGATCCCAGATAAAGGAGGGTTCAGTAGCTGACATCATGTGATGCAGAACAAGCCAGGTGAGCCATGCAAATTCCTGATTCATAGGATCATGAGAAGTAACAAATCACTGTGGGTTTAAACCGTAAGATTCTGTTTCACAATAATAGATAATAAAAGTTATAATAATTAACACAGCATGGTACTGACATAAAAGCAGACACAGACTAATGGAACTGAATAGAGAGCCCAGAAGTAAATCCATGCATTTATGGTCAATTGATTTTTGACAATGATGACAAGAACACACAATGGGAAAAAAATTTTATTCAATAAACAGTCCTAGGAAAATTGGATATCCACATGCAGAAGAATGAAACTAGATCCTTATCTCACACCATGCAAAAATCAGCTGAAAACTGATTAAGGATTTAGATTTAAGACCTGAAACTGTAAAGCTATCAGAAATAAACATAGGGAAAATCCTTTATGACCTTGGTCTGGACAAATTTTTTTTGGACATGATCCCTAACATGTAACATGTTTGCACAAGTAACAAAAGCAAAAATCAACTGCTGGGGGTTGCCTCGAAACAAAAATACTTCTGTGCAGCAAAGAAAACAATCAATAAAGTGTAGAGAGAACTTATGAAATGGGAAAAATATTTGTAAACCATAAATCCATTAAGGGGTTAATATCCAAAACATATAAGGAACTCAAATAGCTCAATAGCAAGAAAACAAGACCCAATTAAAAGATGGGCTAAGGACCTGAATAGAAATTTCTCAAAGAAAGACAAAGAAAGACATGTGAAAGACCAAGAAGTATATGAAAAAAAGTGCTCAACATTACTAATCATCAGGGAAAAGCAAATTAAAACAATGAGATACTACATCATACCTGTTAGAATAGCTATTATCAGAAAGACAAAAGAATTAGCTAGGCATTGTGGCATGTGCCTGTAGTCCCAGCTACTTGGGAGACTGAGGTAGGAGGATTATTTGAGCCTAGGAATTCAAGCCTGCAGTGAGCCATAATCATGCCACTGAACTCCAGCCTGGGCCACAGAATGAGAACTTGTCTCTTAAAAACAGACAAACAAAAAGGACAAAAGATAAAAAGTACTGGGAAGGATGCAGAGAAAAGGGAACCATTGCATACTGTTGGTGGAAATGTGAATTAGCATAGCCAATATAAAAAATAGTATAAATATTCCTTAATTAATTAAAAATAGAGCTATCATATTATCTAACAATCTCATTGCTGGGTATATGTTCAAAGAATATGAAATCCGTATATTGAAGTGATATCTGCACTCCCATGTTTATTGCAGCATTAGTCACAATAGCCAAGATATGGTATCAACCTAAGTGTTTATTAATAGGTGAATGGATAAGAAAATGTACTATATATACACAATGGAATACTATTCAGCCTTTGAAAAGAAGAAAATCCTGTCATTTGTGACAACATGGATGAATCAGGAGGATATTAGGTTGAGTGAAATAAGGTGGATGCAGAAAGCTGAATACTGTATGATCTTACTTACTTGTAGAGTATAAAAAAGTCTAACTCATTGAAACAGAGAATAAAATGGTGATTACCTAAAAATGTTATTGTGAAAGTTTTTAGGCTGGAGGGGAGGGGTACCTAACACAAAATTTCAGTTAGGTAGGAGGAATACGTTCAAGAGATATATTGCATGCTGATATTAACTATAGTTAATAGAAAAGTCAGACATAAGACCGCACAACTATTTGATCTTCAACACACCTTACAAAAACAAGCAATGGTGAAAGGATTCCATATTCAATAAATGGTGCTAGGATAACTGGCTAGCCATATGCAGAAGATTGAAACTGGACCCCTTCCTTACACCATATACAAAAATTAACTTGAGCTGGATTAAAAACTTAAATGTAAAACCCAAAACTATAAAAACTCTGGAAGACAACCTAGGTGATACCATTCAGGACATAGGCACAGGCAAAGATCTCATGACGAAGATGCCAAAAGCAATTGTAGCACAATAAAAATTGACAAATGGGATCTAATTAAACTGAAGAGCTTCTGCACGGCAAAAAAAAAAAAAAAAAAAAAAAAAAAAAAAATCAATAGAGTAAACAAACAATCTGCAGAACGACAGACAAGTTTTGCAAACTGTACATCAGACAAAGATCTAATGTCCAATATTTATAAGGAGCTTAAACAAATTTACAAGAAAAAATTAACAACTCCATGAAAAAGTGGGCAAAGAACATGAACAGACACTTGTCAAAAGAAAACACACATGCAGCCAACAATCATATGAAAAAAAGCTCCACATCACTTATCATTAGAGAAATGCAAATCAAAAACACAATGAAATACTATCTGAGGGTCAGAATGGCTATTATTAAAAAGGGAAAAAATAACAGATGCTGGTGAGGTTGTGGAGAAAAAGGAACACTTATACACTGTTAGTGGGAGTGTAAATTAGTTCAGTCATGGTGGAAGACAGTGTGGCAATTCATCAAAGACATAAAGACAGAAATACCATTTGACCCAGCAATCCCATTGCTAGGATATACCCAAAGGAATATAAATTGTTCTGTTATAAAGATACATGAACACATATGTCCACTGAAGTACTACTGACAATAGCAAAGACATGGAATCAACCTAATATCCATCAATGATAGACAGGATGAATAAAATATATACATACATATATGTGTATGCGTGTGTGCATACATGCACACACACACGCATACACACCATGGAATACTCTGCAGCCTTAAAAAAGAAAGATCACGTCCTTTTCAAGGACATGGATGAAGCTGGAGGCCATTATCCTTAACAAACTAATGTAGGAACAGAAAGCCAAATTTCCCATTTTCTTGCTTATAAATAAGAGCTAAAGGATGAGGGTCCATAGACACAAAGGGGAACAACTGACACTGGGTTCTATCAGAAGATGCAGGGTGGAAAGAGGGAGAGGATCAGTAAAAAAAAAAAAAAACCAAAGGGTACTAGGTTAAATATGTGGGTGATGGAATAATCTGTACAACAAACTCCCATGATTCAAATTTATCTACATAACAAACCTGCACATGTACCCTTGAGCTTAAAAGATAAAAAATAGTCTTCTTAATTTATTTAAAAATATTATGGTAAAATATATAACAAAGTTTACTAGTCTAACCATTTTTAAATGTATAGTTCAGAGGCATTAAATATATTCACATTAATCACTATCCCTCTCTAGAATTTTTCATCTTATAAAATTCAAACTCTGTATCCTTTATACAATAACTCTCCATTCTTCTCTGGGCCCAAACTTGGGCAACTAACATTCTACTTTCTCTATGAATTTGACTACTCCAAGTACCCTTACTTGAGGAATAATATAGTATTTGTTTTTTTGTGACTGGATTATTTCACTTAGCATAATGCCTTTAAGGTTTATGCACGTTGTAGCATATGTTAGAATTTCCTTAATTTGAAGGCTGAATAATATTTCTAAGTGTGTCTGTTTGTGTGTATTCATTTGCAAACACAAACCACATTTTGTTTGTCCATTCATCCATCAATGGACATGGGTTGCTTTCACCTTTTGGCTATTGTGAATAATGTTGCTATGCATATGTGTATACGTATATATTTGTGTTCCTATTTTAAATTCTTTTGGATATATACCAGGAAATGGAATTGCTAGATCATATGGTATTTCTATTTTTAAATTTTTGAGAAACTGACAAATTGTTTTTCACAGCAAGTATGTAATTTCTCACCAGCAGTGCATAAGGGTTCCAATTTCTCCACATCTTCACCAACACTTGTTATTTTCTGCTCTTTTTAAAAAATATTAGCCACACTTATGCATTTGAAGTGGTATCTCATTGTGGTTTTAATTTGCATTTCTCTGGAATATCATTTATTATTACCTTGTCTCTAATATTTGTCATTTATTCTAAAGGATTCAGACATAGAACATTAATAAGCATAGAAATAAAGATAACTACTCTATATGAGAAAATAAAAATGAATTTAGTATCAGACTACAAAAGCTTGAGATAATTTTTAACTTTAACGTGTGTAGGAGCAAGACTGAATTTCCCTTTTTTGCCCTTGGAGAGAAGTTCCTTGCATTATGAGGCAGAGTGTCGGTAGCCTCCAGGGGGCACCAGAAAGCTGTGAGTTTGCTTGCATCCTTGCCTGCAGATGTTGACAGCAGGTTTAGGAATAGAAGGTTACCGGGGTCCTGTTTTCAGTCCCATTATTTCTCATTACTATATAGACTTCTGATATGGGAAATTTGAGAAAGAAAACAGTTTCAGTGGTTCCTGTTAATTCTGTTGGGAGATCTGAAGAGCAGATAGCAAAATTATCACTCCTCCTATGTTCCTGTAAACTCAATTTAATCCTCAAGAGAATGACCTGAAAACCTGAGGGCTCTAGGATTTCACCAAGGTTATAGAATCTTCTATCTCAGGGCCCAAAGGAGAAGAAATATTTATTATGTGCTAGATATTGGGTTAGATGCCTCACACAGTAGTTTACAAATTATGTGTTACCTTGTTTAACTAAAAAAAAATAATGTAAGTGATTTGTCAAAGTCACATAGCTAATGAGTGCTAGAGACAACTAAAATCCAGGTTCAATTCCAAACCATGCTACCCATGGAATTGTTTATTATTCACTGGGCATAATAATGGTTATTTTTATTGTATTCCCCATAATGACTGAAAGGGAGATGATCTTTACAATTCATAAATTAGATGACGTTGGTGTCCTTGGAAGTATTAAGGAATTTTGAGATACTCTAAAAACAGCTTTATTGAGAAAGGATGCTGATTTTGGCTTGATGTTTATTAAAAAATGAATAGCTGAATGTTCTAGGATTTACTCACAAGTGTTTGAGCTCATCCAAGTCACAGAAGTAGACTTGGCATGGCTTTGCTTATGAGAACTAGGTCTCAGAAATTGTAAACCTCAGAAAAATTAGGATTTTTTGTCTTATAAACTCTTTGTGCAGTGAGTTGACTATAACAAGGCAGTGCAGGCCAAGAAGTAATTATACCACTGTTCATGAGCTTCTGTTCAAACACCACTTGTTTTCCTCATCTCACATGTTGACTCAGAAATGCATTTAAAGTATATTAAAAATATAAAATCTGACCTAAAGTAACAGTCAATTTCTTGTCATGTGATAATGATGCTCAGGGGCCTCTTTTATGTAAGGATTTTACAGTGCTTTATATACTCATTAACTCACAACCCATCTGTTTTACTCCATTTTACAGCAAAAAGATGGAGGTACCACAGAAATCACATAGTATGTTGGTGTAGTGGCTTGATAGGGAATTATTCAAATTCTGAACACTTTGCCTGTTCATTCTGATTTAATATGAACTCACTGGACATGGAGAGCAAGAAATATAATGGATACTCTTATTGAGAGCTTATTAAGTTTTAGATTCTGTACTAGCTGTACAAAATACATGGAATGATCTGTATTAGCTCATTCAGACCTTTAAGACTTCCATGAGGTAGAAGCTATTATTATCAGAGGGAAAAACTGAGGCCCAGAGAGGTTATGTTCCCTCAACTCATGGTGAGTGATGAAGCTTGGATTCAAACTAGGAAGGACACATGTTTTTTTCTCAATATATGACATATTGCCTCTTAACATAGCAAAAGGTCTTGGATTTTTCAACATATTTGAGCTTGATGGTTACAGAGAAAGCAATTCCTTTACTCTGCTGTGTCTGAAGCACCGCATCAGTTATGAATTCTTGGATGCAAGCTACAGAAATTGATCCTGCTTAGCACAAAGGTAAATGGGAATTTATTGGTAGGAGGAGACAGAACTACTCACAGAATCAAAGAAAAGATGACTGGCTGGGTCTTGGGAAGAACAGTTTCAGGGATCTAGAGATAACAACTAGTGGGCAATGCTTTCAGGACACCATTGCCCAGTGAAGGATCCCTAATTCTCTCCATTTCTCAGGCTCCAGTTTAGCAGCCTGAACTTGGATCACACACCCAATGTAGCCAGGGGTGGTCTAGGCATACCCACACTATACTGATAGGGAGATGGAGGTCTCTGGTGACAGCCAGGTGCTAATTAGTAGCATTAGTAATTAGGGGGAATGAATGCTAGGCAGGACATGCGCTCAACAAGATATTCTTGAGAAACAATGTGTGATGTGAGGTAGGTGCTCAAGAGCAACTGGAGCAAGATGAGGCAGGAAAGGCAGAGAAAATAAATCAAATGGTAAATAAGGATACAATATTAATAGCTAATTTTTGAAACAGAATGGAACTGAAAAGTCATCATAGCTTTTCCAGTCCTGAAACTGTAAAAAAAAAAATTAAAACCTCACACGACTTTATGAGAATATCAGGGAGCAGTTTTCCTGATGATGAATAGGCCTCATCTGATCCTCCACTCAGAATGAGGAGGCTCCAGTTGCTACGTGTAATTCAGCACCTAGAGATCCTTACCTTTATAATATCATGGGCTGTGTGAGATCCAGCACTGGTCGCAGGACAAACTGACCACTGTTGGTTTTACTTGTTTTCAGTGAATTATTGGGAATCTAACCCTGCAGTCAGGGCCCATGTTCATCTTAGTTCTGCATCACTAAAGACCATCACTGTTGGCTGTATCCAGCATTTAAATCATGTACTGGTATCCTCTTCCATTTCACCTCTGTTCTGAAACTCAGCTGTTTTTGGTTTCTTGTTCTCTGTGGTAGGTTGTTTTTCACAGCATCAGTTAATATAGAAATCTAGAAATTTTAAACACAATCCCTAACCTCCAAGAGAAAAAAAGAAACAAAGCTAAATTGTACACTCCTCTAAATGTGGGTCTTCTATTTTTAGCCCTCAAAGGAGACCAAGCTGAGCACTTATTAATTGCTCGGAAAATCTATGAGTATGTTTGTAATTTTGGCTGACTCTCAGCCTCTCTGTTTCCTCACCTGTAGATTGTGATAAGATTACCTCACCCTTCAGGTGCACTGGAAGGTACATATGAGAATAATCACATTAAAATGTCTTGAAAAGTAAACACTGTGTGTATAGTGCTTGTACTTTCTAGAAGCAGTAACTTCCCTAGTGCCTCAAAGCAGTGAGTTATACCCTAGTCAGCAAAGCAGTCACAGTGTTTGTTTCAGACCACACAGGAAGAGAAGGAAACCCTGATGCCAATAGAAGGAAGCAGGGATTAGTGGGACCTATTTGAAACAGGCAAGTTCTTAGTGACCCTTAAATGTCACTTCATAGGTGTTTAGCCATCTTGCCTTGATGGAAAAGTTGCTGGGTTCCATAAATAAGTTCAACTTTCGGATGGATTCTATTTATGAGCAAAATAAACTACTTAAGAAACCTGTAGACATATAACTGGTGCAAATGGGAAAAAAGAATAGTTTCAAGTGACATCTCAGTGAGTATCATCTTCAAGCAGTATCTCTCAGCACACAGTTAAAGGATGCCCTTAAGTTGGCCATCACAAATTCAAACTTATTAACCATATTAAATTATTTCACAAGAGATTAAATGGAGTAAGATGTACATAAGAAAATAACAAAAGATGTAAATCAAATGAAAAATTAAAAGAAGGCACCAACTCATGTATGCATTAAATATTTAAATGAATACAATTATTTATATTTATTGAGCAGTTGTGATATACTGAACATTGTTCTAAGATCATTGTATGTGACAACTCATTTAATCCTCATACCAATCCTATGAGGAAGGAATTACTATTGTCACTTACAGATGAGGAAACCAAGATGCAGAGAGGTTAATACTTTGCTGTAAGTCACACAGCTGGTAAATGGTGGAGCTAGAAATTGAACTTAGACAGTCTGCCTCCAGAACCTGTGTTCTCAACCACTAAATAAGCTACGTTAAAGGAAAGAAATGCTTTGTGAATATCAAAAATCCGTACCAAATCGAGGTATTATGATCATGGTTATATCCATAGTACTATTTTTTTCTGAGACACAGTCTTTCCCTGTTGCCAAGGCTGGAGTGCAGTGACACAATCATGACTCACTGCATCCTTGACCTCCTGGACTCAAGTAATCCTCCCATACCACCTCCGGAGTAGCTAGGAACTATGGGTATGCTTGCTCACAACTGGCTGATGTTAAAATTTTCTGTAGAGACAGTCTTCCTATGTTTCCCAGGCTGAGAGTAAAGAACTATATTCCAGAAATGCCCCTGTGTCTTAGACTAAGATTGTCTAGTACCAAATCCCAAATAATGATGTAAAGGAGGTAATTATCAGGTATAACAAATGTTACTGGGCCTCACCAATCTGTAGGTACAAATGAGATCACTGTTCCATTTACATTCACATTTGGCTGGCTTGGTGCAGGTGCCCTTACCTGGGTGAGTCCCAGTTCCTCAGGCCTCAGTGGGTTTTCCCAGAAATGTTCTACCCCCATAGCAGCTGCACTGTCTCACATCTCTGCTGGGCACAGATATCCAGGTCTGGTGGCTGTCCTAAGAGTGCCTGTGGTGAAGGTGGGGGTGGGCACAATCAATCCCCTTGGAATAGATCCAGACACAGGAGGCCAAAGCAGTGTTACTTGGAGTCCAGTGTGTTACTGAATTGAGAACAGTGGCCTCCTTTCTGTCCAGGACCAGACCTGCATCCAGGGAACCGGGCTGGAGACAGGGTAGAGAAGCTGAGCTATTTCCAGTCAATTCTTGAAAAGCAGAAATTCTAAGTAAAGTGCTTCCCTGAGTCCACAGAACCATCAGTGGTGATCCGCAGATAGGTTTCCTGGAATATGAGAATGCATCTGGTATGGTGTAAGAAATTGAGCGGTGTAAATGCATATGTAAATGTTTTCTGCGGTATTGGACAGGGTCCAATAACCAATACTTTCAGCAGATTCTCAAAGGGGTCTATGAGACAAAAAGATTAAGAAGTGTCTCCTCCTCCAAGG